>NW_024738622.1:62285-222326 GCF_018991925.1 Homarus americanus | reverse complement strand
CAAGCCGCGTATGTACCTTCCTTCATTATTAACTAAGCCGCGTATGTACCTTCCTTCACTATTCTTCTAGCTGCGTATGTGCCTTCCTTCACCATTAACTAAGCTGCGTGTAACACTATTTCACTATTAACTAAGCCGGCATTATGTACCTTCCTTCATTATTAACTAAGCGTATGTACCTTCCTTCACTATTAACTAAGCGTATGTACCTTCCTTCACTATTAACTAAGCGGCGTATGTACGCAGCTTCATCACTATTAACTAAGCGTATGTACACTGCATAACAAAAAGTATCGGTGCATGCTGTAGTGTGAACAATTTTGAGACCAGTGACGATAGGTATTGGGGAGGCGGCGGGTTGTTCCAGCCGTGTCGACAGCCCTGTAATCCTGCTGAGCAGCTACTATGGCCTGGTCAAGTGAAAAAGCCACTTATAAATAAAGGTCGGGGAAGTGATAAATAGACAGTATGAAATATGAGGAGCTCCTGTTAACAAAATTATTTGTGATACTTGTGAATATTATTGCCACATTAATTTATGCTACCAAATAAACCACTCAACCTGGAGTCGTCCTGGGGGTGGTGCAGCGTGGACGGCCGCTCCAGACCTGTCGTCCTGGCACCAGTTTCGAGGTATCGCCGAATCCATCGTGCAGCGGTGTTCCTGTGGACACCAACCCGCCGATATCTGTGACGCCAGACCATAGATTATGAAGGGCATTAATAGCTCCTCGTGTTCCTCACAGGGGTTTTCCATGTCGTCTGGCATGTGTAGATCTCTACTCCTTCTATTGCCTCTGTTTTATACCCCACGTTCACCGAGGACGAACCCTCGCTCATCATTCTCTTTTACACAAAGCAACAATCGAAAAAGAAACAAACACTGATTGTCAGCCATCCTGGCAACACCTAGTGGAGGAGTTATGAGGATACACTGGCCAACCTTCCGGCATATCACAGTGTATCACGTATATCGTGTCGAAGTCATCAATCTCACCCTGCTTTTAAATACTTTTTGGTGCGAGTGTACCTTCCTTCATATTAACTAAGCCGCGCATATGCAGTCACCCAAAAAGTCCTGTCGCGAACCATGAACCCCGAGATTCCAGACTCTTGAATCCAGAAGCATTTATGGACAGAATAATGTCAGTGTCTACTGCTTGGGGCTCCACGAGTCTGAATCTAAAGATTCGTAATTCCTTGTTCGTCCTTTAATTGACTGTTCTGACAACCCTAAGAATACTGTAAGTACAGTATACACCTATGGTTGGTGTTTGGACCTTATATCTGTTAACACTGTCCTCAACAGAACCAGACAAAATGACCTGTAATTTATGTTTTATTCCTACAAATATGTTATCAATACATTTGTTGTAGATGTTTTACTAGTGTCTTGTGTTTTATATTACAAGTAATATATTGTATCCAATAGTTTGTAAACTTGTTGCCCAATGGGATTGCAGTTATTGTACAGCTCCTCCTCCCCCTTTCTCTTACTACTTTTTTTTTGCTGATGTTTGGCGGTTATTAAGGAAGGAAGATGAATAAATAGAGAATAAGGAGAAACAGAAAATAGTTAGAGATAACAGGTGGGGAGGAGCTGGAAGGTTTCATCATGCGTTTGGATGCACAGTGTCAGCGTTGCCAGACGACCTTACAGCTACAGTGTGTGTACTTATTCCTGTGGCCGACTGTACTTTTACTTCACACCTTCGCAGCCGCGTATGTACTGCGCGGTATTAAAAAAACTACCGTTACAATTCCTGCGCTTAACAAAACTGACACTGCAAACGAAAAGTAGCCCTACGCGTGAATGGGTTCGGCCACGTGCTCCCAAACAAGTGATCGGCACTCAAAACGAACCCCAGTACTAGACTTTTCCGGTTGCGTAACTGACAATGTGTTTTAGAGCAAATGGGAGTTCTACAAAACAAATATTTGGCATGAGCATGGTGGTGTCTTTCTGCTCCTCTAGCCTGTATTTATATGGAGTTTTTGAGTCTAGATTACTACCCAATATAGTGGACTTTATTCCTCCATGGTATGGAATATGTAGATGATGTTCTTTGTCTTTGAAAAGCCTAGAAACAGTGACCCATTGAAATTTTTTTTTATAGGAGCAAGCTTAATGATGTTGTCCCCAAGTATCATTCAAAATTGAAAGAAATAAATGGATCCCTTCCATTCCTTGATATACTTATCGCGAGAAATGACCAAACTATAAATTTAAGAATGCAAGAAAGCCCACACAGGTAGACAGTTTCATTCACTTTTTATCGAATCACCTTGAGTCTACCAAAATGTCAGTTTTTCTGCTATGTTCTTAAGATGTCTGCGTATTTGTGACTCTGAATTTATTGACGATGAATTGAAACACATTCGTTTCGTGCACAGAAACTCGGGTACTCTTCTGTGTTTTTGTTGATCGTTGTTTTAAAGGGCTAAAATCTTTCATTCCTCTCAAACCAGACAAGTTCCCTACACTTAAGAACTCTTTTGACTCTGCCCTATCGTAATGAATTTGTCCCGTTAGTTCGGTCCCTCAAGCTTCTAAATATTAATGTTGTTTTCAAGTATGACTCTACCATTACCAATATGTTAATAAGGAATAGCCCAAGTTTGAATGCAAATGGAAGTGTTTGTTAGCCATTCCATCGCCCAGCAAATGTAATTAGCCAATTATGTGTAGGACAGACAGGAAAAACACTGCAGCTCCAGAATCAAACAACATGAAAGTATAATATCAGAACTGCATCTGAAAGCAGTGCCCTGTTCGTTCATGTTATAGAAGTATTTAAATCATCTTGTGTCACAAAAGACTTCTGGTTGAAGCTAGTTTGATTAGAATTAAAATCAATAAACCTTAGTGATGGTCAGTTCAAAACTGATAATATGTTACATAAATTTTTTGTCAATTGGCCCAAGGTTAAAAATGTAAAACCTTTGATCTAGATGTATGAAGTGATTTTTGTGGGTCCCTTATTTTGACCTGACCTGACCTGACCTGAACCTGACTAGTCACGTCCTATTCTTAAAGCTCCTCTATGTGTGTGTTGGTTTTGGGATTAGTGGATGACATCATTATGACCTGACCTCATGTTTTTAAGGTCACCCTGTATATTTAAGCCTCTCTCTGTCCATGTAGTCCAGTTGCCTCTGAAGATGTCTTGAATAAAGACGAAAGCTAAGGTGCTCGTTGTTTCCATTTTCCGTGTGATTTTATCAAGATTTATCTTATCCACGTTTTCATTGGTTACATGAAATCTATATATTATGAAATCAAGGTAGCAAATGAATCGAAAAAATAACCCAAAGCTTTTTATCAACTGTATAAATCAAGGTTGAGATACAATAGGTCCCCTTAAAACTACGACAGGAGAAATGACTGATGATGAGTTAGAAATGTATGGTACGATTAAATAGTCATTTTTCGCTCCCGTATTCACAAATGAAAACCTAGCACAGTTTCCAGAAGTTCATAAGGTATATAACGACAGTATAGAAAATATGTTGATGAATATCAATATTACTAGTAATGATGTGCTTAAAGTAATTAACAAACTGACCTCATAAATCGCCTGGTCCAGACAGGGTATATGCTAGAATATTAAAAGAATGTAGAGATGAGTTGAGTAATCCATTAGCAGTTTTATTTAACAAGTCATTAGAATCGGGCCTAGTGCCAGAAGCGGAAACTTGCAAATGTAGTTCCGATTTTCAAGGGTGATAAATCAATAGCATCAAATTACCGTCCCATTAGTCTCACTTCAATCATAGGCAAGTTGCTAGAGTCAATTATTGCTACAAAAATCAGAAGCCACCTTGAAACATTCAACAATTCATTCTTCTCCTTGCGGGTTCACCAGGGACGTTCTTGTCTCCAAATTTGCTTAGCTTTTTCTCAGAAGTATTTGAAGCGGTAGATAATGATAAGTCATATGATATAATTTATTTAGATTTCAGTAAAGCATTCGATAGGAGTCCCTCATGAGATTGATAAAAGGTAGAAGCACATGGAATAGGTGGATCAGTATTAAAATGGATTGGGTCATGGTTAACTGGTAGGAAACAAAGAGTCAGCATAAATGGATTAAAGTCAGACTGGGGTGCGGTCAAAAGCGGAGTTCCCCAGGGATCTGTAATAGGCCCTCTGCTGTTTGTTATATTCATTAATGATTTGATTTAGGCATAACTAGTAGGATTAGTAAATTTGCAGATGATACCAAAATGGGAAGTGATAAATTCAGACAGTGACTTTGAACACCTTCAAAGAGATCTAGATACCATGGTGGTCAGTAGACTGGCAAAATGATTTTAATACTGATAAATGCAAGGTACTACAGATAGGAGAAGACGAATACAAACGTTAAGTATAAACTAGGTAACACGAAAGAAAACTCAGTTTGTGAAAAGATCTAGGTGTTTTGTTGCAACGACTTGAAACCCTGAAAACAATGTATTAGCGTTACGTAACAAGGCAAACAAGTTCTTGGGTTCATATCTGGGTCTGTGAGTAACAGAACTGCTGGACGTTATCTTGAAACTTTACCTAGCATTAGTGAGGCCACACATGGATTATGCGGTTCAGTTCTGGTGTCCTTATTATAGAATGGACATAGATTCTTTGGAGAAATACAAGAAGAATGACAAAAATGATCCATAATATTAGAAACCTTCCATATGAAGAAGACTGAAAAGCTTAGGCTTACATTCATTAGAGAGAAGGCGTAGAGTTAGGGAGATATGATGAGGTGTACAAGTGGGTAAGTGGGATTAACAAGGGTAAAATGGAAGATGTTCTGAAGCTCAGTAATAACGAAATAACTAGAACAAATGGCTTTAAATTAGATAAATTCCGATTCAGAAAGGATATAAGCAAGCACTGGTTTGGTAATAGAGTTGTGGATATGTGGAATAGGCTACAGGTGCTATAGTAGGATCCAGGGACGCTAGGGAGCTTCAGACGAATTGGATAGGCACATGGAAGTGCTGGGATATGAGTGTGAAAAGGATCTGCCTGTATGGGCCAGTCGGCCTCCTGCAGTATCCCACTTTCTTATGTTCTTATATATATATATATATATATATATATATATATATATATATATATATATATATATATATATATATATATATATATATAGGTAAACGATTAAGTTATTTGAACTTATAACAAAATGAATTATTAAAGAATGATAATGAAAGACTATGTCATTAGACTTTATTTATACAAAAAACCTAAAAATTCGATAATTAATTGACGACACCGAAGAAACTGTGATATACGTAATGAAGAAAGGGGGAATGACCATGACGAGCAAACAGGAAGAAGAAAAAGACGGTAACGTGACATAACCGACCAAGTGGGTGCCGCGATCTGTTGGTAAATAGGTCACCGTTAATCTTAAAACCCTCTTCTGACGGAAACCTTAGTGTACAGTATAGTCTCTTTAAATATAATAAATGCAAAAGTATATATGTATAATTTACTATTTCTTAGACGATTATTGTTTAAGCAACTTTCTTAGATTACCTGTATTATGAGTGAGTGTGTGTGTGTGTATATATGCCATGGTTGCTGGTATGAGAATGGCCAATTTCAATTTCCGAAGAGCTGTTAGTATTAATGTGTAGTTATTCAGTAGGTGTGATGTGTTCTGGTGTATTGGTGAAGGTTTTGTATAGTTTATGGAGCTTGGAGGGAGACACGACAGCGTTAATAGTCGGGGATGGAAGGAGACGTTGGCTATGGTAGGGGAGTAACGGGACTAGGTAGTGCGCGAACCCCATAGCCTGATCACATCTACTCATCTACAGACACACACATCTACAGTCACACACACATCTACAGTCACACACACACACATCTACAGATCACACACACATCTACAGTCACACACACATCTACAGTCACACACACACACACACACACACACACACACATCTACAGTCTCACACACACACACACACACACACACATCTACAGTCTCACACACACTCTGTAACCTAATCTAAACTAACCCCACTGTAACCGAACCTAACCTAAACTAACCTCACTGTAACCTAACTTAGCTAACTTCACTGTAACCTAACTAACTACTTTCCTGTCCTAACCTTCTTCACTGTAGCCTAACCTTCTTACTGTAACCTAACAACTAACTTCACTGTAACTTCTTAGCACTTCCAATAGCCCTAATAGCTAACTACTGTAACCTAACCCAACAACCTCATATAACCCAACTATCACCAGTAACCTAACCAACTAACTAACTGTAACCCTACCAACTAACCTCCACTGTAACCTAACTTAGCTAACTACAACCTGGCCAACTAACCTCACTGTAACCCAACAGCTAACTCACAACAACCTAACAAACCAACTTCACTTAAACACCAACTACTGTAACATAACCCAACTAACCTCACTGTAACACAACTAACCTCATGTAACCTAACTTAGCTAACTCACAACCTAACCAACTAACTTCACTTAACCAACCTACAACTATTCAACAGCAACCTAGCAACTTCAACATCTGTAATCAAACTTAGCTAACTTCACTGCAACCTAACTTAGCTAACTATAACCAACCTATAGCCTAACTCATAGCAACCCAACAGCTAACCACCATGACACGACAACTAACCTCCCTTCAAACCTAGCAACTAACCACTGTAACCTAACCTACTTCACTGCAACCCAACCAACTAACTACTGTAACTAACCAGTAACTTCACTGTAACCCAACCTACTTAATACCCAAACCCTAACCTTCAACCTCCTGTAACCTAACCAACTAACCTCCTGTAACCCTAGCAACTAACTTCCTGGCAACCTAACCTACTTCTCACTGTAACCTAACTTAGCTAACTTCACTGTAACCTAACTTAGCTAACTTCACTGTAACCTAACTTAACTAACCTCACTGTAACCCTAATAACTTCACTGTGCAACCAACTAACCTCACTGTAACCTAACTTAGCTAACTTCACTGTAACCTAACTTAACTAACTGCTAGCAACCTAACCTCTCACTGTAACCTAACTTAACTAACCTCACTGTAACCTAACCAACCTCACTTATTGTAACGTAACTTATCCGACACAGTTAATATATCATTGTTTGTTTATGGTCAATATTAGGTAATATATTTTTCGTTCACTCACACCTGGATATATTTCTTGTATTTACAAACTCCCGCTAGACTGCATCACCCCAGCTTAATACTGTAATGATGATGACGATAATAATAATAATAATAATAATAATAAGAAGAAGAAGACTAAGAACAGTAAGAAGAATAACAATAATAACGATAACAATGCTGATGGTGATATTAACATGTGGCGAGATTATAGACTTGAACGAGGAACCGCAAGTGGCAGATTATGGCGGTGGCCGAGTGGCTCCAGTGCTAACCTCCTTAATATGTTCTTTGTCTTCATAATGTTCTCCGAAAGCGTGAATTTGTTTGTGACTTTGATATTCTTCCGCTCGTCTTGAAAGTTAATGATTAATAGTAGTTATATCTTTACATACTTTGAATTAGCTATTAATATGAGTCATAATTGGGTTTTCATAACAGTAATATATGGATTTAATTACGATATATCAATTTTAATCGAACGTTATGTATGAACCAATGAGCTGCAAGGAGGATGGGATTGTAGAGTGAGCAAAAAAAAAACGACCATAGCTAATATGTGTTTTCATTTTTTCCACTATTGTGACTAAACCTAACCCAACCTGACCTAGCTAAATCATGTTTAACCTAACCTAACTTTGCGAAACCCAACCTAGCCAAACCTAACCTAACCTAACCAAACCTAACCTAGCCAAACCTAACCTAGCCAAACCTAACCTAGCCAAACCTAACCTAACCTAGCCAAACCTAACCTAACCAAACCTAACCTAACCTAACCCTATAATGTTGATGAGGTCTTAATACAGAATTTTAACACTAAATCACGAATAATGGTCAGCTTCAAAATCTTTCTTCACAATCAGTTACTAAGGTCTTAAAACGCGTGATGAGGCTATAGTAATTACTCTCGTTCATCAACCATTAAAGATTATTATAAACAACTGTTGCTTGTGTGCGTCTCAAAAGTTATATTTAATGGAGCGTGAGCAGTAGCCTCAAGCGGTGACACAGCACAGAGCGTTAATCGAAAAAAAAGAAGAATATTTTGACTATTTTCTACAATCTTTCGACTATCACCAAAAATGGTATTGTGTTTATTAATCGTGTCTGCGTATGGAATTAGGTGTAGTTTAAGCGTTGTTGTTTTGATTATTTACTGAGCCTCGATAATCAGGGTCTTGAAGCGCTTATTTTAGCCTAGTAAATATACACTAAGTCATTAACATTCGATAAGAGATGGAACTTATCATTGATGTTATAATGTATTTCATTGCTTCAACAACTAACGTCCCAAGCGCGTACTTTAGGATAATAAATACATTAGTCATCAACATTTAAAGAGTAAAATCTTTATGTGATAGAGTTGAGGCTTCCTGTTTTATGTTGGCGGGGATGATGATCAATATCCTTGGGTGTGTATATTATCCCCTGAAGGTGGCCGTGAGCTACACCTGCCGGCAGTAATTGTTCTTGTGGTGCTGTATTAGGGTGTGTGACTTTGTTGACTATATAGAGAGAATGTAACATAATATACTATGCGTGAACATTTTTATATCACCTCTTCTCGGTTTACTAGCTGTTCAGGCAGTAGGTCAGCTCTTTGTTACTTTGTTTTTTACCATTATTATCCAGTGTTAGTGCAGGAGGAACTTATATTGAGGAGACCCGGTCCGGTGATTGAACCCAGGATACAAGATGAAATATTCGCGCGTTATCTCTGTACCACCAACAACCCAGTACAGTTTCAATACCTGGCTCTCAACTGGCTCAGCCATGTTAATATTGTTATTGACTCTGTATATGTTTTTCTGGCTAAATAAACTGTTTCAGTATCAATACCAGGTAAGCTGCTGCCAAGGTTTTATTAATTGAATTAGTTACATGTTATACTGTTATATGTGTTGATAATTCGATTGTGCATGAGTTGAGGCGAGGCGAACCGCATAAATATTTTCAATGGTATTGTATTATAGTGGCTATCATCATTAGGCCGGGGGAGGGTGAAAGGTGGGTATATAGTAACCTTGAAATAAATAAAAACCCTTAACTAAAACTTAACTTGGACATGGCATCGTCTTAACCTAGTGTTATATAATACCGTCTTAAACCTCAAACTACCTCTGGAAATATTGACACTGTTTCTTGTACTTTAATGTCGTTAAAAAAAAAGTCAAACAAAACCTGTAACAAAGTATCAGAAAAGTGTTAAAGTATTCGAAAGTATACAAACAATTCTACAAGCGATGCATTGAAGGTGTCACGCGAACTTGGCAACAGGTTTCACGATAAAAGTTCCACCCAAAAAATAATAATAATGAAAAAAAATAGTAAGTGTCCTTGTGGGAAGTAACAATACTAACACCTGCTATATTTGTCATGGGATTGCTCTTCACAATTACTATATTAAATTATTCCAATTTTAGCATTCGTAACTGTTAACTTTTTACAATGGCGGGAAATTGTAATGTACGAGGCTATATGAACATACAGTATATCGGAGTTTTTACTGAAGTGAGAACCAGTTAGATGCATTCTTACATCAATATACATATGAAATAATACTAAATTACTGTCAAATTGGTAAATATTGTGTATTGGCCCACTTATAGTACATACTTAACATGCCAAAGTTACTAAAATAGGAAAAAACGTCAAATATAAACTTACGCTTTCCCTGCCGTCACTGGTCAGAGGAAGTAGGAGTGAGAGAAAACGAGAAAATGGTAGAAAGTTACCTTTTTTTATTGGGCACTCCCCTACATCCTTGTGTAAGGTGAAGCGCAGAAGCGTTTACAGCGCCTAACAGGGAAGCATGCTAAGTTCATGCCTGCCTTTATGTCTCATGAGTTAAGGGCGTAAAAGTTACCGTGTGTAGTATTGCTGGAGAGAACGAACGCGTGTGTTGACCTTCGAGAGACCACTGGCAAGACATCGAGCCAATTAAATGTCATTCACGATCACATTCTTATGCGGAGTAGTACCACTTGCCAGCTTGGTTTAGTACCTATTAGTATTATACAAGGAGCAGTGGCCAAGCGGTCCATCCACCTGTGAATTGATACGTGACAACAGTTGAGGAAGTGAAGGCGGTCGAGCAGTGTCCGTATCCTCAGACCTACTTTTTTCACCATTGAAATATGAGAACAATTATTATATATTATTGTTTAAGGATCCCCGTCGATAAGGAAAAGAACGAGGCTGCTATTATTAGCTTAAATTTCTAATTAAACTTCTGATTCTGACCAAGTATGCGTGAGCTCGTCTGGTGAAAACATGTAGGTTGCCTCGCCCACAAACCTGCCGTGATCTCTATTATACAGTTAATAATGCCCGGATATCTAAAATAATGACTGCATAGGCCGGATACCCCCTTAGAACATCCGGCACGACATTTAATTATCATTATCATTAGTGGGGGGGGATATACACGATACAACAGCAGGGATAATTAATGGCATTCCTTATACACAATAGTTGTACAATGGTTGATCGAAAAGTCCCAATGCACTTGTAATAATTAACATGGTTATTAATCTTAGTCTTTCTTTACAGCAAGTATTGGAACAGGTGCACAGGGACTTTTTGATCACTATATATGGAGAGAGAGAGAGAGAGAGAGAGAGAGAGAGAGAGAGTTAACATCATGACTCCCTTACTATAATATTTTTTTCCACAAACTTTACAGGTGTTGAGGTCAAAGGTTAAACCATCATCCTTAGAGGGTTAAACCATCATCCTTAGAGGGTTAAACCATCATCCTTAGAGGGTTAAACCATCATCCTTGAAGGTAAACCATCACCAGAGGGTTAAACCATCATCCTAGAGGGTTAAACCATCATCCTTAGAGGGCTAAACCATCACTAGAGGGTTAAACCATCATCCTAGAGGTTAAACCATCATCCTTAGAGGGTTACCATCATCCTTAGAGGGCTAAACCATCATCCTTAGAGGGTTAAACCATCATCCTTAGAGGGTTAAACCATCATCCTTAGAGGGTTAAACCATCATCCTTAAAGGGTTAAACCATCATCCTTAGAGGGTTAAACCATCATCCTTAGAGGGTTAGAGGGTCAAGAGGGTTAAACCATCATCCTTAGAGGGTTTCAAGAGGGTTAAACCATCATCCTTAGAGGGTTAAACCATCATCCTTAGCATCATTTAGGGTTAGAGGGCGGTTAAACCATCATCCTTAGGGTTAAACCATCATCCTTAAGGGTTAAATCCATCGTAAAGGGTTAAACCATCATCATTAAAAGAGGGTTAAACCATCATCCTTAGAGGGTTAAACCATCATCCTTAGGGTTAAACCATCATCCTTAAAGGGTTAAAGCATCAGGGTTCCTTAAAGGGTTAATCATCCCATCATCCTTAAACGGTTAAACCATCATCCTCAGAGGGTTAAACCATCATCAGGGTTAAACCATCATCCTTAAAGGGTTAAACCATCATCCTTAGAGGGTTAAACCATCATCCTTAGAGGGTTAAAGCATCATCCTTAAAGGGTTAAACCATCATCCTTAAACGGTTAAACCATCATCCTCAGAGGGTTAAACCATCATCCTCAGAGGGTTAAACCATCATCCTTAGAGGGTTAAACCATCACCCTTAGAGGGTTAAACCATCATCCTTAGAGGGTTAAACCATCATTCTTACATCCTTAAAGGGTTAAACCATCATCCTTAAAGGGTTAAACTATCATCCTCAGAGGGTTAAATCATCATCCTTAAAGGGTTAAATCGTCATCCTTAAAGGGTTAAACCATCATCCTTAAAGGGTTAAACCATCATCCTTAAAGGATTAAACCATCACCCTTAAAGGGTTAAACCGTCATCCTTAGAGGGTTAAACCATCATCCTTAAAGGGTTAAACCATCATCCCTAAAGGGCTAAACCATCATCCTTAAAGGGTGAAACCATCATCCTTAAAGGGTTAAACCATCATCCTTAAAGGGTTAAACCATCATCCTTAAAGGGTTAAACCAACATCCTTAGAGGGTTAAACCATCATCCTTAAAGGGTTAAACCATCATCCTTAAAGGGTTAAACCGCCACCATTAAAGGGTTAAATCATCATCATCATCATCATCATCATAAGAACATAAGAATGGAGGAAACTGCAGCGGGCCTATTGGCCCATACTGGGCAGTCCCATTTACACCCAACCCCTATCGCTCATATATCCATCCAACCTATGTTTGAAGCTATCCAGCGTATTCGAGTTAATGATGATATTTGGTAACCTGTTCCACTCGTCTGGAGATGTTCGGGGTACTTAGTTCTAACTACAGGAGCGAACATAAACACCTGTAGAGTTTTGTAGGTTCTTATTAACGGAAATATACAGGAGTGCGCTTACAAGCACAGGTAGTCCTTACACTCCTACAGGGGTCAACTGACCTCACTCTGACCTCTCAGGCGACATGTGGTAAGTGGTACATTAGCAGCTTCCAGATGTCGCCAGGCACATTTATCTAAGCGTGTGGTGACATGAAACAGGGACATTGACACACGCTGCTGACTAGAGAAGTAATGTGTATATATAGAGTACATACATGGTATACATACAACATACATAATATACATACACCCCCTCCCCCTATACGCTCATAGCAAAGTCTTGAGCAGACCTTTTCCTGTGGATCCGTTCTGAGCGTCGAGGGGCTTGATCACTGGGGGGGGGATATGGGACTCAACACCGGTGGCGGGGTCAGGGAGAAAACGGCGGTTCCTCCACCACACACGACCACTGGGTAACCGCACCTGGTAGTCCCGTGACCTGCCGAGACCCATGACTACGCCCACTTTGTCCCAACGTAGGGAGGTCGGGTCCTGAACACGGACTTGGGTGCCGACACTCAACCTGGGGAGAGGACGGGCGTGGTCGTTGTAGCGGGCGACGACGTCTTGAACACGTTCGGCGGCTCGGCGATCACACTCCTCTGTCTTGGCCTGCCACTCCTTGGAGAAGGACTGAGGGTGAGCAGGGTCCTGGGCAGGGGAGCGTCCGGTGTAATTGGGTGTGTTGCGGAGCTCAAGGAGACCCTGGTCGAAGGCATCGCAGTCAATATTCCCAGAAGGGGCCACTTTGAGGAGGAGGTGCTTCAGGGATTTGACAGCAGCCTCAGCATGGCCGTAGGAGTGCGGGTAATGAGGCGGTGACAACACATGCCGGACTCTCCATCGGTCGAGGAACGCAGCAAAGTCCCGGCTTGTGAACTGGGGCCCTCCGTTGGTTCGCAGGTGCACAGGAACGCCCACGTAACGGAAGTAGTGGCGGAACTTGCTGATGGTGGCGGCAGATGTCGTATCATTACCGCACTTGATGACAACCGGCCAACCAGAGAGACGGTCGACGATAACCAGGAAGGACTCTCCTGACACACAGAAAAAGTCGGCCGACACAGACTCAAAGGGGCGGGTGGGGCTGTCGTCACTCATGAAGGGTTCCTGCTGCTGGCTGGGTTGTAGTACTTGGCAGGGCTCACACGCATGGACAGCATTGGAGATGTCGGAGTCGATGCCAGGCCGGAACACAGTCTGTCTTGCACGCCGTTTGGTGGCCTCGGCTCCACGGTGACTGTCGTGGAGGCGAGCCAAGGCGTGGGGACGTGAAGCAGCAGGGACAACTACCGAAGGAGAGGTGTCACTGGCCAGAGGAAGGGGTAGGGCGGCAGCAGGGTAGTTGCTGCTCCCTTCGTACACCCTGTTGGCTTATTTTACCTCGAAAATCGGTGTTGGGAAGTCCTGGGAGATGATGGCCAACTCTTGGCAATGTCTGTAGGACAGCAAAGGAGTCGGGACACCATTATGCACGTCAATCCAGGCTTGACACGACCTGTTGCCAAAGGTAACATGTGCATAGAGTGAACCTAGGGCTGGGGCCATCTGTGAACCATTTGCCGTGACGCGGAGGTCCTTGGGAGGCGGTCCTAGATCACTTGGAGAGTGTCCCAAGCATTGCAAATGCTGGGGACCGATGACCGTAGCCTCAGCGCCGGTGTCGGGCAGCATCTCGAGACAGGATGACACACTGCCGTAGGTCACGATGACGCTGATGTGCTGGGGAACTTTGGTCCTGGGACGTGAGGAGTACATTCTCCTAATATGGGTCGGGCTTTGTCCAGGGTCGTTGTGTCTCTGGTTTGGCGACTGTGGGCGGCCCTCACTGGTGGAAGGGCGCTGCTGCTTCCGCCGACGCTTTCCCTTGGGTTTGTTTGTCGGGCAACACTTGTCATAGTGGCCCAGACGACCACACACATTGCACTGGGCGTGTTTGGCTGGGCACTGTACTGTAAGTGACCGGTGGCCCTTGCGGTTACAACTGTCGCAGGTAGACTCGGCAGCTGGACACACCTGTGTTCCGTGCTGCCTACCACAGCTGTTGCAAAGGGAGCCGGGCGTGGGCGTGGTGTGCGTAGGCGTTGGGGCAGACTTCTTGTCTTTCTTGTATTGGGACATAGCCCATACGGCTGTAGTGGGAGCTCGGATGGCAGATGTTGCACACCTGCCAGCCTCATAGGAGCGACATACTGTCAATACATCCTTAAGAGAGGAGGAAGAGTCGAGGGAGGTGAGGCGTTGGACAAGCTCCTCGTCCTTAACACCCATCAGGATCACCTGCTTCAACTGGGTCTCCTCGCACTGCTGCTGATTACCGGGACATATGTCTATCTCTTCCGAGGCTCTCTTGAGTCGTACGTAGAAATCATCAAAAATCTCGCCCTCCATCTGTCTACAGCTAAACACTTCCCTCCTGCGGAGAGCTTCATTCCGCTGACCTTTGATGTGCCGTTCTAGAACATCCAGTACCTCCTCTACAGACAACAAAGACGTCAGGGGCACTTGCAACGTGTGTTCCAACACATGCTGCGTTCCCAAAGACAGGCACATACGTAGCTGAATGAAAGCTGAATGAGTTGTTTAGGCTGTGGCAAGCTCTGGAGATCCACCATTGTAGCATAATCAGTCCCGTCGCCGCCACTCACGAAAAGTCTGGAAAGTCTCATCAGGCTTCAAGGTGGGTGGGGGTTGGACAACCTCTTTGGCAGAAGGCGTTGACGAGGTATCTGAGCCAGCCGATACTTGAGCAGTGGAAGGGCCAAGGGCTTGATTAGCAGTGAGGCTAGATATCAAAGCTGCAAACCGTTTGTTATCTTCCAATCTTCTTTGGTGGTCCTCAGCACGTCTTCGCACTTCGTCCTGACGCCTTTCCTCCCTCATAAGCTTCATCAGAGCAATTATCTCTGAGGACGAGGCTGAGGGTCGAGGGGTGTGGCTGGGAGATGTGTTGGGAGAGGGTGGGGCGTCACGCTCTGACTGGTCATCCATCTCTGTACAGCTGTCATCCGTCTGATTCTTACGGGCGCTAGGGACACCCCTGCGTGAGGCCCGGGGCATAATTACTTTGTCTGTATATTGTATCTCGAATCAGTGTTGACCGGTCAGCCCGTCGTATCAACCAGATCTGAGACAACAAAATTAGTTGAATACACAGATAAGTAACTTATATACATATAAAATATATATGAAGAAATGACCGCAGTCGGTGTGTCCGTGCGTGAGTTGGTGTGTGTAGGCGGGGGGAGCGCATAGGGAGGCGGTGGGGGGTGAGCAGTGGGGGGAGGGGTGTTACCTTCGAGGCAGCCAGGGACGGATGCGCTGCGCACCACTCCTCACCAATGCCCTGAACAAGCCTTCCACCTTAGTGAATCCTTTAAAACAAGGACACACACTTTAGCACTACACACACGAGGGGCACTTAAGACACTTCACAGGGACTTGCGGTCACTGCACACTGCTCAAAACTCGTTGGTCATTCAAACGAATTTTTGGGGAAGACAATGGCGACGGATGACGGAGTTGACGGAGGAGGTCTACCGGTCTTGATTTTACACGAACACACTTATTTCCACTTAATCGATCACTTGATACTCACTGCGCCATGGAGATGTTCGGGGTACTTGGTTCTAACTACAGTAGCGAACATAAACACCTGTAGAGTTCTGTAGGTTCTTATTAACGGAAATATACAGGAGTGCGCTTACAAGAGCCGGTAGTCCTTACATCGTCCACTACTCTATTTCCAAACCAATGTTTACCTATTTCGCGCCTAAATCAAAATTAATCTAATTTAAAGCTATTGTTACGACTTCGCTCCTGGTTGAATAGTTTGAGTACCTTTGTTATATCACCTTTGTTTAGTCCTGACTTCCATTTATACACCTCTATCATATCGCCCCCCACTCTACGTCTCTCGAAGGAGTGCAAATTAAGGTGCTTTAATCTGACTCTGTACTGAAGGTTCCTAATGCCCGGGATTATTCTTGTCATTCTCCTCTGAATTCTTTCCAAGGATTCTATATCCATTCTGTATATAATACGGTGACCAGAATTGGAATGCGTAATCCAAGTGAGGTCTCACAAGCGCAAGATATAGTTTTATGATGACCTCGCTAGTCTTGTAACTAACACTCCTTTGTATGAACCCAAGTACTTTATTATCCTTGTTTCGAGCAAATACACATTGTTTACTTGGCTTAAGATTCCTACTTATCATTACTCCTAAATCCTTCTCGCAGTCGGATTTCTCAATAACATCGTTGTTCATCTGGTATCTGGTTTCCCTGTTTACATCTCCTATACTGATTTACATTTGTCCACATTGAATTTCATCTGCCATTTTTCAGACCATTCGAAATTTTTTTTAGATCTTCCTGCAGCTTTGCGGAGTCCTAGTCAGGTCAATCACACACCCTATTTTAGTGTTATCAGCAAATTTACTTATGTTGCTGCCTACGCCGATATCTATGTCGTTTATGTATATAATAAATAATAATGGTCCAAGTACTGAGCCTTGGGGAACTCCACTAGTGACGTTGCTCCAATGGGATTTAGTGCCGTTAATGCTCACTCGCTGTTTCCTGTCCTGTAACCACGCCCTAATCCATTTCAGAATATCTCCTTTAATGCCATGAGCCTCCACTTTTCTTATTAGTCTTTCGTGGGGGACTCTGTCGAAGGCTTTGCTAAAGTCGAGATATACCACATCATAAGTGTGCCCCTCGTCCACTGATTCGAAAACTGATAAAAAGAATGTTAATAGATTAGTTAGACATGAGCGTCCGCTTGTGAAGCCATGCTGGGAATCATTGCTCAACTTGTGCTTCTCCAGGTGATTTCGAATAGAGTTTGATATGATTGCTTCCAGTAATTTGCCTACAATTGATGTTAGACTGATTGGACTGTAGTTAGAGGATAGTGATCTATCTCCCTTCTTGAAAATCGGTATTACATTCGCTATTCTCCAGGATTCTGGTACTACACCCGTTTTTAAGGACATGTTAAACAACTTTGCTAAGGGCATACTAAGCTCTTCCTTACATTCCTTTAATACTCTGGCAAATATCTCATTAGGACCTGGTGACTTATCAGGCTTTAGTTACGTTACGTTACGTTATGTTTAGGTTGGGTTTGGTTGGGATACAGCGATTTGTATGGTATAACATTTTTCGTTATTGATTTATGAAGAAAGTAAGGGAGCACATGAAGATTAGGCACCCCAGCTTATTACACCTGATAAACACCACATGTTCGGCTTTATTATATTTGATTAATATTGCTAAGTAAGGTTAGGTTTACGTTAGGCTAGGTTAGATTAAATTGGGGTATGTTAGGTTAGAATAGGTTGGGTTAGGTTAAGTTAGAATAGGTTGGGTTAGGTTAGGTTAGAATAGGTTGGGTTAGGTTAAGTTAGAATAGGTTAGATTAGGTTGGGTTACGCTAAGTTAGTTTAGGTTAAGTTACGTTAAGTTAGATTAGCGTTAAGGTGTTTAATCCTCTGGTGAAATAATCTAGTGTGTTTAATATTGAGGTCTGGCAGGAAGGTGAGAGCCTGTGTTTACCGCCACACCTGATGACGGAGGGCGGGAGAAACGTGGAGAAAATCACACCACCCTAACCTAACCTAAGTCTAACATAACCCAATTTAATCTAACCTAACCTTACCTTAGCCTAACCTCACCTCACCTCACTTTAACATAGCCTAACCTGTATAATACCACCGGTAGTTACAAAGTGTCCCAGAACCCGGTGTTGAAGACGGGTACACTGGCAACACGGACCAGGAAATGCTCAGGTTAGGTTAGGTTTGTTTATTATAGGTCACTTGTACTCTGTTATTTCACCTTAACAACCAAGATCACACAGGAGGGAGGGAGGGAGTAGGTCCAGCATCAGGGATAACAGGTTGTAGACTCCACTAAGCTCCTCGGCGTCACCATAAACAACAAACTAAACTGGTAACCACACGTCAGTGAAGTTGTCAATTCCTCCAGGTTCCGTCTCCACCTCCTCCGCCGACTCAAGTCCCTCGGAGTTCCTGCGCCCGAGCTCCTCAGTGTTTACTCAACCTTCATACTTTCCAAGCTCACCTATGCCTCCCCTACCTGGTTTCCCTCCCTAAATGCCGCACAACGTAAACACCTAGAAAAAGTGCAAAAAAGGGCATGCAAGATTATTCCACATATCAAGAAGCTCTCAACACACTGACCCTCTCTGCTCTCTCTGACTATCACTACGACCTCATCTGCAAATTTGGTGAGAAGCTTCTGCACCATCCTCGACGCCAGCTCCTACTACCACCCGAGATCCCTTGTCCGAGAATTACTGTTCGACACCACAACCGCATCCAGCCTATACGAGCACGAACTGATCGCTATATGAACAGCCAAGTCCCAACCATTATAAATATTATCAATAACTTGTAATCAACCAGTGTATTCACTCCAAGTCAATCTTACTTTTTGCACTGTCACTATGTTGAAATGCCCTGTAGTTTGAGCTTCTCCCCACCTAGTTATTATATATCATATTTGTATCACTATGTTACTTGTATATTATTTGTAAATCAAGAGACCCATTCCCCAGTTATGTAACTGTATATTTTCAGCCTTCCGGCTGCCATGCTCTTTCAATAATCCTGTTACCGCAAGCAGTAATGAGTATACAGTATCCAGAGTGTTGAGATGTTGGAGATGGAGAGACCCAGAGTAGGTTGAGGCGTTGGGTGGTGTAAGGGGAGCTTGTTTGCGTATAACACGCCTGACGCAGGGAGTTTGGCCAGTCGGGCTGGACATGTGATGCCCGGCAGGGCACCGTCAGTCCGCCACTGTAGCTATCCCCATCATAGAGCCAACACTTAACCTGTTTCCCCTGAGACTTTCAACACGTAAGTTTAATTTGTACTTATTGTGTACACAGGTAGACTGTGTCCATTGCATCGTTTATCATTGTAACAACATAAAATATGGCAAATTAAGTTCTCATTGGAAGTGTTAAAATTAGACTATTTACATAGCTATGATTGTTATGTAAATATATATTGGATTAAACATTTATGTATGATTGCCTATGTATGAATTGTATTCAACAGGTTTGACCGAATTATAACGTTCGAGTTTAACGTGAAGAGCCTGATTAACCTTTAAACGCCCAGAAGGCTCTTACAAAACCGTTAATCATCATTATTATTATTATTATTATTATTATTATTATTATTATTGTTATTATTGTTATTATTAGACCACAGGAGGGAGGGAGAGAGGGATGGTGTAGGTTGAGTTGGCTACACAGGATGGAGGAAGTGAGGCAGCATCGTGTTGTTTGTCGTTCCAACCTAACCTAACCTAACCTAACCTAATCTAACCAGGAAGTTTACGAATAGTGGGATCTACATATCGACTTGCAGGTGTGATTTGATTTACAGAGACAGGTGTGCCCAGGTGCATAGGGCGTGGTATATGATAGTGGTTATGGGTGGAGGCAAACATTACCCGGGGTCGGTGTCTTGTGTCAGAGGTTAACAACAACAACAATAACAAAAGCTGAGTAGTGTGTTGTGGTGGTAGAGAGGTGGTTGGCATCACAAAAAATTGTGACCAAGTCCCAGGTTGCTTATCTGACTTTCTGCCTCATTTACACACAGTTGCAGGGTCTCAATTGACAACACAATGTACATTACTATATCGTTGGTCTCTTGTTTTAGTTTTTTTATGGTTATTATTTTATTTATTTTCTCTCCCCCCCAGGCCCTGATGTGGGTCAGTGACCTGTGCTCGGGTGGGCTAAAGCCCGCTTAAGATTATTGACTTATTATCACTAACATTGACTTTACATTGACTTATGGTTCGCTTTAACCGGAGTACAAAATAATTAGGTACTGTACAAACCGAACATAAGACAGCTAACGTAGGATACTTCGACTTGGTTTAGGGTTGGTTAAGTTAGTACGGGTTAAGTTAAGTTAGGTTAAGTTAGGTTAGGTTAAAAGCAGTTAGGTTAAAAGTGACTATTGTTAGTATAGTAGTAGTAACAGTAGTTAATCCTTAGGTCGGCTTTGTTCTGCCCCAGGGGAATGAGAGCATCGGCCCCAAAGCCGACAACAGTTGCAGATATTGACTATGAGGCAACAGTCACTGAATGCCGCATAGATCTGCGGCTCAACTAACTCAACACAGATAGGATAGCTACTTATGCATTAGGATATTTAATATTAAGGTAATAAAATGGTGGCGAAGGTGTGGCTATTGGGTGAGGCTGGAGGCCACGTTAAAAAAAACAGTAGTAGTAGTTTTAATATTACTAAATCTCTCACCTTTTTAATTACTGGTAACTATTTTTTAATTTATAATAAGTATTTAAAGACCTTAGTTGTTGAAGCTCAGTCGTACAGTCAACTAATGAAGTCCTTTCGCTTCTCTCCCTCCTAAACCCCGAACCCACAGATTCAGATTTGTGAACCCGAAGCTGTAAACTGATACATGAACCCGACACTGTAGACTCATACATGAACCCGGAGCTGTAGACTCATACATGAACCCGACACTGTAGACTCATACATGAACCCGAAGCTGTAGACTCATACATGAACCCGACACTGTAGACTCATACATGAACCCGAAGCTGTAGACTCATACATGAACCCGACACTGTAGACTCATACATGAACCCGAAGCTGTAGACTCATACATGAACCCGAGACTGTAGACTGATACATGAACCCGAAGCTGTAGACTGATACATGAACCCGACGCTGTAGACTGATACATGAACCCGACACTGTAGACTGATACATGAACCCGACACTGTAGACTCATACATGAACCCGAGACTGTAGACTGATACATGAACCCGAGACTGTAGACTGATACATGAACCCGAAGCTGTAGACTGATACATGAACCCGACACTGTAGACTCATACATGAACCCGACACTGTAGACTCATACATGAACCCGAGACTGTAGACTGATACATGAACCCGAAGCTGTAGACTCATACATGAACCCGAAGCTGTAGACTCATACATGAACCCGACACTGTAGACTGATACATGAACCCGAGACTGTAGACTCATACATTATTCTCAACTTAAATGACTTCTGATTCATGGGTGATTTTCGGGATGAGAGGCGAACGGTATTAGCTGAGTTTACACATGACTATAATATCAAAGAATATGAGTTGCCGCCTCTTCCACCGCCCTGTACTAGTATCAGCAGGTGTGTTTGTACAGTACGTCTCACTCAACCAAATAGTGACGGTCTCATTCACACCGATTTTACCCCACTTTCTACTCACTGAACACTGTACACTGTAGGATGTAACTGTAGCTTTATTCACTACACTGTAGGATGTAACTGTAGCTTTATTCACTACACTGTAGGATGTAACCGTAGCATTATTCACTACACTGTACACTGTAGGATGTAACCGTAGCATTATTCACTACACTGTACACTGTAGGATGTAACCGTAGCATTATTCACGATAGGAAAACTGAGCGTCTAGCCTGACTCGTCTCCCTGCCCTCATTTCCCTCCTGAACAGAAATTCTCTAGTTGACAAAAATATCGTAACGTTGCAAGCTAACCTAACCTAACCTAAAGTCAGAGGAGAAATTATATTGTCCACAGGATGTTTTAAGACTGTTCCAATTTTGTCGTATGTGAAGTAGATACCCTGTGGTGTGTGTGTGTGATGTAATAATAATAATAATAATAAGAATAATAATAAACGGTTTCTTGAAAAAGTTCTGCAGCCCGAAGGCTGAAAATATACATTGGACATAAATGACTTATTACATACATTGGTGGTTTAACAAAAGCCTTCATTAGAGAAAGGTAAAGGAACATATACAGTGAACATACAGATTAATGTTTACACACGTAGATCATGTGAGCTGAGGTGTTGAACAGCAGACACGTAGTGTAGTAGCTCCCTCACAGGTGGTGTTATGAGGGGCTTGACCTGGTGTAGTAATTCCCTCACAGATGGTGTTATGAGGGCCTGATGATGTAGTAATTCCCTCACAGATGGTGTTATGAGGAACTTCACATGATGCTGTAGCAAGTGTGTGTGTGTGTGTGTGTGTGATGTGCGTGTGTGTGTGTGTAGTGTGTATGTGTGTGTATGTGTGTGTGTGTGTGTGTGTGTGTGTGTGTGTGTTTGTGTGTGTCTGTGTGTGTGTGTGTGTCTGTGTGTGTGTGTGTGATAATAATAATAATAATAATTAACGATTTATTGAAAGAGCATAGCAGCCAGAAGGCTGAAAATATACAGTTACATAATTGGGGAATGGGTCTCTTGATTTACAAATAATATACAAGTAACATAAGATATATAATAACTAGATGGGGAAAAGCTCAAACTACAGGGCATTTCAACATAGTGACAGTGCAAGGAGTAGGATTTACTGGGAGTGAATACATTGGTTTATTACAAGTTATTGATAATTTTTACAATGGTTGGGACTGGGCTGTTCTTATAGCGATCAGTTCGTGCACGTATGGGCTGGATGCGGTTGTGGTGTCGAACAGCAATTCTCGGGCTAGGGATCTCAGGTGGTAGTAGGAGCCGGTGTCGAGGATGGTGTAGAAGCTTCTTACCAAATTTGCAGATGAGGTCGTGGTGATGGTCAGTGAGAGTCGAAAGGGTCAGTGTGTTGAGCGCTTCTTGATATGTGGAGTAGGAAGGGGAGAGAATAATCTTTCATGCCCTCTTGCACTTTTTCTAGGTGTTTACGTTGTGTGGCATTTAGGGAGGAAGACCAGGTAGGGGAGGCATAGGTGAGCTTGGGAAGTATGAATGTTGTGTAAACACTGAGGAGTTCGGGTGCAGGAATTCCGAGGGACTTGAGTCGGCAGAGGAGGTGGAGACGGAAATTGGAGGATTTGACAACTTCTCTGACGTGTGGTTTCCAATTTAGTTTGTTGTCTATGGTGACGCCGAGGAGCTTCGTGGAATCTACAACCTGGAGTGTGTTCGTGTGTGTGTGTGTGTGTATGTGTGTGTGAGAGAGAGATGTGTGTGTGATTGTGTGTGTGATGTGTGTGTGTGTGTGATGTGAAGGGGACTGTACCTAGGCTATATGACTGGCCCCTGTAAACGCACTAGTGAAGGGGACTGTACCTAGGCTATATGAAGAGCCCCTGTAAATGCACTAGTGAAGGAGACTGTACCTAGGCTATATGACTGGCCCCTGTAAACACACTAGTGAAGGGGACTGTACCTAGGCTATATGGCGAGCCCCTGTAAACGCTCTAGTGAAGGGGACTGTACCTAGGCTATATGGCGAGCCCCTGTAAACGCACTAGTGAAGGGGACTGTACCTAGGCTATATGGCGAGCCCCTGTAAACGCACTAGTGAAGGGGACTGTACCTAGGCTATATGAAGAGCCCCTGTAAACGCTCCCCTGTAAAACGCTCTAGTGAAGGACTGGGCTATATGACTGGCCCCTGTAAACGCTCTAGTGAAGGGGACTGTACCTAGGCATGACTGGCCCTGTAAACGCTCTAGTGAAGGAGACTGTACCTAGGCTATATGGCGAGCCCCTGTAAACGCACTAGTGAAGGGGACTGTACCTAGGCTATATGGCGAGCCCCTGTAAACGCACTAGTGAAGGGGACTGTACCTAGGCTATATGAAGAGCCCCTGTAAACGCTCTAGTGAAGGGGACTGTACCTAGGCTATATGGCGAGCCCCTGTAAACGCTCTAGTGAAGGGGACTGTACCTAGGCTATATGACTGGCCCCTGTAAACGCTCTAGTGAAGGGGACTGTACCTAGGCTATATGAAGAGCCCCTGTAAACGCTCTAGTGAAGGGGACTGCTGTACGTGGGTTTGGCATCGTTCAGAAAAGTTTAAATCCTCTTGAAACTGAAGGATCTTCAATATAATACCTTAACCACGAATGCCTTTAAGAAAAAATAAAAGACAATCACAATTCCGCGTCTGTGAAAGTGGCGGGGAAAATTTCTCAACGTCTGGGGAAATATACCGTACCTTCCTCCGAGTGACGACGTGCTCAAGCGGTTTAATATATATACAGTATATATATATTTTTTTTTTCGAAATTGATTTGTTCCAAGAGGCTCGTGGGGGAGGCATATATACAGTGAAACCTTTAACTAACTATATATACGAGAGGAAAGCCCGTTATATCCAGGTTCCATTATATATGAAACCCCCATCTCCGTGTACAGACCCCCATCTCCGTGTACAGACCCGTAACGCCGTGTACAGAACCGTAACGCCGTGTACAGTAACGCCGTGTACAGACCCCCATCTCCGTGTACAGACCCGTAACGCCGTGTACAGACCCCCATCTCCGTGTACAGACCCGTAACGCCGTGTACAGACCTGTAACGCCATGTACAGAACCGTAACGCCGTGTACAGACCCGTAACTCTGTGTACAGAACCGTAATGCCGTGTACAGACGTACAGCTCGTGTACCGTAACTCCGTGTACAGACCCGTGTATAGAACCGTAACGCCGTGTACAGACCCGTAACGCCGTGTACAGACCCGTAACGCCGTGTACAGAACCGTAACTCCGTGTAGACCCGTAACTCCGTGTACAGACCCGTAACGCCGTGTACAGACCCGTAACGCCGTGTACAGAACCGTAACGCCGTGTACCAGACCCGTAACGCCGTGTACAGACCCAACGCCGTGTACAGACCCGCAACGCCGTGTACAGACCCGTAACGCCGTGTACAGACCCGTAACGCCGTGTACAGCCGTAACGCCGTGTACAGAACCGTAACGCCGTGTACAGAACCGTAACGCCGTGTACAGACCCGTAACGCCGTGTACAGAACCGTAACGCCGTGTACAGACCCGTAACGCCGTGTACAGACCCGTAACGCCGTGTACAGAACCGTAACGCCGTGTACAGACCCGTAACGCCGTGTACAGACCCGCAACTCCGTGTACAGACCCGCAACGCCGTACAGAACCGTAACTCCGTGTACAGAACCGTAACTCCGTGTACAGACCCGTAACTCCGTGTACAGACCCGTAACGCCGTGTACAGAACCGCACTAACATCAGCATTACATCCTCTCCTTCGCTCAGTACGGACAAGCTGGACGGTGGCTTGTGCTTGCCTTAGTCCCCCCAAACTGTTACCTAGCTGGACCCGTTTCCTCTCTCTCTCTCTCTCTCTCTCTCTCTCTCTCTCTCTCTCTCTCTCTCTCTCTCTCTCACGTCTCTAACAATGAGAACTCAAGTGATATAAATTGAAAATATAATGAGAGAAGGAGAGAATTGATGTTTGATGTTATAGTATATTTCTGAGAGAGAGAGAGAGAGAGAGAGAGAGAGACTCTTACCGACTGACTGATTGAGAGCGCACAGTCACCACCACCAACTCCGCTCCTAGCAATTGCGTGTAATTTAAGGCAACATTTTCTTCTTCAGGTTCACTACTCACTTTCATGTCATACTGGCAGTGAACAGTGACATCACCCACATGACTCTGACCTATATACACTGTTAATGAATATGATGTATTTCATTGTGTATGAACCTCTGTCCTGCATGGCAGTGAACAGTGACATCACCCACATGACTCTGACCTATATACACTGTTAATGAATATGATGTATTTCTTTGTGTATGAACCTCTGTCCTGCATGGCAGTGAACAGTGACATCACCCACATGACTCTGACCTATATATACTGTTAATGAATATGATGTATTTCTTTGTGTATGAACCTCTGTCCTGCGTGGCAGTGAGAAGTGATACCACGCTCAGTGTCAAGACCTGACTGAATTACTCAGAATAGGGAGGTATTATTAGCCCCTGTCTCATGGCAATAACAATTATATAAAGTTTGGTTAATGCATTTAGTTTATATAATACAATCACCCCACGGTAATTTTCCATAAGCTGTGAGCTGCCATGTGCAGTTCATGTGGCTCCCAGTAATTGATTTTAGGCGCATCAATGAAAATACTCTCCCAGATAGGTACTCAATTCCTGTCTTGAGTGATATTTTACAATCCTTAGGCAAGGATAATGCTGTATTTAGCAACCTTGATTTGCTTAGCGGTTATTGGCAAATACCTCTGGATGAAAAATCTCGAGAGATTGCTGCTTTTAGTACTCCTTTGGGCCATTTTGAATTTCTGAGGATGTCTTTCGGTCTCAGAAATGCCCCACTGACTTTTCAAAGGATGATCAGCACCTTGTTTGCAGGGTTGATAGGGACCACAGTATGTGCCTACTTAGATGATCTCATCGTAGTCAGTAAGGATGTAGGTACGAATAATGCTAAACTCCGTGAAGTTTTCCAAAAACTTTCTACAGCAGGACTCAAAGTCAAACTTTCTAAATGTGAATCTTTAAAATCAAGAATCCAACTCCTTGGTCATGTAGTTGACGGTAACGGCATTCATACAGTTGATGACAAAGTTAAGGCTGTTGCCCAGTTCCCACGTCTTACAACTGCTGATAAAGTACATAGTTTTCTTGGTTTGTCGGGATATTATCGTTCTTTTCTTAAAGTTTATGCGACATTAGCTTCAACCTTGACTTAGCTACTTAGGAAGGATGCAACTTTTGTATGCGATGCTGAGCAAGAAGATAGTTTTAGTGCATTGAAGACAGCACTTACCAATGCCCCTGTTTTAGCATTTCCTGATTACTCTCAAGAATTTACTCTGTGTACCGACACCTCAATACAGGGAATCGGCGCTGTACTTTTGCAGCTGGACGCACGAGTTAAAAAATATAAATTGGTTGCTAAACTTAATGATGCCGAAACACGTTATTCAGTAACGCATCTAGAAACGTTAGCTGTTGTTTGGGCACTGAAGAAGTTTAGAGACATAATTTTTGGTTATAAAATAACCGTCTATACAGATCACGTGGCAGTGACAGAGCTGTTCCACGGCAAAAATCTTTCAGGTAGACTAACACGCTGGTATCTGACCATTCAAGAGTTTGAACCCGAGTTCAAGTATTTACAGGGACGAGCGAATGTGATCGCAGACGCTTTGTCCAGAAACATAGCACCAGTGATGCCTCTATCATCGTTCTCCCACTCGCAAGTAAGGGATGAACAACGACTCGATCCATTGGTGTCTACTGTCATTTTCGCGCTAGAGTCGGGGGAGGAGACTAATCTTCCAAAGTTACCTCTTCCGTTCAATCAATTTGAACTACAGCGAGACATACTCCTTCGCTCCAAGCAGACAACTGAAGGTATTGGTGCACAAATTGTCGTACCTGATACACTTCGTGAGACGATACTAGTGTTGTATCACGATGCTCCCCAAGCAGGCCACCCCGGACGTGAGAAATGTCTGGCGGAGGTCAGAAAGAAGTATTTTTGGAATACTATGAAGAAAGACATAGAATTGCATATTGCTAAGTGTTTGTCATGTGCTCAACATAAGGGTACTACAAGGGCACCGGCTCCAATACTACAATATCCTACACCAGACCGCCCGTTTGACACAGTCGCGGTCGACTTGTTACAACTTCCGAGGAGTCATCAGGGATCCTTGTACGTCCTGGTGTGTGTGGATCATTGTTCTAGATTTGTGGTTTTGGTCCCATTGAAGGATAACACAGCCGAATCTGTGGCTTATACTTTAGTTATTCACCTCATATGTCCTTTTACTACGCCCAAGGTTCTTCTCTCCGATAACGGATTAGAGTTCAAGAACCAACTTGTAGCGCAAATATGTCGACAATATGACATCCAACAAAGTTTTATCGCAGCCTATCATCCACAGGCTAATGGCCTTGTTGAAAGAACCAATCGGAAAATACTAGAGATTCTTCGTCCAATAGCTAGTCAAATGCATTATGCGTGGGAGGATTGGTTACCGCAAGTCGCCGCATCTATTAATGGGTCGATCAACAGCTCTCAGGCAAATCACCCTATTATATTGGTTACGGCATAGACAAACGTCTACCGTATGGCGTACTTACAGACAAGCCATGCCCAGTCTATAATGTGGACGATCTCGCTACCAGGCAAATCAACGTATGCACGGATATTCATGGCCAAGTACGTAAACATTTAGCAGCGTCACGCGCTGAAATGATATACAAGCAACATAAACAAGCTAAGCCTGTCATGCTAGAAATAGGCGATGCTGTTATGGTGCGAGAACCTGAACGAAAGTCCAAGCTTTCACCCAAGTTTGAGGGACCATTCCGCATTATTGCTAAAGAAGCGTGCAACAAATTTAAAATTTTTAAGCCAAACTCACAAACTTCAGATGTTGTGCATGAGGACAGAATTAAAAAGGTCCATTCAGATTCATTCCCCAGGAATGTTAATGATATACCAGACATTGGTGTCCCAGACACAACTGTTCAAACAGCACACACGTCAAATACGCCCAGTGTATCTGATGATTATTGTTTAAAACTACGTTCTGCGAAACGTACATAATAATGTTCCTGGCATTTTTGCAATGATATTAACACGAAAAGATTTCTGAGTCTAATCAGTTACTTAAATTTTTATAATTTCATGAATTCAGTGCCTACACTGGAATGATTCAATTCTTTTTCCAAGCATTTTGCATGCTACAAAAACTTCAACTCAAGCTTTATCAATTGCAGGGTTAGGACGAGTGGATGCACAGCCCGTGTATGTGAAAATTCTTCTTGAAGCCTTACAAATAGCCAAGACGAGTTATCTGTTAACTCCACTTTTCACAGACAGAGGTAGAATAGTATATCCTTCTGTTGGAGTCAACTCTCATGCACTATGCTTTTCCTCGTCCACGTAAAAATGCTAGTGCAAAGCAAATTAATGCATGACACCTTCGCCACGGTAATTTTCCATAATCTGTGAGCTGCCATGTGCTGTTCACGTGAGGGGAAATTCCTCTATCAGTAGGCCGACCTTGAGAATGTAGGGTCATCCCAGCCTCTCCTTCAGAGCCTCCCCTCACGAGCACCAGTCCTCACTTGAAGCTCACGAGAAGAGGACGGGTGACCTAACTCAGTCAAGCTGAGCCCCCGTCCTGAACTGACACTCACAGCTTACAGTGTTAATTACGGTACATCCACTAATAGACTGTGACCAATATAGCAATAAATGGAGGAAAGACCATTTTGGGTTTGTAACTTAACCCCTCAACTTATTTATATATAAGCCAAGTTAAAGGGAACTCTACCCAAAGCTTATATAGGGAAACTGTACTCCAAGCTGTGTCAGTAAATTTGTTAAACTAAAACTGGCTGTTGTTTCTCGTTATATAACACAAATAGGTCCAGTGTTTTATTATTATTATTATTATTATTATTCATCCTTTCAGTGCATAATAGGCAGGTTATACATGTCTGCATTTACTTTGACTGTAGTGTCAATGGTGACAACATTATTCGTTCATATATGTATATTTTCAACCACTTCTCAGCCACGGTGATAATAATTGAGCTAATGTGATTTATTTTGTTGTTGTGACCAGAGTGAGCGAGTTGCTGGCTGTAGTGAGCGTCACATCCACCTGCATGCTGTTTATCCACACGAGCAGCCTACAGTCCCAGCTGGCTGTGTACACCAACAACATAGACCATTCCCTCACCGCCCACCACCCCAACAGTCAGTATCAACAGCCTGTAAAGCTTCCATTAACTTTTCCACACTTCATTTAGTTAAGATTTCTCATTTGTATGATTTTATAACGTATAAACAGCACTACGCTTAAATAACTAATGTATTAAGAGCTTATTTTGTCATCAAGAATTAAAAGTTTAGAAAGAGAGTTATAGATTTGGCTGTTTAAAGGATTAAGTTAATATAAATAGAATGTAAATTGTGTTATGTGTAATTATTGACTAATGGAACCGTAGATAAGCTGAAGGCATTGGTGGTCATTTAAATAATTATAAACTTAAAATTGCATTCTCTAGAAATTGTACTGTATTTATTCATTTATATTACAATACAGTTTTCTTGTATCTTGTATTATATTGTAGCACTTGATATAATTGTACTGTATTCATTCATTTGTCAGCTTATAGTTATTGTTACCTCATTGTTCCAGGTTATTTTGGTTCTGCCGTCGATGAACCCGAAGGCTCCTCCCGCCACAAATCAAAATTCGGTGGTTATGATTTGGATGAATTCCGAAATGTAAGTATATTATTATCTACCATATTTTTATATCCTATACTATTTAAGGAGGGGTTTAGCGGGTTTAAAATGAGATTGACTTTAAATTTTAGAAACAGCCGGACCACTTTGGAGAGGTGTTACGCTTTGGGGTTTAAAGGCAAGTATGTAGGGGCAGCCTTGTCAACAAACACATTCTGTACTAGTTTTATCTTGGACTGTATACAGACATGCAGTAAAAATATGTTTGTCTGTCTGTGCCTTTCTTTCTGTGTTTATTTGTGTTGACTTAAGCGTGATAATTCCTGTTTGGAATTTACTTTTCATAATATTTGTTAGGAAGGTTCTGGTGGGGAAGTCTTGAATGGGGTGTTACCTGAGGTGTCATCCAAAGAAATATTGAGACCATGAAAGGTGTATTGGCCATTATATATTAAGGTATGCAGTACAGTAGTTTTTGGATAGCTTCTTTTAATAAGTACATTATATGAACAAAAATGTTGTTATTTTATGAAACACTCGTCCACAGATTGACCCTAAAACACTGAATAACACAGTTCATCACCACAAGATGACTCTGGTGTTCAACCGTGTTCCCAAGGTAGGGAGCCAGAGCACCATGGAACTACTCCGCAGCCTCAGCTATAAGAACGGTTTCACCTTCCACAAGGATCGTCCGCAGAAAGTTGAAAATATTAAACTTACCGAAAGGGAACAGGTAAGATACATAAATACTTTTCCATATACACGTTAAAACACTAATTAATCTTATACTTTTTTTTTTTTACTTTTAATGATACTTAACCGTTTGAAGACGATGATTTAACCCTTCAAAGCTTCAAGGGGTTAAAGAAATAGTTTTAGTATTGAGGATAATGTTAGTATCAAGCACCACCACTATGATAATGTAATGACTGTAATTCTATAAGGATTGGGGACAGTACTGTACCTAAGTCTGTAGTAATACTAATACAGTATATCTATCACCTATAAATTACTGTACCTGTACATTATACCTAAATCTGTGTTTGTACTGGTGCAATATTTATATCACCACTACTGTAGGTTAGGTCAGCATTTTTATCAGTAATATGTGATTAATTTTAATAAGTATGTTGTTAATTATCTAAGTCAAGGCGCCATATTTATGACTTACTACATTTCTATACCTGTAATCTAACCATAAATATAAAGATGTATAAATATTTTGATTATACATAACTGGTAGTGTGTGGTACAACTGGTAGTGTGTGTGGTACAACTGGTAGTGTGTGGTACAACTGGTAGTGTGTGGTGCAACTGGTAGTATGTGTGGTACAACTGGTAGTGTGTGGTACAACTGGTAGTGTGTGGTACAACTGGTAGTGTGTGGTACAACTGGTAGTGTGTGTGTGGTACAACTGGTAGTGTGTGTGGTACAACTGGTAGTATGTGTGGTACAACTGGTAGTGTGTGGTACAACTGGTAGTGTGTGTGGTACAACTGGTAGTGTGTGTGGTACAACTGGTAGTGTGTGTGGTACAACTGGTAGTGTGTGTGAGTACTACTGGTAGTGTGTGTGTGGTACAACTGGTAGTGTGTGGTACAACTGGTAGTGTGTGGTACAACTGGTAGTGTGTGTGGTACAACTGGTAGTGTGTGGTACAACTGGTAGTGTGTGGTACAACTGGTAGTGTGTGGTACAACTGGTAGTTTGTGGTACAACTGGTAGTGTGTGGTACAACTGGTAGTGTGTGGTACAACTAATAATGATAATAATAATAATAATTAACGGTTTATTGAAAAGAGCTTGGCAGCCAGAAGGCTGAAAATATACAGTTATATATTTGGGGAATGGGTTTCGAATTACAAATAATATACAAGTAACATAAGTGACACAAATAAGATATTAATAACTAGATGGGGAAAAGCTCAAACTACAGGGCATTTCAACATAGTGACAGTGCAAAAGTAGTATTTACTGGGAGGAATACACTGGTTATTACAAGTTATTGATAATTTTACAATGGAGCGAATCAGTTCGTGCACGTATGGGCTGGATGCGCATACGTGCACGAACTGATCGCTCATAGAACAACTGGTGTGTGTGTGTACAACTGGTAGTGTGTGTATGGTACAACTGGTAGTGTGGTACAACTGGTAGGTGTGTGTGGTACAACTGGTAGTGTGTGTGGTACAACTGTAGTGTGATACAACTGGTAGTGTGTGTGTGGTACAACTGGTAGTGTGTGTGTGGTACAACTGGTAGTGTGTGGTACAACTGGTAGTGTGTGTGGTACAACTGGTAGTGTGTGTGGTACAACTGGTAGTGTGTGTGATACAACTGGTAGTGTGTGGTACAACTGGTAGTGTGTGGTACAACTGGTAGTGTGTGGTACAACTGGTAGTGTGTGTGTGTGGTACAACTGGTAGTGTGTGTGTGGTACAACTGGTAGTGTGTGTGGTACAACTGGTAGTGTGTGGTACAACTGGTAGTGTGTGGTACAACTGGTAGTGTGTGTGTACAACTGGTAGTGTGTGGTACAACTGGTAGTGTGTGTGGTACAACTGGTAGTGTGTGGTACAAGTGTGTGGTACAACTGGTAGTGTGTGGTACAACTGGTAATGTGTGTGGTACAACTGGTAGTGTGTGGTACAACTGGTAGTGTGTGGTACAACTGGTAGTGTGTGGTACAACTGGTAATGTGTGTGGTACAACTGGTAGTGTGTGGTGCAACTGGTAGTGTGTGGTACAACTGGTAGTGTGTGTGTGGCATATATGCAGTGTGTGTGTGTGTGTGCGAGAGTATACTGTTCAGGTGTGGTACAATAGTAACCTAACTCTTGGTACCAACAGAGGCGCCTGGTACAGCTAGTTGACGTGTTCCGTCCACCGTCAGTCTACGTCAAGCACGTCTGCTACATGAACTTCACCACGTTAGTACCTTAGCAGTCACACACCTGTTTTATAATGTATCCTGTTAGTCATAAACAAGAGTACTGGTAAATTCCTCTCTCTTGCTTCCAGTGTCAAGATTTTATTGCAGTATCTTATAGCATTTTGATCTAAAGGGGATAGGACTCTCACACAAAGGAGAAAAGTAGAGGATTGTACTCTGCTGTAATGTCAACTAACACTTTTGGCGATGGAATTGAAAACTGAGCATTAGTCTGGTATCTGTAAACAGGGTCACAAGATTTTCAGCTGTAAATGTCCCAGTGGCATGATTTGTGAATTTAGGATATGAGTAAACGTCCTGGTGTTCAATAGTGCATACAATACCTACTTATTGTCTTGGTTTTTTCATGTTATTTTCCTTTCTTATCTTGCACTACTTTCTCCCATTGCTTCTAATTATTTGATATCGCTCAGCACCATAGGATGTAGTATAGTATATCCTTTCATTACCTATAGATAACTTCATATGGCTTAGATAATTAAATAATCTACAGTACAATATCTTAACTATTTTATGTCTCTTGTACTCCAATACTGAAAGAATAATTTAAGGTCATCTCTTCAGGTATAATTTAACACAACCGATCTACGTTAACATGGTCCGTGACCCAGTGGAGCGCGTTATCTCCTGGTACTACTACGTGAGAGCCCCTTGGTACTTTGTGGAACGCAAACAGGCATTCCCAGAGTTGCCTTTGCCTTCTGCTGCCTGGCTTCGAAAGGTAAGTTGCTGCACGGAGGTATTCTTAGTACTGGGCATTTAATCTGTAAGTACATGGTGTGATAAGTTTCCTATATCCTCTTATTTTCCATTAGTTCCCATCATCTTACCCTAACTGTCTCTGTTACTCATTAATATTCATAAGGGACCTCTCAGGCACAACCAACCCCAATGGTAACGTAGCTAATGGTTCCAGTATTCACTCCTTCTATGAATGCCAATCAGCGCTGTTCATCGTTCACTAAAGTCTGACCTGCATTTCACCTTCACTTGGGACTCCAATAACCTCAGATTTTTCTATCAAAATAATCACACCTTGATGCCTCACTCCTTCAGAAATCTACCACTACATACCTCCCTCATTCTCTCTTATTTGCCTTATCCCCTCCCTAATTCTCTCTTATTTGCCTTATCCTCTCCCTCATACTCTCTTATTTACCTTATCTCCTCCGTTGTTTTATTTTTAATGTGTTTTTATACAACTATTTCTCATTTCTTGCTCCTCTATTGTTCGTCTTGTTTACTCTCTCCTCTCTTCACCTTGTACACCATTTACACCCACTGTATTTTCTGTCATTCTAAACAACTCGTGTATACAGTACTTGTCTTTACCCTCTACCCAACATGTAGGCTTCAAGTAACTTATCTCAGGAGTTTAGGTTTTATTACACCAGTCAAACTTAAATATCACTTGATCACTGTACATGTCCCGGTATTATTTTAATCTTCAACTTCCTACTATGTCATTCTCCATCATTAAACTGTATTGTAATTTATAATAATTTAATTTGTTGGTCCGTTTTCCATTATTTACTACAGTACTGTATTTCGAATGGATTTCTCTGAATTCTCAAAAGCCCTCTCTATAATGACTGTGCCATATACTGTACTTTCAACTTCACACCCATTCAGAGTTATTCATCATTTTCATCCATTCTTGTTCGCTCTCTGCAAAAAAACCACCGCATCATCCACATCCCACTCTCCAGCTCTGCTTATGTTCCTGCCTGTCACGCTTGCTTTCATTTCACTTACACCTCAGTCCATAAATATGTTGAATAACCATGAGGGCACCACACACCCCTGTCTCCCTCTCACTTTCACCTCAGAACTCTCACATGAGCCCGACAATTACTCTCTCATACACAGTACTGTACTTATCAAACACTTTTCCTCTTATTGAATAAATCTTCTCAGCTTCCCACACTACCCCTTCATCCACCCTGTCATAAGCCTTCACCCAGATCCCTAAACTCTATACAGTACTATACAGTCTATTATTTTTCGACAAGCAATTTAACTAAAAATATCTGGTCATCATTACTCCATTCTTTTCTAGATGTTCTCTTCACCTTTATCTATGTCTTCCTGTTCTTGGGTTAGTACAAGTTAATTATAACCTGTGACCTTCCTCACTCTGTCTTCATACTGTATCTCTTGTCCATCTTTTAGGTCGTGTTTTTTTTTTTTTTTTTACGGGGAACAGGCCACCCGGGCACAGGTCAACGACCCACAACGGGGCCTGGGGGGCGAAAAATATGAATAGAAAGAAATTAAAAATAGAAAAGGAAAAGGTTGTATTATCTATACCACGAAGATGACGGAAACCAGCTTTTTTAAGTGAGATTATTTGTTTGAGTGTGGAAACACAGAAGAAGGCAGAGCATTCCACAGTTTGGCTGTGTGAGGAAAGAAGGAGGTACTGTAACGGGCTATTGTAGTGTGAAAGACATCCACAGAGAAACGGTGGGCACCTCGGGCAAGACGTGTGTTACGAGCCCACGACCTTGCCGGCGGTACACAGGATGCCAAATCCACCGAACATTGCTCGCTAAAGTACCTGTAAAAGAGAGAAAGTGAAGCAACATTGCGGCGAAGCGAAAGGGAAGAAAGATTAACAACTAAAGGAGGAGAGTTACTAAGACGAAATGCCTTTGATTCCACCCTATCTAACAGTTGGACAGAAGAAGAGCCACCCCAGATTTGAGAGCAGTACTCCAAGTTAGGACTAATGAATACCTTTTATACTTGAAGCAACTGCTCAGGAGTGAAGTAGCTAAGGCATCTGCACAGCATTCCCAGCTTTCGAGAGGCAGCTTTAGCAATGTTGAGGATGTGTGGCTTCCACGACATATTAGAGGAAATGGTGAGGCCAAGCATATCTATTTTAGAATTTGGCAGAATGATTGCGTCCTGAAATGTTAATTTGGTGGGAGATCATCTAATTTAGAAAGTGTAATTGGTAAATACTGAATTTTATTACTATTGAATTTAACCAAGTTTGTACCTCCCCATTCAGAGATGCTGCACAGATCCGCATTGATAGAAGTAATGATATCAGCTCTAGAAACAGATCTAGTTTGAGAGTTAGGAGGAAGGGGAAAATGTGAAGAAGAGTGAAGAGTAGAATCATCAGTGTAAGAATGGATAGAATTAGTTGTAGTGTGAAGTAAATCATTGATAAAAAGAAGGAAGAGAGTAGGTGAAAGAACAGAACCCTGTGGGACACCACTATTGGTAGAGAAAGAGCGAGAGATCGATCCCTCGACAACAACTGCCATGGATCGGTTCTCAAGGAAGCGAGAAATTAGAGAACAAAGTGGAGGAGAGAAACCATAAGAGGGAAGTTTAGAAAGCAAAGACTTGTGCCATACCCTGTCAAATGCTTTGGAGATGTCGAGGGCCACGACGAAAGTTTCCCCATAATCCCTAAGAGAGGATGACCAAAGATGGGTGCAGTAGGAGAGCAGATCACCAGTAGATCTCGCCTGGCGAAAGCCATACTGGTGATCCGACAAAAGAGAAAGGCGTTCAAGGTGACGGAGAAAATGGGAGTTCAAGATAGTTTCGAAAATCTTAGAGAGGGACGATAGTTAGAGGGATTCGTATGACCACCCTTCTTTGGGATGTGCTGAACCAAGGCATGCTTCCAAGAAGAAGGAAAAGTTTGGGTTTTGAGGCAAAGGCGAAAGAGGCGAGCAAGCACAGGGGCCAGAATGTCGGCACACTCCCTCAGAACACGAGGGGGGTATTCCGTCCGGTCCATGCGCCTTACTCACATCCAAACCTGGATAACACACCAGCAACCCTACGAGTGGAGATTATAGGAAAGTGCATAGGTTCAGTAGGAGGAGCAGAGGTAGAAGGGGTAGAGTTGGAATCGCCTAAGGTGGAGTTAGAGGAGAATAAGGTGCCAAAGAGATTGGGTTTGTCAGGGGGAGAGTTGGCTATAGAGTTATCAGGTCGGAAGAGAGGAGGAAAAGAAGGAGTGCAGAAGTTATTACAGATGTTTTTGGTTAAGGACCAGAAGGATTTACTAGAGGAAGAATTAGTCAGGACAGCGGACTTTCTTTTTATAAAGTTCTGCTTGGCCCAACTCAGAATAACCTTACAACGATTCCTAGAAGTAATGAAGGAGGTGTGGGTAATAGGAGAAGATAGTTTCATAGCTTGATATGCCCTATCTCTCTCCCTGCATGCAAGAGAACAGGAGCGATCAAACCATGATTGTAAACTGAAAATTTTGGTGGAAGATGGGATAACTGCACTCATACCACCCTGTATAACCCCAGTGGAAAAGCAACATTCATCCCAAGGAAAGAATTCTAGCAAGGATTGCCAGCTTGCCCTCTGATAGTTCCATAGTTGACGTTTAGAGGGGGGTGGGGGTGGTGGTCGTGCCCAGTTTGACTTAATGGAAATAAGGTTGTGATCAGAAGACCCTAATGGGGCAGAAATTGAGTATGAATAGTGTGAGGGGTTAGAGGTAAAACAACGATAAAAAAATGGTAGTAAGTTGGTCGCGTCGATCAGAAACACGTGTAGGGTGTTTGACTATTTGTTCCAGATCATTAAGTAAGGAAAAGGAGAGTGCCTCAGCTCCACCTGGGTCATCCCCTGCAGAGCCAAGCCACTCTCTGTGATGTATATGAAAGTCCCCTAGGTAGAGGATCTCGGTGTTGGGGTGTGTGGATAGCAACGGCTCATGGCAAGAAGTGAGATAGTCAAATAGTTGGTAGAGTTGGGAGAACAGTATAGGAGACAAAGAAAAATAGTCACAGTAGGTAGAGATATTTTGAGCCAGATGACATCATAAAGGGAAGATTCAAGATCCGTGAGTCGAGCTATAGGTGTACGTGTGTTGCAGTAGGCGCATACACCTCCCTTAGAACGGAAGGAGGTATAAAGGTTGTAGTTGGAGACTTGAAGAGGTTTGGGTGAAGCTGCTTTGGACAGTTGAAGTTCGGAGAGTAGTAAGAGGTCGGGGGAAGAAAATTGGAGGACAATTTGATCTCAGGCCGCGAATGTTGGAAAAATTAAGTGTGAAAAAGCCGACCCTCCAGCAACCGCGGTGGCGTCAGTTGAGACCCTGGTAGTTTGATGATGATCAGGTCGGCCCTGGGGTCCACAACCTTCCCGACCAGTGGGACCCATCAATCCATATCATTTCATGGGCTCAAGGTTGAAGAAGCCACAAGTCCAGAAAACTGTGAGGGCAAACTTTGTCACAGTGAGAGTTAGTTGTGAACTCTTGGAACAATCTGCCAAAGAGTGTTGTGACGGCACTGAGTATGAGTTCTTTCAAGACCAGACTTGACCAACACTGGAGCAGGTTCATATACATTCAGGAGCCAGTGGATACCCAGTATTTGCCAATAGTGCGTAACAGGCGTGACCGACCGCCCAAGTGACTAACGAGCCGATCAGTGGCGAAGAGAATAAAAGTGAAAGTATGACAAGGATTACCGCCACTGACACCAACTAGACAAGTAATGCTTGCTTCTAGTACAGTCCTTATGCCAGCAGCATCTGTGTTCTTAAGGCCAGGTGGTCACCCATCCCAGTCCATTACTGTACTAATCAGACCCAACGTTGCTTAACTTCACTGATCGGTCAAGAAGTAGTGTTTACAACGTGATACACACAACAAAAATCTGGGCATGTAAATTTCTTTCAAAAATTTGTCAGGCAAGTGAAAAAATTTCAAATTTCAAGTAAATGTTCCATTAATCTACGTAATCTGTTCAGTTTAGCCCCATGTCTCTTATCTGGGGTTCTTTTAATTTATAATTTTCACCGCTTCTCAGGATACTGTACCAGTTATTTTGGATAGTTGGTCTGTTCTTTGTTACAACTTTTATTGTCCAGTGTTAGTACAGGAGGAAGTCAGAGTACAGGGAAATTATAACGGGATGAGGGAAGAGATGAGGGGTATCCACTGGCCTGACTCATTAAGGCACAAGAACGCAGACACAATCTGAATATCATAACTTGTAAAAGGACCCATTTGATCGATAAATATATATTATACCCAAGACCAAACCCAGTGCCGCTAGGAATACGAGGGGATCCCTTCACATGAACCATGCGGCGGTCGACAACCCAGAAATTCAAGACGTGGGTTGGGTCAAACGATGAGCAGGACAGGAGGATGTATGCAAGAGCCAGAAACCAAGCAAAGGCAGAGTGTAGAACGGCTGAAAAGGAGTTCCAGAGGCTGGTTGCAAGCGAAGTCAAGTCAAACCCAAAGGCGTTTTACCGCTATGCAAAGTCGAAATTAAAAACGCGAGTAGGAGTATCAGACCTGAGGCTTGAAGATGGTAGTTACGCAGATTCTGACCAGGATAAAGCTGAGGCATTAAACAGCTTCTTTTCCTCTGTGTTCACAAGAGAGGATGCGATTAACCTTCCTGCGTTTGAGGACAGACGGTTCGACACAGCACTGACCCACATTGTGTTCACAGAAGAGGGTATTAGAAATAAACTGTCAAAGCTAAAGGTCCATAAGAGTCCCGGCCCTGACATGAGGCAGCCTAGAGTGATAAGAGAGTTGTGCAACGAGCTTGCCGAGCCCCTGAAGATCCTGTTTTGTAAATGCCTGGATGAACAAAAGGTCCCCAGTGAATGGAAAGTGGCTTATGTGAGTCCTATCTTCAAGAAGGGTGATCGTCACTACACGAACAACTATAAACCGGTGAGCCTGACCAGCATAATATGTAAAATACAGTCACCCAAAAAAGTCGTGTCGCCTCTCATCCTAAACCACGAACCCCGAGATTCAGACTCTTAAATCCGAAGCATTTATGGACACACTAATGTATCAGTGTCTACTACTTCGGGTTCACGAGTCTGAATCTCGGGGTTCGTGGTTTAGGATAAGAGGCGACAGGACTTTTTTGCGTGACTGTACTTGAGCGTATTATCAGGGAAGCTGCGATGGAACATCTACTACGAAACGACCTTAGTAAAGGATTGCCAACACGATTTTATGCCGGGACGCTCCTGCTTAACACAATTGCTCAAGGTATTGGATATTTGAACCCATATTCCGGAACGGGGTGGTAATATCGACAATATTTACTTAGATTTTGCCAAGGCTTTCGACAGTGTCCCCCACGAAAGGCTGAAAATTAAACTGGAAGGGTACGGAATTCTGGGAAATGTCCTAACGTGGAAAAGAAGACATTCTACATGACCGCAAGCAGTGTGTGGTGATTAATGGCACGAAATCATCATCCGTACCTTTCACAAGCGGGGTACTGTATGTATATTATGTATGTGCTCCATTTATATTTATTCAGCCTAGCTAGCAGCGTGTGGCAATGTTATTACCATATCCCACATGCTTAATTAATGTGCCTGGCGACGTATGGAAGCTGCTAATGTATCACTTGCCATACGTCGTCTATGGTAGTTGACCAGGACCTTAGCTAGGGAGCAGTGCTATCCACCTCTGTGTACATACTCTTATCCAGTAAACCGAACCTACAAAACTATACAGGTGTTTGTGTTCTCTCCTGTATATAGAACTTATTACCCAGAACATCTAACATGGCGCAGTGCGTAGTTTTACTGGATTATTACGAGTGATTAGTGCAAGTTTGTGGAAAGCCGGCTGATGGATCCCCGCCTTGGGTCAACCCCGCGTCATCCCTCGAAGAATTTCGCAACTTTGAGCAGTGTCAGTGACAGTGATTTTCTGTGAAGTGTTTAGTGCATTGTGTGTTTCGTGCCATTCATGTGTGACCTTGTTCGAACGGATTTCCAAGGTATACGGCATGTTCTGGGCATTTGTGGGGTGTAGAGCTCAGCGCACCCTCCTCTGACCGTTTACAGAGAGCGACTGAGCTACTCCTATCTCCACCCCCCTCCCTCACAGCGCCGCCTCCACCCCCCCTCACAGCTGGGGCGAGACGCTCTGCCTGCCTGGGACACACACACATACATGTACTAACACTTGCTGACCGCGCGGTTTCTTATATATATTTTATATATATAACCTACTTATCTGTGTATTTAATTAAAAATTTTTTGTCTGAAATCTTGTTGATACGACGGGCTGACCGGTCAACACTGATTTAAGACACAGTACACAGATAAAGTAGTTATGTCTCATGCCTTACGTAGCCGTGGACCCAGCGCCTGGATGAGTCAAGCGGATGATAGTCCCCCAGAGATGGATGACCAGGCTGACCATGACACCCCAGCTCCCACAACATCGCGCAGCCCTTCACCTCACCATTCAGCGTTATCTCCAGAGATAATTGCCTTAATGAAGTTTATGAGAGATGAGAGACGCGAGGATGAAGCTCACAGACGTTTGGCGGATGAGCACAGAAGGCAAGCAGAGGCAGAACGAGACCACCAACGGAGAATGGAAGACAGTGCACGGTTTGAAGCCTTGATATCTCGCCTCACTGTTAACCAAGCCCCTGGCTCTAACACTGCCTCGGTACTGAATGGTTCAGATACCTCATCCATGCTTCCTTCACGCCCCCCAGCCCCACCTAAAGCAGCAGCTCAAACACCGCCCATCTTGGAGCCTGATGTAAATTTCCAGACTTTTCGCGAATGGCGGCGGCGGTGGGCTGATTATGCTACAATGGTGGATCTCCAGAGTTTGTCACAGCCTAAACAACTCATCCAGCTGCGTATGTGCCTGTCCTTGGAAGTTCAGCGTGTCTTAGAACATACGTTGCAGGTACCCCCAACCTCTTCGCTGTCTGTAGAGGAGGTACTGGACGTTCTACAACGGCACATCAAAGGACAGCAGAATGAAGCTCTGCGCAGGAGGGAATTGTTTAGCTGCAGACAGATGGAGGGTGAGTCTTTTGACGCTTTTTATGTACGTCTTAAGAGAGCCTCGGAAGAGGTAGATATATGTTTAGGCCACCACCAGCAGTGCGAGGAGACCCAGTTGAAGCAGGTGATCCTGATGGGTGTTAAGGACGAGGAACTTGTCCAACGCCTCACCTCCCTCGACTCTTCCTCTTCTCTTCAGGATGTGTTGACGATATGTCGCTCCTATGAGGCCGCCAGGTGTGCCACCTCTGCCATCCGAGCTCCCCCTACAGCTGTACGCGCTGTGTCCCGGTACAAGAAGGACAAGAAGTCCGCTCCTACGCCTTCGCCCACCACGTCCACGCCCGGTTCATTTTGTAACAACTGTGGTAAGCAGCACGGAACACAGGTGTGTCCAGCTGCTCAGTCTACCTGCAACAGTTGTGACCGTATGGGCCACTGGTCGCTCACAGTGCGGTGCCCAGCTAAGTACGTACAGTGCAATGTGTGCGGTCGTCTGGGCCACTATGACAAGTGTTGCCCTACCCACGAACCCAAGGGACAGCGTCGGCGGAAGCTTCGGCGCCCTTCTACCAGTGAGGGCCGCCCACAGTCGCCAAATCAGAGGCACGACGACCCTGGACAAAGCCCGACCCATTTTAGGAGGGTGTACTCCTCGCATCCCAGGACCAAAGTCACCCAGTACATCAGCGCCATCGTGACCTACGGCGGCGTGTCATCCCGTCTTCAGATGTTGCCCGACACCGGCGCTGATGCTACAGTCATCGGTCCCCAGCATTTGCGATGCTTGGGGCTCTCTCCAAGCGATCTAGGACCGCCTGCCGAGGACCTCTGCGTCATGGCAGATGGTTCACAGATGGCCCCAGCCCTGGGTTCACTCTATGCACATGTCACCTTTGGCAACAGGTCGTGTCAGGCCTGGATTGACGTGCATAATGGTGTCCCGACTCCCTTGCTGTCCTACAGACATTGTCAAGAGTTGGCCATCATCTCCCAGGACTTCCCAACACCGATTCTCGAGGTAAATTACGCCAACAGGGTGCATGAAGGGAGCAGCAACTACCCTGCTGCCGCCTTACCCCTACCTCTGGCCAGTGACACCTCTCCTTCGGTAGTTGTCCCTGCTGCATCACGTCCCCACGCCCTGGCTCGCCTTCACGACAGTCACCGTGGAGCTGAGGCCACCAAACGACGTGCACGACAGACTGTGTTCCGGCCTGGCATCGACCCCGACATCTCCAATGCTGTCCAGGTGTGTAAGCCCCGCCACGTATTACAACCCAGCCAGCAGCAGGTACCCTTCATGAGTGACGACAACCCCACCCGCCCCTTTGAGTCTGTGTCGGCCGACTTTTTCTGTGTGTCAGGAAAGTCCTTCCTGGTTATCGTCGACCGTCTCTCTGGTTGGCCGGTTGTCATCAAGGGCGGTAATGACACGACGTCTGCCGCCACCATCAGCAAGTTCCGCCACTACTTCCGTGACGTGGGCGTTCCTGTACGCCTGCGAACCGACGGAGGGCCTCAGTTCACAAGCCGGGACTTTGCTGCGTTCCTTGACCGATGGGGAGTCCGGCATGTGTTGTCATCGCCCCATTACCCGCAGTCCAACGGCCACGCTGAGGCTGCTGTCAAATCTTTGAAGCACCTCATCCTTAAGGTGGCCCCTTTTGGGAATATTGACTGCGAGGCCTTCGACCGGGGTCTTCTTGAACTCCGCAACACACCCAACTACACCGGACGCTCCCCTGCCCAGGTTTTGTATGGACGCCCCCTTCGTTCTTGTGTCCCTGCTCACCCTCAATCCTTCTCCAAGGAGTGGCAGGCTAAGACAGAGGATTGTGATCGCCGAGCCGCCGAACGTGTTCAGGACGTCGTCGCCCGCTACAACGACCACGCCCGTTCCCTCCCCAGGTTGAGTGTCGGCACCCAAGTCCGTGTTCAGGACCCGACCTCCCTACGTTGGGACAAAGTAGGCGTAGTCATGGGTCTCGGCAGGTCACGGGACTACCAGGTGCGGTTACCCAGTGGTCGTGTGTGGTGGAGGAACCGCCGTTTTCTCCGCCCCGTAACAATGCCTTCTGCTGGCCCCGCCACCAGTGTTGAGTCCCATACCCTTCCCAGTGATGAAGCCCCTCGACGCTCAGAACGGATCCAGAAGAAAAGGTCCGCTCAAGACTTTGCTATGAGCGTATAGGGGGGAGGGAGGTGTATGTATATTATGTATGCTGGATTATGTATTATGTATGTATATTATGTATGTGCTCCATTTATGTTTATTCAGCCTAGCTAGCAGCGTGTGGCAATGTTATTACCATATCCCACATGCTTAATTAATGTGCCTGGCGACGTATGGAAGCTGCTAATGTATCACTTGCCATACGTCGTCTATGGTAGTTGACCAGGACCTTAGCTAGGGAGCAGTGCTATCCACCTCTGTGTACATACTCTTATCCAGTAAACCGAACCTACAAAACTATACAGGTGTTTGTGTTCTCTCCTGTATATAGAACTTATTACCCAGAACATCTAACAGGTACACAGGGCAGTGTATTGGGCCCGCTGTTGTTTGTTTGTTTCATAAATGACATGCATGACGTTGTACACTCCTCCATACAAATGTTTGCCGATGACGCCAAGTTATTTCGGGAAATCAAGAACCAAGCGGACTGTGAAAAGCTGCAGAAAGACCTCTATGGGCTCCAAGAATGGTCAAAGAAATGGCTGCTGAGATTCAATGTCACGAAGTGTAAGAGGATGCACCTGGGGCGTACCAACGGTAAGGAGGCGTATCATATGTCCCAACGGGATGAAGAAACTGCACTATTTGAGACAATGTAAGAAGGACCTAGGTGTGTATGTTGACAATGAGCTGAAGGTCTCGCACCATTGCGAGAAGAAGGTAAATCAGGCAAATAGATTATTGGGTCTTATAAGAAGGTCGTTCAGATATCTAGACTGTCCGTCCCTCGTAACGATCTTCAAGAGTGAAGAGCTTCCCCATCTGGAGTACTGTCACCCCGTCTGGTCCCCGAGATATGCTAGGGACTGTCAGTTGGTTGAAAATGTTCAAAGGAGGGCCACCAGACTGGTGCCTGCACTTCGGCACCCCAGCTACCCCGAGAGATTGGAGCGCCTGAACTTGCCTAGCTTATACTACAGACGGGCAAGGGGCGACCTAATTGAGGTGTATAAGCATCTCAAGGGGCGCTACTCAGTCAAGTGTCCTTACTTGGAGCTGGCGGACGCTCGCCCCACAAGGGGTTACAGCTCAAGATTGAAGAAGCCGCAAGTCCAGAAAACTGTGAGGGCAAACTTTTTCGGAGTGAGAGTTGTGAACTCTTGGAACAATCTGCCAGAAAGTGTTGTGACGGCACCGAGTGCGAGTTCTTTCAAGACCAGACTTGACCAACACTGGAGCAGGTTCAGGTACATTTAGGAGCCGGTGCATGCCCAGTACCTGCCAACAGTGCGTAACAGAGAGCCAGTACATGACTAGTACTTGCCAACAGTGCGTGGCGGAGACGTGACCGATCACCCAAGCGGCTAACAAGCCGACCAGTGGTGAAGAGGATAAAAGTAAAAGTAAAGTGGTGAGAGCCAAGTGTGCTATGCTGTACAGTACCACCAACACCGACCTTCAATCCTTGAACAAAGTAAACTAAACATAAGTGGGAAGGCAGTAGACAGTTGACAGTAAATATATTGGTTAAATTTTACATTATTGGTTTAAAATTGGCTGTGAATTAACGTAAACTAATTTTGTTGTTTCACATCATTGTTTCTTTACAGGATTATGAGACTTGCGTCTTAACAGGAGACCGGGAGTGCCAGTACCGAGAAGGGGATGAGCGTTCAGACTTTGCCCAGCTGACAGAATTTTTCTGTGGACAGGAGAAGAAATGCACGTTAGTAGTTTTAACATGAATATTGCACAGTATTGTTATTACAAGCTAGCTACACTTCAATAACATAAACAAGAACTGTGCGATTAAATACCAGCTACTGCATTGTAGTCTTAACAATTTTAACATGAACAGTGTTGTTGAATACTAACGTGAGTAAATCCTTCTTGTCACAGAAATTAATAAGGTTATTTTATACATAGTAGTGGAGTCTGAGCACAACACACTGTACACTAACCTAATGGCCTGCATCAGTTAAGTCAATTCTTTCAGAAGAATGAAAAATATAAATTAATATAACAGAAATATTACCAATTTACAATCAATAAAAATATACTATAGCTTTTCACGTTCCGTCAGCGGATTCAACACAGATTACGCGCTGCAGAAAGCTAAGGAAAACGTTGAGAAGAATTATGCAGTGGTGGGAGTGCTGGAAGACCTCAATACAACTCTTACTGTCCTCGAACACTACGTCCCCAAGTTCTTCAAGGGAGCCAAACACCTCTACTGGAGTAAGTATCTTTACCTAGATTTTGTACTGAACTGTAGAGGTCCCATTTGTCTGTATTTTTTTATCTCCTACTTGTGTGTAAGGAGAGAACAAGAGATCGAGAAACAGAGAGGGTTGGAAATACAAGAGAAGTACAGTCGACCCTCGTTAATTCGGACCCCTTTAATCCGGATTTCGGATAAATCGGACGAAATCTGAATTGTCCATATCAAATTTCTGGTTCTGGGATTGTCCCAGTTGCAATTGGGGTTGCAATTTCAAATTCTGTGTCACTACTAAGAAATTACAAAGTCTCTGGTGCACTCTAAGATTAAGAGAAAACGGACGACTCAGGCGTCCTGAAGTGAGAGAAAACGGACACCTATGACGGGGCACTCAAATAAAGAGACATGGCAACATGTTTTGTGGACTAGCCACTGTACAGTATCCTTTTCATCACTTTGTAATAAACCTCGTCATGCCTATGTGTTTTTTGATAATTACCATAACATTATATATTTATATATTTAGCGGTTGTACAAACACAAGGCCTCACACATGCCATTCAGACTGACAGACTTGACAAGTTTTACCAACCATAAAGACAGTTGAAGCTTTAAACATCACTCACAATGGATCTTGAATATTCCAACTGTAATCAGACATACCTAAGTTGCCTCAACAATTGTAACCCCAGTTGCAATATCAAATTCTGTGTCACTACTACGATATAACAGCCTCTGGTGCACTCTAAGATTAAGAGAAAACGGACGACTCAGGAGTGCTGAAGTGAGAGAAAACGGACTCTTATGACGGGGCACTCAAATAAACATACACATAGCTGTATAATGCAATATTAACCCCTAAATTGGTTAATTCGGACAATCGGCTAAAACGGACACCCTTCCCCCCCCCCCTATTAGTCCGTTTTAACGAGGGTCGACTGTACAGTATTATAGTAGAATAAAGTGTAAAAAGTAACAAGAAAGTGTTAAGAAAAAAGAAGAATCAGTGATGAATTTGATAAAGTAAAGTATTTATCACACCTCACATGATCAACATACAGTACCTTAACAATCTGCTAATAATATAAGAACGCTTGTGGGAATAACAAGAAAATCATTTATTTATTTTTATATTTTAACTGGTAAGTCCTTTTGCACAAACTTGAATACACTTTTGAGATATTAAAGTAGTCTTATAATATAAACAGTTTTGATAATTTTTTACCATTATTTTGTCCCTTAATAGATGAGGTGCAGAAGTTCTCCAAAGTGAACCGCAACATATACAAGCCCACAGTCTCCGAGAAGATCAAGGACATCGTTAGGAAAAACTTTACCAGAGAAATTGAATTTTATGAATTTTGTAAAAGAAGGATGTACATGCAGTATGCTGCTCTTAATCTTCCTGATAGTTATTAAGGATAATACCCTAATTTAGACACAATTATCTTCATTTAGGCATGTAGTGTATGTAGGTTATATTGAACTAGGGATCACTGTAGCAGAACACATCTAAAGATTTTGACAAAACAGGAATGAATACCTGTTGCACTTCACCACATACCATAGTGGCCTGTAAGAGTAAAGAAATTATCTTCTCTACATGTATTGTACTATAAAAAATATTAAATAAGCATTTTTTTTAGCAAATTTAGAAAATATTGTAATAATACTCTTGTCATAATCTAATATTGATTACCTTATTTACTTAATGGCCATCCAAACTAGAGGTGGCCACCCAAACTAGAGGTGACCGTACTGAGGAAAGTAGGTGAATGGTCAGTGTAGGATCCTTCTATTGTTCTTGATAGTCATACCTAACATAATGTAATTCAAGTACACAATCCATCTGTAACTAGATGTAACCTAACCATACCAAGGTTAGGTTATATTTAAGATAAACTTGGTTAGGTTAGGTTAGGTTAGGTTAGGCTAGGCTAGGCTCGGCTCGGTTCGGTTCGGTTCGGTTCGGTTCGTTTCGGTTAGGTTAGGTTAGGTTAGGTTCAAATAGATTCAGACTGAAACATTTCACAAATAACTGGGATAAGACAGTCCCAGAGAGTGTTTGTATGATGTAGTGTTTAAAGGTACAAGGCCATTTGTTTGTTGGCAACACTGTACAGTATATGTGAATTATTTTGTTGTTTTCTGGTTGTTTTGGTTGCTGGATGGAAATACTGTTTACATCATGTTGTTATCCATCAACATTACTGTAGCTCACATGATGACTGAATCTCCTGGTTCCTGCATGCTCCTATAACTTCATTAAACAACATACAGTACAGTCATAGGTCAGCTCAGCCATGGGGTAAAGTCGGACGCTCGCCCCACAAGGGGTCACAGCTCAAGATTGAAGAAGCCTCAGGTCCATAAAACTGTGAGGGCAAACTTTTTCGGAGTGAGAGTTGTGAACTCTTGGAACAATCTACCAGAAAATGTCGTGACGGCACCGAGTGTGAGCTCTTTCAAGACCACACCTCGATTATGCTGTTCAGTTCTGGTGCCCCTATTATAGAATGGATATCAATTCACTAGAGTCGGTGCAGCGAAGAATGACAAAAATGATTCCGGGACTTAGAAACCTTCCATATCAGGATAGGTTAAAGAAACTTAACTTGCATTCCCTAGAAAGACTAAGAGTGCGGGGAGATATGATAGAAGTATTTAAGTGGGTGAAAGGAATCAATAAAGGGGATATAGATAAATTTCTTATGATATCCGAGCAGGATAGGACTCGGAGCAACGGATTCAAGTTGGATAAGTTTAGGAGGGAGATAGGAAGGAACTGGTTCACAAATAGGGTGGTGGACGAGTGGAACAAGCTTAGCAAATTTGTAGTAAGTGCGGGAACTCTGGAAAGTTTCAAAAGGAGGCTAGATAGATTCATGGATGATAGAGTGGTAGTAACTCTCGACAGGAGCTGCCATGCACATGCCAACCGGCCTATTGCAGACTCCTTATTTTCTTGTGTTCTTATGTTCTTAAGAGCAGACTTGACCAACACTGGAGCAGGTTCAGGTACATGCAGGAGCCGGTGCATGCCCAGTACTTGCCAATAGTGCGTAACAGAGACGTGACCGATCGCCCAAGCGGCTAACGAGCCGATCAGTGGTGAAGAGGATAAAAGTAAAGGAAGGGTTAAACCATTACTTACGTTGTCTACCCACAAAAAATTTAATAGTAAAGTAATTTGTTGTAAGTTTTGCTTATTACCAATTTAAACAACACTCATTATTTAATTAAATGAGATACAGGGGTAACTGTACTATTTTACATATACTGTACTACTGTACACTAATTCCCAACAAACTGTAGCTAATATAATTTACTTTCATATGGGGGATTGATTATATAGTTAGTGCAATATTTATTTATTTTTCCTAGTCTTTTTGTTATTTGAGTTTACTTGTGTGGAGGAAAAATTAACATCACTTGGAGACACAACCTTTGACAACAGAATACATTTATCGTGAGGGATATTGGTTGAGAGGAAGTGCCGGGTTACTGGTCAGGTGGGCCTCTACGTAGCCTGACTATGAGGGGCCTGTCCTAATGCATCTCAGTTTAAATGGACCTTACTCTTAATGGTTAGGGTAGGTTGGTATATGTCTCCTAAGTTTCGGGACCCATTTTACCAGCAGCCTGGGATTATTATTCATGGTTTTGATGTAGATTGACCAATTTGTTATACAGGTCAACAGCTCTTACAATATTATCACCTTATTTTGTATTTAATATTATTCACATTGAAGTGTTTTTATCTAACTAGTAATATATAGTTGTTATCTTCTGTTCTCAACCTTCTTTATTCCTAAGGTTTATTGGCATTTTCTCCATACATAATTCTTAAACTTGTAATTATCTTTGAGTTCATTGTTATCTGTATTATTTGTTATTTCCTCTTTATTTATACCCCCACTGTGTATGGCTGGGACCACTTTATTTGTACTTGTTTGAGTGATTTTTGCCATTTTTACAATTCTTCAGTTTCTGGAAATGGATATTTTGTGGTGTGTGTGTGTGTGTGTGAGTGTGTGTGTGTGTGTGTGTGTGTGTGTGTGTGTGTGTGTGTGTGTGTGTGTCCTAATCTTCATTGTCATAATCATCCTCCAATCCTCAGCTAGTCGACTATCACCCTCCTCAAGCATTAACTCACAGTAATAATGAACATTTTATGTATTTCAATATCATCAACCTGTGTTCTCAGCGTAGGTTCATGTACAATATTCTTTAATCTTAGTTTTTCTCTATTGATCAGTCTTTTATCCCCCACCTCGGCTAACGAGCCGAACAGTGGTGAAGAGGATAAAAGTGAAGTGAAAGTGAAATATGAGTGTGTGGACACAAGACTTTGTGAAATTAATAACTACAATGAAAATCGGTGAACTTTAACGAAGCTTGGTACTGTGTGTTGATTTATCAGAAGACAACCTCACACCAGTTCAGTTTTATAATCAATATTTTTCATCTTTATTATCTATTGTTTTGACTTCATTGACTTTTAAGCAATACAATGGGGGACTTTACCACCCCTATTGGCAAACACTAGTTAGTACTGTACTGTACCTATAGTCACCATTAAGTTACAATAGCATATCATCATTTTATACCCACGTCTAATGCGTGTGTGTGAATTTTAATTTTAGAATATTATCTGATAAGTGTACTGCATTGTATTGCCTTTTACTGTTCTATAGAGTGGTGGATTCTTCATGTGAGAGGCTGTGGATGAGGTGTGTGGTAACTTTACAGACTGTTCAGCACAACTGTACATACTGTGTAAATTCATACAAGAAATGTTACAAACTGCAGCAAACTTAAGTGATGTAAAAAATACAATTATGTTTAGACCTAGAGAGTAACTAGGGTAATTTAGTTAATTTTGTATATCTGTCTTTGATAAGACATTGTATGGTACTGTACATTATTGTATTGTAGGTTCATAGTTCCGTCCATTTGTGCAAGTTTGGTCCATTTCTTCTATGTAGAATCACTGAACTTGGTGGGCTGCTACATATGAGGGTGAATGTTCATGTACACTCACCAAAAACTTCCCCAACACTATAAACAGTCACTATACAATCTGAAAACTTAACGAAGAATCTGAAACCATTCCAAGATGACTCGCCCCATACTGATCAGTCTCACATCCATCGTGTCCAGGTGTTGTAGAAGTACTTGTTGAGTGTACCACATTAAGGTCACTGTGCCTTATGTGGCTTCTCATTAGAGGAAAATATTGTCTGGCTCTTTATTTAGGTTTGTAATTATGGTACTGTACTGTAAGTGTTTTGAAGCTTTTGCACAACTATTTTTTTTTCTACGACAGTATAGGAAAAGATCATTCTGGTGGTGAATTATTAAAAAAGTATGACCATGTTTAGAATGTGTAACTATCTCCCCCCCTTCCCTAAAAATAACTTTGAAAACAAGCCCCATGTTTTCAGTACAGTCCGGTGCATTCCAAAACTGTTGGAGACAAATATATTGTTTACCTGACAGGACTGTACTGTACTCTTGTTCTGTTATCAGATAAACGAACAATGTGTTTCAGGAACAGTATGAACCTGCCAAGACGTCATTTGAATTTCTCCGACAACTGGTGCAAAATATTGTCTCGTGAAAAAGATCCATTTACAAGAAATTAAATGAATCAAAGAAGGTCATGTACAGTATTTATTTAAACTGAAAATACACCTGTCAGGATTATCTAATTACCAACTGAGAAGCAAAATGAACAAGAATCACTTTTTATCCTGTGTCTGTATATTGATGAAGTGGGGACGTGTGTATGTAACTGTGTATAGTATAGCTCTTCAATTTCTTGCCTTACCCCTTTACTCTCATATTCCACACTTGTCATGCACCACTTTCATCTATTATTTCCCCAGTTTCCTCTATAATTTCCCGTTTCCTCTATTATTTCCCCACTTTCCTCTATTATTTCCCCACTTTCCTCTATTATTTCCCCACTTTCCTCTATTATTTCCCCACTTTCCTCTATTATTTCCCCACTTTCCTCTATTATTTCCCCACTTTTTTGAGGTTCCGGGAATTAGCCCACCCGGGCACAGGTCAAACGACCCACAACGGAGCTTGGGGGGAGGGGGACGAAAAAAAAGAGAACGGAAAGAAATTGTAAATATAGAAAATAAAAGGTTATACTGTATTAATCTACACCACGAAGATGCCGGAAAACCAGCTGTTTAAAGTGAGAGATTGTAAGAGCATGGAAACACAGAAGAAGGCAGAGCATTCCACAGTTTGGCTGTGTGAGGAAAGAAGGAGGTACTATAACGGGTTATTCTCGTGTGACCGACATCCACAGAGAAACGGTGGGCACCGCGGGCAAGACGAGTGTTACGAACCCACGGCCTTGCCGGCGGTACACAGGATGCCAAATCCACCGGACATTGCCCGTTAAAGCACCTGTAAAAGAGAGAGAGTGAAGCAACATTGCGGCGAAGAGAAAGGGAAGAGAGATTGACAACTAAAGGAGGAGAGTTAATAAGACGAAATGCCTTTCATTCCACCCTATCTAATAGTTGGACAGAAGAAGAGCCACCCCAGATATGAGAGCAGTACTCCAAGTTAGGACGAATGAATCCCTTGTATACTTGGAGCAACTGCTCAGGGGTGAAGTAGCTGCGGCATCTGTACAGCATTCCCAACTTAAGGGAGGCAGCTTTCGTTATACTAAGGATGTGTGATTTCCAGGACATATTGGAGGAAATGGTGAGGTCTAACATATTTATTTCAGACCTGTCCATCATCCTCATTCATTTGTTCACAAGTATCATTATTCCATCACCACTCTTTCTTATCTCTACTGTATTTACCAAGTATCAGATTATCTCATGTTTATCAAAATTCTCTCGACGTAATTTTACCATTTTCATCCTTCTGTATTGTATAGTGTGTGATCTTCAGTTGTTCAGTGTGTACATTATCAGTGGTGGGTCCAGCATGAATGGAATGAGAGGTGGTGAAGGGAGGGAAGACAACCCTAACTATAACAGGGGAGGTTACAACCAGCAGAGAGCAGCTAAGTAGATTTTTTTTTTAATAGGTGTAGATCTATACGCAGTCTGTCCACACAACAACCATGAGATATGATGTTATGTGACTACTGCGGTGGATGACGGATATGGCTGATACAGGCCTGACCAATGCAACGTTTAGGAAGATGCTAACTACCGTAAAGCATGAAGGCTGTTGCTGGTATTGCCCTGACTGCATAGTCAAGGTGAAAGAGGCGATTACAAGCAATAAGGGAACGAATTCCCTAGGGACGAAAATAGATGAAGCTGGAGCCTTGCTGGTTGCCAAACTAGAGCAAGTTGGGAAAGAGATCCTTGCTAAGACTGAGGAAGTGGCTGATAGAATGGAGGTGGTTGCTAGGAGGAGTTATGCTGAGGCATTAGCAGGGCCATGGGAGGTGGCGGAGAGTAATGCAGGATCAGAACAGGTTCTACAGCAGCTAGGGACTCAGAAGTGTGTCGAAGAAATGAGGAGGGAGAGGAGGAACAACAACGTTTCCAGCGCAGGGATAATGTAATAGTTTTTGGAGTCCCCTAGAGCAAGGCGGAGGGAACTGAAAGTAAGATAACACGATAAGATGCAGTTTAAGAATATTTGTTCAGAGGTTCTGAAGATGCCATTGTAATGGTTGGATTTCCCTTTACTTCATATTTTATCATCCAGATATTCTTTTCTGTTATTATTCTTCAATTCTTTATCTATATATGCCTTATATTCTTGCTTATATTCTTATATAAATAATTCTGATATTTCTCTGCTTATAGTTTCCAAGTCTTTCATATCTTTTCATCTACATAATGTATATTATATTTTCTGAATTTATATGTCCTTACCTTGCTGAAGTATACTGTGTTATTATATTCCCAACCATGGATTAGTCTGGGGAACCATGTTATTCTTAGTACAGCACTTGTTATACTTACAATGGTAGCCTGCCACCACCCAGACTTTTATTAGAATACAACATATCTCACGGAAAGCTTTTGGGTAGTGTGGTAGAGTGTTTATAAGCATGTGAGTCAGTGTTATTTACTGGGAACCACTGTTTAGAAGGAATAGAGTGATGATTACTAATTTAATATTTATTAACACAGAATGAATAAGATGTTACTTAAATTCACTCAGACAAGACTGGACCCTCAGGTCTTACTGTACCATTGACAAAACAAATCTGCAATTACTTACTAATTCATAAAACACTTCAAGTACTTATTATATCATTTAACAACTTCAATTACTCATTACTTAATTAGATAACCGTTGTATTATTTCTCTGACATGTAAGATTCAGGAGTTACTACACAAGATCAGATATCACTGAACCCTCAGGTCTTACTTTTACAAGTAACAAATTACATCTTCAATTCTTGGTTATAAGATTTTACACTCAGTGTAAAGGCCTGGGACTTAGGGATTGAAATCCCTTACCAGATTAATCAGGTTCTTAATAAAGGAAAGTCAAGGACCATGGTTTTCTGAGGAATAACAAACAACCGTTTGAGATTGACATCTCTTTACTATAAAAAATATAACACAAAACTCTGACACCACTCAACAAACATCAAGTAACAACGGGAGTCAAACAATTAAGTCAAGTCAACAGTTAATGGAGTCAAACAATTAATGGAAGCAAACAATTAAAGGGAGCAAACAATTAATGGGAGTCAACAACTGATAGAATCAAACAATGAACAGATATTTCCTACGGCAGTGGCCCTGGGGGAAGGTTCTGGAACACTGTGATCCACACTCGGGGTAGGGAAGCGTCCATTTAACTCCACACTCGAGCGACGTCTTGAAATGGCAGGAGAACACCGGGGCACAGACGGAATGAGATGAGCTGACGGTCGTGGTATGCGGTAGTGGTATATGACCAGAGAATTGACAGTCGATAGGTGAAGGTCTGGGGACACAGCCCACGAGTCCAGGACCTATGATGAGATCACAGCCAGAATTTGACGAACAGCGGGGTAGCTAGATAGTGACTGTATGGCGGCTGGGGTGAATCTGCCGGTGACCCAGATAGTCGCTGCCGTTCTCACCTCTGTCCAACCGCCCCAAGTGTCGTCCGCACCAGCAAACGAGCGAGTTAGCAGCGGTAACGAGCAGGAAGATAGTTTCCGCCCTTACACTCAGGTTATTATTTCATGGACAATACCGATAAATTCATAACACACTAGACAAACTCCACAATTAGAGCAACATACAATACATCCTGTTAGTTAGGAAGGAACAACATCGCACTTTTAACTCTCATTCAGTGGTTCAATACTTAACCTGGGATACTATATATCTGCTAGTTATCCCCAAGCATGGACCGATACTGCTCCATGCAAATAGCTCAGAACAATAGATGGACAACAATCACAAGACGGAGTCAACGGTGTAAGCTGTTTACAACAACCGCCAAGCTATGGCTCGCTCGCTAGGAGCGCCCGGGGGGGGGGGCGGTGGTTGACTCGTGGTAGTGTGTCGTCTATGGCTCCTCCCGAGGAATCTCGCCCTGGAATTCTAATCTCACCATCTTAAAGACATCCTTCGAGGACCATCTTGCCCATAGGCGGCTCCCGAACCTCAGTAGTGTTGCCAACACACAAACAGCGTCTATAGATGCGTTGAGATATCACAAGAGTGTGAATGTCTACCTTCAACTATACAAAACATACGTCTGGCAACGATACAGACGATATCTATGTAACTCGACATATTTGGCACAGAATATTACTATGTTAAAACATGAACACTGATATTCACAAAAATCGACTAAGTTAAACTGAATTGACATGACGGCGAGAAACAATCATTCACATACCTGGAGATGCGTTGAGGAGAAATCACATGAGTGTGATTTTCCTCGTGCATTCGTATATATGTGAGCCTGGGGCACTTCGGCCCACGTATCCCTACCAGAAAGACTAATCTTACTAACAATAGAACTTCTATTCAAAGTGGTCGCTGTACACCTAACTGTGACCGTCAGTGTCACAGGTCAGGCTAATTTTCTACGTCTATCATTATGATCTAATCAGAGATTGAGCTTGTCAGGAAAGAGGTGAAATGGAGTTATATAGCACTAACAACTCTACTGGCCGGACACCACAGCCAGGGAGTATCTTCCGTTAAGTCTTGGAGATTTTGAGTTTGACAGAATCTTTTCAGTAGATTAATGACTTTCTAAAATAGACAACTGACACTAACTAAACTACAAGCATCAGATTCCCTGATGTTTGGGCAACAAAATAATATAACTTCAGTCGCGATCGGAAATTCAGGATATCCCCACGGACGACATAAGATATGTCACTCAGACTGACAAACTCGACACTCACTCACTTGACAAGTTTTACTAACAATAAGGACAGTTGAAGCTTTCAACACCACTCACAATGGATCTTGAATGTTCCAACTGTAATCAGACATATCTAGGTTGCCTCACCAATTGCAACCACAGTTGCAATTTCAAATTCTGTCATTACTAAGGAATAATGAAGTCTCGGGTACAGTCTAAGATTGAAAGAAAACGGAGGACTCAGGCGTCCTGAAGCGATGAGAAAACGGACTCCTCAGATGGGGAGCTCCAATAAGAAAGCATAGCTACATGTTTTGTGGGCCATTGAGCGTAATGTCAATCGTCTGATTTTACGTTAACTGACGTATATGACCGTGGTCATTACACCATCAACCCCAGAGGATGTGAGGAGGCTGGGACAAAAGCAGGGGGATAAGCCTCGCCCCCTCTGGATCACACTAGCGATTAACCTTGCACCGTTTGAGGACAGACGACTCGACACAGCACTGACCCACATTGTGTTCACAGAAGAGGGCATTAGAAATAAACTGTCAACGCTAAAGGTCCATAAGAGTCCCGGCCCTGACATGGTGCAGCCTAGAGTGCTAAGAGAGTTGTGCAACGAACTTGCAGAGCCCCTGAAGATCCTGTTTTGTAAATGCGTGGATGAACAAATGGTCCCCAGTGAATGGAAAGTGGCTTATGTGAGTCCTATCTTCAAGAAGGGTGAGAGTCATTCCACGAACAACTATAGACCGGTGAGCCTGACCAGCATAATATGTAAAATACTTGATGTAAGGGCGGCGATTCCTACTCACCCTGCCCGCCCTTGTCTTACTTACTTCAGTTCACTGGTTACCACATAACCTCAGTTCTTTTTGGTAGCATGGCGAGGACCGGCACGTGGGTATAGTAATTCTGATATCAAGTCACTTGGACGGAAATAACGGTGAACTACTGTGGGGAAAAATGAACACTCCTAAAATACTCAAAGAACAGGTTTATTAATATGAAATACAAAGGGAAAAAGATATTATTAACATACCACTCCAAGGTGCAACTCCTCGGCCTACTCCACTGCACTTACTCAGATCCTGTACTCTTACTACACACACGACCGTTGCTGTGATCGGTGGGAGCCAGACACATGGCGAGTCTGGGGTCTAGCTCCACGAGGCAGTGAACAGATAAATCTGCCGAATCAGCGCCATCGCTCATATATTGATCATTGCTGAATATCCACCGGCTCCGAGCGACCGGTGGGTGTTCAATTAAGCCTTCCCCTGTACCTGTAGACAAGTTGGAGAGGACGCGTCACAGAGAACGACTGGTTGGTTGGTTATACGGAGAGAAGAGAGCACTAGCTCTGAAGGTGCAAGAAGAGTACAGTACAAGGTAAAGTTAAGAAGTGGGAAATAGAGGAGGAGGTTAACAGCAGGTGGGCTATCCACCTTGCGGAGACGACTCTCTACTCAGCAGTGGTTAATATACCCCTGAGTTGCCAGCGATCGCTACTCACGCAATGACAGAAATCACAAACAATCCAGCTGTCACTCATTCAAGGATGACCCTCAGTTGACAAAGGTCTGGCGAATTACTAAAGTAAATTTACATAAACTATTTCATGATTGAGCTTGCCAACAGAAGTGGAATAACAACATTGACAACTGTGTTCGAAGGCTGGACTTACTGGGAGGGATCATGAGTATAAACGTCGATGGGGAAAAACACGTCTTCTCTTAGGAATAGCTAACCCACTCATGTTTTGCGTTCGTGGAGTATAATAAGAATCATTAGTGTTAAAACAGACTAGCAGTCAACGTGACCATGACATTGAGACTATTATCAGAGATGCCGCGATGGAACAGCTAATACAAAACAACCTTGTAAAGGATTGCCAACACGGTTTTATGCCGGGACGCTCCTGCTTAACACAATTGTTCAAAGTATTGGATATTTAGACCCGTATTCTGGAACGGGGTGGTAATATCGCCAATATATACCTAGATTTTGCCAAGGCTTTCGACAGTGTACACCACGAAAAGCTGAAAATCAAACTGGAAGGGTGTGTGGTGATTAATGGCACAAAATCATCGTCCGTACCTCTCACAAGTGGGGTACCACAGGGCAGTGTATTGGGCCCGCTGTTGTTTGTTTGTATCATAAATGACATGCCTGACGTTGTACACTCCTCCATACAAATGTTTGCCGATGACGCCAAGTTATTTCGGTAAATCAAGAACCAAGCAGATTGTGAAGAGCTGCAGAAGGACCTTGTAAGGGCGGAAACGACCTTCCTGCTCGTTACCGCTGCTAACTCTCTCATTTGCGGGCGCGATCCCCACTTGGAGGGGTTGGACGGAGGTGAGGAGGTTCGCTGCTACCAGTGTCACCGGCAGATTCACCCCAGCCGCCATACAGTCACTATCTAGCTACCCCGCTGTTCGTCAAATTCTGGCTGTGATCTCATCATAGGTCCTTGACTCGTGGGCTGCTTTCCCAGACCTTCACCAATCGACTGTCAATTCTCTGGACATCAACCACTACCGCTGCTCATCTCCACCGTCGGTGCCCTCGGTGTTTCGTCTGCTGTATCAAGAAATCGGCCGCTGTCGCTCGAGTGAGGTTGAACGGACGCTTCCCCCTGAGAGTGCATCACTGTGTTCTGGAACCTTCCCCCGGGCCACTGTCGTAGGAAATATCTGTTCATTGTTTGATTCTATTGTTTGATTCCTTTAATTGCTGACTCCCATTAATTGTTTGCTTCCCATTAATTGTTTGCTTCCATTAATTATTTAACTCTATTAACCGTTTACTGCGTTTATTGTTTGACTCCCGTAATTGTTACTTGATGTTCGTTGAGTGGCGTCAGAGTTTTGTGTTATATTTTTATAGTAAAGAGATGTCAATCTCAAACGGTTGTTTGTTATTCCTCAGAAAACCATGGTCCTTGACTTTCCTTTATTAAGAACCTGATTAGTCTAGTAAGGGATTTCTATCCCTAAGTCCCAGGCCTTTACAGACCTCTAAGGGCTCCAAGAATGGTCGAAGAAATGGTTGCTGAGATTCAATGTCATGAAGTGTAAGAGGATGCACCTGGGGCATACCAGCGGTAAGGAGGCGTATCATATGTCCCAACGGGATGAAGAAACTGCACTATTTGAGACGATGTGAGAAGGACCTAGGTGTGTATGTTGACAATGAGCTGAAGGTCTCGGGCCATTGTGAGAAGAAGGTAAATCAGGCAAATAAATTATTGGGTCTTATAAGAAGGTCGTTCAGATTTCTAGACGGTCCGTCCCTCATAAGGATCTTCAAGAGTGAAGTGCTTCCCCATCTGGAGTACTGTCACCCCGTCTGGTCCCCGAGATATGCTAGGGACTGTCAGCTGGTTGAAAATGTTCAAAGGAGGGCCACCAGACTGGTGCCTGCACTTCGGCACCTCAGCTATCCCGAGAGATTGGAGCGCCTGAACTTGCCTAACTTATACTACAGACGGGCAAGGGGGGACCTAGTTGAGGTGTATAAGCATCTCAAGGGGCACTACTCAGTCGAGTGTCCTTACTTGGAGCTGGCGGACGCTCACCCCACAAGGGGTCATAGCTCAAGATTGAAGAAGCTGCAAGTCCAGAAAACTGTGACGCCAAACTTTTTCGGAGTGAGAGTTGTGAACTCTTGGAACAATCTACCAGAAAGTGTTGTGACGGCACCGAGTGTGAGCTCTTTCAAGACAAGACTTGACCAGCAGGTTCATTTGGTGAAGAGGATAAAAGAAAAGGAAAAGTAACAGAGACGTGACCGATCGCCCAAGCGGCTAACGAGCCGATCAGTGGTGAAGAGGATAAAGGAAAATAAGAAAAGTGGGTGGACTCCAAGTTGCACCCACTGTGGAAGGCTGGCCGACGCCCCACGTTGCACTCCTGGCGGTGGCGGCGTCACGTGGTCCTGTGGTCCTCCTGGCGGTCGAGAATTCCCTTTGACGCCCTCCCGTACTTGTTTTGACTATAAACGCCTTGGTTAATGATGTTCAGGTGACGGGCAAGTCGAAGGGAATGATTGAAACCCGCCTTTTGACGCATTCAATATTTATTGATGTGGTCAAAACCTGCAGAGAACAAGGCGTTCATTAGTATTACATGGTGATCTATCTGATACATAATTAGTTAGTCTCACGATTTCATCTTAATTACAATTGATTATTAACTATAGTGACATAATACAAAGTTCATAACTCTATTAATCTTAGTTACACTTCATTCCGATTTGTCTTATTGCTCCAGATAAGGTAGAAACGAGTAGGTATAATTAGTCCACAATATTTCAGTACTGAGGGGTATGTCATCACTTTGGCTGTACTTACAAGTGCGGGTCCTTGCGGACCAGTATGGTGTTCCAAGGGACAATAGTACTGTGTAAATTTTTCCAGCACAAAACTCAGCCAGGATTGGGAGTCGGTGTTCACCACTGCTAGCAGAGGGCTGGTCCTCACAGCATCACTCGAGAGGGCGATCTGCATCATGGAGGCCAGGCAGCCACGCCACCCTCTAAATCACACACTCAGCAGAATCAGGGCCTCTTGTCTGTAAACACCGCCCCCAGTCGCCACATCTGGTGAGGTCACAGGCTGCGGGGGCGGCGCACGTGGTCGCAGGCTGAGAGATTTATTGCTTGTTCGGGTAAGGCACGAAATCATCATGCGTACCCATTACAAGCAGGGTACCACAGGGTAGTGTACTGGGCTCGCTGTTGTTTGTTTGCTTCATAAAGGACACGCCAGAAGCTGTACATTCCTCCATACAAATGTTTGCCGATGATGCCAAGTTATTTCTGGAAATTAAGAACCAAGCAGACTGCGAAGAGCTGCAGAAGGAACTCTGTGAGCTTCAAGAATGGTCGAAGAAATGGCTGATAAGATTTAATGTTACGAAGTGTGAGAGGATGCAACTGGGAAGTACCAACGGTAAGGAGGCGTATCATATGTCCCAACGGGACGAAGAAACAGCATTAATTGAGACTGAATGTGAAAAGGACCTGGGTGTGTATGTTGACAATGAGCTGAAGTTCTCGGGCCATTGCAAGAAGGTAAACCAGGCAACTAAATTATTAGGTCTTATAAGAAGGTCATTCAGATATCTAGACCGTCCCTCGCCTGAGCTTGTCTAGCATATACTACAGACGGGCAAGGGGAGACCTAATCGAGGTGTATAAGCATCTCGAAGGGTTCTATTTGTCGAGTGCCTTTACATGGTGCTGGCGGACGCTCGCCCCATAAGGGGTCACAGCTCAAGATTGAAGAAGCCACAAGTCCAGAAAACTGTGAGGGGTAACTTTTGCGGGGTGAGAATTGTGAACTCTTGGAACAATCTGCCAGAAAGTGTTGTGAAGGCACCGAGTGTGAGCTCATTCAAGACCAGACTTGACCAACACTGGAACAGGTTCAGGTACATTCAGGAGCCGGTGCATGCCCAGTACTTGCCAACAGTGCGTAACAGAGACGTAACCGATCGCCCAGCGGCGAACGAGCCGATCAATAATGAAGAGAATAAGAAAAGTAAAGTAAAAGGGGAGATACTACCGCCTGGGAAGATATTGGAAGCATAAATTAAAATAAGCATAATGTGTTGTCTAATGGTAGACCCTGCTACCATATATGACAAAGCCCCAGGTTGATCATCTGACTTTCTGCCTCATTTACACACAATTGCAGGGTCTCAATTGTTTCTCTTACTTTGACAACACAACACACATAATGTATATCGTTTCTCACTCTTGGTTTATTTTTTTCGTTTTGTATTTAGTTATGGTTATTATTTTTATTATTATTATTGTTATTATTATTATTTTTATTATTATTATTATTATTTTTATTATTATTGTTATTATTGTTATTATTATTGTTATTATTGTTATTATTATTATTATTATTGTTATTATTGTTAGTTATTATTGTTATTGTTATTATTGTTATTATTGTTATTATTGTTATTATTATTATATTTTCGCTCCCAGACCTTGATGTGGGTCAGTGGGTTAATCCCCGTAACAAATAAAATAAACCTACTGTACAGTACCATTTACCCGCTGGTCTGGCACCAGTGTTGTTTACCTCGGCAACAGCTGAGTCTCACGTGTTCTGCTGGGACCAAAACACAAGAGCTTTCCTGAGAATAATCATCTGTATAAATTGTTAATAACAACTGTGTGAAGATAAGGTATTACAGTTAACACCAATATGGCTCTAGAGTTGAGCTGTGTCGTTTATTATTCAATTGGGTCAAGTAAAAGTAAAGTTACTTCTGTAACGCTGGACTAATTCTCCCAATAACTCCCGTTATATAATAGGACGAAATATTGTTGGCAGAAATACGTAATACAAGCGGACGTGTGAATGAAATCAAACATTTTTAAACACATACATTGATTACTTCATAATGCACACAACACTTGAATTTAACTCACCATAAATGATGTTGAGTTTTGCTTGAGGTGAGGTGGTGTGTACTGGGAGTTACCTCGGCCGATATATGACCGTGACCGTCAGCGGTTCAGTAAGTATGGATGGTGATTTTAGACAGTTTAGTATGCTGATTACTTTCACTGCTGTTCATTTAGATGAGTATAAGTTAGATTAGCATATGATGTCAGCCATTTGTTTATTTTACCCTCCATGATACAGTATCCTCTCATAAAATCAGTGAAAACTGGGTATTTTTAAACTCATTTTCAGTGGGGTTCCCCAGGGGTCAGTACTGGGTCCACTCTTGTTCATAATCTACATAAACGATCTAGATACTGGGATCAGCAGTGACATAAGCAAGTTTGTGGATGACACCAAAATAGGGTGGCAATTTAATTCGGGGCAGGATGCATATGCATTACAGGAGTATCTAAATAAACTGCAGGGGTGGTCTGAAAAATGGCAAATGAAATTCAACACCAGCAAGTGCAACGTACTTAATATTGGAAGAACAAATACTTATAATGTATACAGCCTTAACAACATCAACCTAGAGAAGTCGACTTGTGAAAGAGACCTAGGGGTACTTGTAAGCCCGGACCTACGGCCTAGAAAACAGTGCGTTAATGTTCGAAATAAGGCAAACAGAGTATTGGGTTTTATATCTAGAAGTGTAAGTAACAAGAGTGCAGAGGTCTTATTGCAACTATATTTGCGCTAGTCAGGCCGCACCTCGATTATGCGGTTCAGTTCTGGAGCCCCTATTATAGAATGGATATAAATTCACTAGAGTTGGTGCAGCGAAGAATGACAAAAATGATTCCGGGACTTAGAAACCTTCCATATCAGGATAGGTTAAAGAAACTTAACTTGCATTCCCTAGAAAGACGAAGAGTGCGGGAGATATGATAGAAGTATTTAAGTGGGTGAAAGGAATCAATAAAGGGGATATAGATAAAGTTCTTATAATATCCGAGCAGGATAGGACCTCGGAGCAACGGATTCAAGTTGGATAAGTTTAGGTTTAGGAGGGAGATAGGAAGAAACTGGTTCACAAATAGGGTGGTGGACGAGTGGAACAAGCTTAGCAACTTTGTAGTAAGTGCTGGAACTCTGGAAAGTTTCAAAAGGAGGCTAGATAGATTCATGGATGATAGAGAGTGGTAGTAACTCTTGACAGGAGCTGCCATGCACAGGCCAACCGGCCTATTGCAGACTCCTTATTTTCTTATGTTCTTATATTCTTAGGTTCTAATGATGACAGTTACTTCCTTAAAACATCAAGTTTAATATCCAATGTAATTCCTTCCTAGGATCTTTTAGCACCACAGCTTTCACTTGAAGTTGACGGCCTCTTTCTACTCCTCTTGAATAAAGGTACACAGTAACACTGTCCTGAACACAGACACAAATCTGAACAAGCTGGAGTTTGAAATCAAACTGAGCACCGTTGTCATGGGTGCGCTGTCCTCCACCATCTTGTAGCAACCACCAAGAAATACATACAAAATAAATGTTATAATTTCGGTGACATTTTTTTTCTATGTTGTAATTTTTATGTTTGAAAAAATATAAATTTACCCAAATTCCATAAGGACGGATTTTTTGGGGGTAACCCAGAGTAAAAAAAACTGATCAGACCAAACCTAGCAAAATCTAACCTAACTTTACCTAACTTAACCACACCTTTGTCTTGGTGATTTAGTAGTGTTTGGTGATAAACCACATGTGTTTATCGTCCTGATAATGGCAGTCTGCAACACACTTTATGGACACTTTATGGACATTTACCGAACACCATAGGCCTTAAAAATGTCAATTGCAGTGGCATTATTTACAAAAAAGTATTCCTACATTATATAATAATTTCTTCTTGATCAGATTTTGAAGTTTGAGAGGATTCTAGTATGGCATTTAACATTTTATGAGTAATGGACATACAGTATCATAATTGAATACAAAAATGTGATCAATATTATTTTCTCTACATTTGCAGATAGTGTTGTGTTTTGCTGTGAGCTGATGAGGTGCTGACCATTACTACCATTGGTTACAATGTTAAAGTGTATGAGATGTTACTGCCTGGACAAGATGAAGACACATATTTCTAGTTATACTTCGAATGTAACAACAATGAACAATGTGAACAAAAGATATAAATATACAAGAGAAAACGTGACTGATGTAAGAACAAAGATATTAAATGATAACAAGAAAACCAGAGAGCAGTTTGAGGCTGCTGAACAACACTGGGAAAAACTGGTAGACAAATCCATCTTGCATCCTAACGACCTGAGAATATATGAAGCACATAAAGCAGCAGTTGCAAGAGGTCACTTTACATATGATGACCCTGGTACTCACTACCGGGTCATGACGAGACTGAGGCATTTTCTGCGAGGATCATGTTGTGGCAACGCTTGTCGACATGTAAGTCTCCCAAAGCAGTTTTTATTGTTGTTATGAGATACTAGTGTAGGTGTACAGTGGTCCCCAACGTTTTGTTGGCTCTGGGCCACAGTTATCACTGTAATACCCTTTATTGTGGAGGGTGACAAAACTTTGGATCTACATTCAAGAAAAAAAATCATATTGTACAGCTATTTGCAGTTTTACCCATCTAACTGTCACCAGTTACATACTTTCATAGTTGTAAAAAGTACCGGACTTTTTTACTTTAGTAAAAGTATTGGTACATTGGCAAAATGTTACTCAAGTAGAATTAAAAAAGTATCTCATTGATAAAGTACTCAAGTACTGAAAGCAAAAAGTAACAACAAAGTTATAAATTTTCTAAAATATTAAAATAAATCCACAGTAAATTAAAAAAAAATAGTTAACCAAAGATCAAAATAAAAGACACGACATTACACATGTTTATTTGTTAATCTTTCTATTAAGATTAATCAATAACTGATTCTTGAAATTATGGCTGTCCAATCAGGATCTCTTAGGCCTAAATATAAGCCCAGCACGACCTACAAAAAAGAATACGTTCAGCCGCTCTTCTCCCTACAATCCATCGCAGGGATGGTGAAGGGGCTGAAAATATATCCATCCAACACTATGATCATTTTCTTCCTTATCCACACAAGTATCGTCGATGTGGACTCGTGGTCCACAGACATAATGTTGTCTGCTGGCATTAGACTAGGATACCGACCTATGTGGCAAGTATCTGAGGCAGGGGATGACCTGTTCTTCTCTTCCTGTAAACTCTGTAACTGTCCCAACACAAACACCCTTCAATACTATTGTCTTGACTGTCCCACTGTCAGGGACCTCCTACCACAGGGAGAGTCACTAACCACTGTCACCACCTACTTATTCATAATAATTTGGATTTAATTCTTGTTCACTACCCACTCTTTGGTGGGTGTTACCGGTACCTCCCATTGTCCTTAAATCATATCAATATTGTCTCCATATCACAAGTCATACTGTGTCCTGCGAGACACTAGTACCACTGTATTAGTATCTCACCGCATGGTGTTGTGACTAGGCTTGTCGCCCCATGGGGTGTAATAAATTAATGAAATAATAAATGCCTGTAATAAGCCCACCATGACCAATCAAACACTCACAAGCAGCAGATGCAGGTAGTGGGTTAATAAGCTTCAGAGATAAGTCACATAACGTCGGTGTTGGGTCTTTTGAAAGGGGTGGCGGTGAAACCCTGTACAGTCAGTCCTCGACTTACGACGGGGTTAGGGACCGACGACCAGTTTGTAAGTCGAAGATGCGAAAATAATACATAGAAAATTTAAAATGAAATACAGTACAGTAAAAGTAATCAAATATGAAAAATGAATAAAGTGTTACTGTGCACTTACCTTTAATGCAGTCAGCTGAATGCACACAGGGCCTCAATAATTTTTTAATTAAGCTTGGAGACTACATTAATTGGATGAAGCAGAGGAGGAGACAGGGCTGGGTGAGTCATCAATGTTGCTTTCTTCAGACAGGCTAACATACTTGCTTGTTGAAGGTATTGGATCATCTTTAGGGAGTGAAGAGGCAGCAGTGGTGGGGCGTGAGGAGACAGCAGTGGGGGACTTTTTAAAATACATGTCCAATTTAGACTGCACCGTTTGCCTTTTCTTTTCATTGTAAATCTCCCTGTAGCAAGCAAGTGCATCTTGGATCATTCTATCAACTTTTGCAAAACACTCAACATTTTGATCCATTTCTTCACACATTTGTATCCCCTTATTAATAGAGTAGTAGCAAATGCCTCTGCCTTGTCCTTCAAAATTGTTGATATCGTCGAGCGAGAGAAGCCAAGGTCACGTGTAATGGTTGCTACCGCTTTTCCATTTTCATATTGCATTATTATTTTCATTTTTATCTCAAAAGTAATTGACTGTCTCTTTTTCTTCTGAGCACCACCAGAACTCTCACTTTTACTCTTGCCAGTCATTTTAAAGGGAATTACAAACGAAAATTTTGTCAGTACACAGCACGATCACTAACACCAACGACGGCCAAACACCAACTGAGCGTGCTACGGCGTGGATGCTGTACACCACGAGGCGACCCAGCCCACGCCACACTGTCTTACGGGACGGAAACGTTTCGGTACTAGAAAATACGTACAGTACGTAATTTAAAGAAATTATACGACTGCGGCGGTCGTGTGTCTGGGTGGTCATAAGTCGAGGAGTACCTGTGTTCCGTCTATGAGTTTATTGGCCTTAAACTTACAAACTCCTCACAAGGTGGAGTCTGCCACAGTCTGCATCCCAACATATCTAACTATTTCACATCCCCCCCCCCACCCCCAAGTGAATAATAATATAATGGAACAAATTACAGAATATTCTTGTGAATTGACACAGTAACATAGCTACTGGAACGATACAATTCTATACATTGGTCCCTCGGTTAACGAACGGTTCGGTTAACGAAATTTCAGTTAACGAATTAGCTCCCATAAGGATCTTCAATTCGGTTAACGAACAAAACTTTGATTAACAAAATCCTTACGAAAATCACGTTTTTTTGGTGAGCATCAGCTGGTCAGCTGATGGGCTAGTCTGCCAATTCAGTAATCTGTTATATGTTTACATTCGTTTCCAGTGGAGTAATTATCAATAAAGTTGTGCTCTTTAATGTTTTTGCATTTTTTTTTAATTAAAATATTTAGTCATTTAACATTTATTTAACATATTGATAATACTGTATGTGCAGTACAGGGAACTAATTTATTTGTGCGCCCATCAGACGCTTGACTCAGCCACCAGGCGTCAGTTGGGCTTTGTTGACAGTGGAGTGAACATCTATTTTGTTGGTGTCTTGAATATTTTTGCATTTTTACATTAAAATTATTGGTCATACTGAAATTTAGTTAACATTGATAATATACTGTATAGTGCAGTGCAGTGTTGATTTAAAGACAATAATCTTGGATTACACCGAGTGAACTTAAAATTTTATTGGTGAAATGACGGCATTAAGCATGGGCCCCCTGAATGGTGATTTCTCCTCCATCCCCACTTCCTTCTCTTCTCCCTTCTCTTCCACCCCCATTTCTAATTCCCATCATCATCATCAACCAGGAACCTTCTACACACACACCTCAAAGTAAGTGTACTTTACTGCATTTTTTTTTTTTTTTTACTTTGTATGTACTTTTCAGTGAGCTGGAACCAATTACCCAATATCCCATTGAAACAATGGATTCGGTTAACGAAATTTTTGGTTAACGAACGACTTTCTGGAACGAATTGTGTTCGTTAACCGAGGGACCACTGTAATCATAACTTAAGTCAGGAACAAAAAAAACTTTATGGGGGGAAGAGAACACTTACACAGTAACTTAAGAAAGAAAACTATCTAGTCAGTGAAGCTCTCCATCCACCCTAGAGCTCTCCTTGTTGGTGAGGTGAGCCCCTCTGTGGGCGTGGGGGCTCTTCTGGTGGCACCGACAGGCCCCGGTCTGTTCGTCTCGTGGCCGGCTGCAGAGCCTCTGGCCCACCCTCCCCATAGCACCTGCCTATGACGACGCGGCAGGTGTAGTAGTGGGCGGAGCCTCGGAGATGGGTCGCAAGTGTCGTCGGTTGCGGAGGGACAACCTTCCACCCGCACCGCATATTGACGTTCACCTCCACCACCATCCCCACACGGTCCCACACTTTGGTGGCAGGGTTCTGGAGTCTCACACCTGGGCAGTGTTGACAGCTGACGGGTTCCATGTTTATATTTCTGCACCTTCTCCGCAGACTCTGCTATCTGGGCCTCCCTGTGTCGTAGAGTGGCCTTCCAGTGGGCGTCCACCAGGTAGCATTGCTTGACCATCGGCACAGAGTCCCGCAGCTGCCTCCCGGTTGCCAGCTGCGCTGGGGACTTGCCCATGCTTCGCAATGGCGTATTCAGGTACTGCATCAGGGCCTTGGAGAACGCCTCGGTGTGAAGGCCCCCTCCTCTCCCGGTGTTGTCTCTCGTGATCCTTTTTGCCACTTTGACGGCAGCCTCCGCTCTCCCATTAGACTGGGGATAGTGGGCTGATGTAAGTTGAACAGCCACTCCCCATTTCTTCAGACACTCTTGCATCTCTCTCTCTGGTAAAGTTGGTTCTTTCATCGGTGAAGAGCTCTTCTGGCGCTCCCCATCTCATGAAATATCCCCTCAATTTACGGATGAGGTCGAAGGAAGAGGCACTTGATGGGAGACTGTAGCTCATCCAGACAGCCTGTCTGTGTATGCCAGGTATGTCCCGCCATCCAGCTGAAGGAGGTCATCCACTGCACGCTGAAAGGGATAGTCTGGAGGGGTGCTACGATGAGCGGCTTCTGATGCCGGGAGGGCGCAAACCTGTTACAGGTCTCACACTGGGACCTGTGGCGAGTCAGGTCCGCCTCCAAGCCAGGCCAATACACCACTTGTCGTGCCCTGCGTAGCATCGATTCAACTCCTTGATGACCCGAGTGTAAATTTGCAGCCACCTGCTGTCAAAGTGACTCGGGTATGACTGGCCTCACATTTCCTTATTTAAACATGTATGTCACCACCTCACCATCCGTAGAGAGACGGTCTCTGACGTTGTAGAATGGTTTGAGGTTGGGTAACTCCTGGATTTGACTCGTAGGCCAGTTCCTAGCCCTCACTCGGTTCATCAGCATCTGGTATGTCGGGTCTAAAGCAGCAGCTCTTACCACTAAAGTCTGGTCCAACACCACACCCTCCACTGCATCCAGGGCCGCCACTGTCGCTGCGGCTGCCATCTCTTCCTCTTGTCCCACGTCTTCCCCGTCGGGGTACTCTTTCAGCTCTGGGTATTTCGACAAAGTGTCCGCCGCACAATTCTTCTCGCCGGGCAGATATCTGACGTGGAACTGGCAGGCACTGAAGGGTCTGGCACCAAAGGGTCTTTTCCTTCTGCCTAAACAGCCGAGGGTTGGCAATGTCCTTCAAGGCCACTGTCACAAAATAACTTAACTAAGGGTCGGTGGTCAGTAATGAGCACAAGGTTGGGGCACCCCAACAGAAACAGCCGAGTCTTCCTCAAACACCACACTACTGCCAGAGCCTCCCCCTCAATAGCAGCGTAGCCCGCCTCCGCCGCTGACAGGTGTCCGCTCCCACACAGTGCCAAACGCCATCCACCACTGTAGCAGAATGGTGCCTCGATGGACGTGCAGGAACAGTGCTGTTGCAGTACGATGACAGGGGCTGTGGCCCTGAATGGTGCCAGCTGATTCACCAGCCAGAACCACGATCGAATGTCAGTTATGGTGGGGGAAGCTCCCTGGCATTAGGCAGTTTCTTATGGCAGCCAACCTCTAGAAGATATGGTGCTATAAGAACAGCACCATCCCATCTATTGTTAAAATAATAAACAACTCCTGATTTATGTACTGTACAGCCCTGTAAATGTACAGAACGCATATCATTATGTCTAAATCACATGTAAGTTTGTGTATTTTCAGCCACCGGCTGCAACTCTATTAATAAACCGTTTATTATTTATATTCCTCCCTCCCCACCCCACAATTCACACTCCTTCTGGCAGCAGCGTAATCCCCTTCATGCCGCACCTCTCTAAAAAGCCGTTTGTGTGCCAGAAGGCCTGCTGGACGCTGTCATTGAAGAGCTGGGTGTCATCTACACACTTTTGCTTGCACAGAATGCCCTCAATGGCATCATCAAAACACTTAGTATAGGCACTGGTACCATGGGGTTATAAAGGTTGTCAGCTTCTGGCTGGGCTCCTCCAGCTCCACCTGGTGGAAGCCCCAGAATGCATCCGCCACCATCTTGTAGGTGTTGACAGGGATGGACGAAATCATGTCAAAATTTTTTTTTCAGCCATAGCGGCTAGTTTATTGTGCACCCCACACTCATACTGCGAACGGTAGCGCAAAAGGATTACAGAGTAGAGTTTACAACGGGTCATAATAATTAACCCCCATTGTCAGGATATTATGGCACTGAATGTAACACAGTATTTCAATTATATTATTTGTTTAGTTCTTTACATAAAGGGTAACTTATTCACAAAAGTACAGGCGTGTGAGGCAGTATGTCTGGCCGCACACTTTGTTATTCACATTTGCGTGAGAAGTATTCAAGCACATTGTGTATTTGGTTCTATACATGAGAACTGATATAGTTACTAAGTGCAAAAAAGTGGATACAATCTTAATATGTCGGCTATCTTGCCATTAGAGATGAAGTGTTGTGCCATTTCACACACAGTGTGCTTGGGCCTGTCCTTAAAAGGTTCTATCTTCACACAGTCGAGGACGTAGTGTTCAAGTGTGTGGCCATATGTCTGGCCACACACTTTACATTTAGTCTTGTTCACATCTGCTTGAGGAACATACTGCCAGAGGTACTTATATCCTAACCTTAATCTAGCAGTTACAACATCTTGTAATCTAGTGATCGCGTTACTTGCTCCATATACAGGGTACTGTATATATAAAACAAGATCTTTGTCATTAATTTGGTACCAAAATTAATACAGGCAGTCCCTGGGTTACATACGAGCTCCATTCCTACGGACTTTCTTAAGTCGAAAATGTACATAAGTCAGAGCACATACTATGTGCACACTGTACTGCAGAACAATGTTTATAGTGATGATAGCCTAAGTCCTTATATACATCTAAAATCACTTAATTTAAGACAAAAGAATAAATAGAATGACAAAATACAGAAAATGAAAGTATAAGTTAAGTCATCGGGTAAATAAAATATTGTATACAGTAGTAACCCTCACTTTACGCGGTCAATTGAACCCACAGGGTACCGCGGAAAGTAAAATCCGCGTAAAGTGAACAACAGAACATATGGGATTAATTGAAGTAGAGACTGGCCCGACCCCCAAACTCCACTTTTTGACGACAAAACTATGTTGTAGTAAAAATATTATCTTAACTTTATGATGGTATGCACACACAATTAATATAGAAGAGGTTAGGTTAGGAAAAATAAAGGTTAAGTTAGGAAAAATAAAGGTTAGGTTAGGAAAACTAAAGGTTGGGTGTAACACTTATGTTAGTAGAAGAGATGAGTCGGCATACGGGGATGGAGGCTGGTTCCGAGGCAGAGGGCAGATTACTGGCCCTCAGGTGAATCACCATCACTATCAGTCATAGTTGTCAGGGCCTCCCTGACAAATCCCTCAAAGTCACTTTCACTGTCACTATCACTGGCTCTGGCTGGCTGTGGTGGGTTGCGGGCGAAGAACTCGGTAATGCTTTTTTGATGGCTAGTGTTGATGTTGTCTTGATACACCTTGATGTACGGCTCCATAGCCTGCACCAGCCGAGTATGGAAGACTTCATAGCGGTCATCGTCAGGGTCGTTGGAAAGGAAGAGCTTTAATTTCTCTGCACACTCAATGGCACCCTTAATATTACTATGCGTTAATTTGTGTTCTTCTGGGATTGACGCACCACCTTCCTCTTCACTGATGTTATCATCTTCCAACATCTCGTCGGCAGTCATTTCAGGATCTCTGATCACCTCCAGGATGTCTTCGTTGGTGGTCTCGGAGAAGCCTTCAGCTGTAATACTGTGCGCAGCTTCTCTTGCAAGGTCCAATGCCACTGTCACAGACTGAACCTTACCAGTCACAGGTTCACTCCGCCTCTCACCTGGTATGCCATGCAACACATGCCTCCATGCGTGATGAATCGTAGCTTTAGACAGCTGATCCCATGCCTCCACCAAGAAGTCTACAGCTTGTTTGACGTTAAATTTTTTCCAAAACTGTCTGACGAGAACTTCTTGAGTCACCATCTCTTGTTCCTTGTCCTCGTCGCTTTTGCTCTCGCTGTCGGTGTCACCCAGCTTACGCAACTCATCCTTGGTGTTGGTAGAGTCGTTCAGGAGCTTGAACTTCTTTGCAGAGTATGCAGCTTTCACATTGCAGATCAACTCCTGGTCCATGGGCTGGATTAATGACGTAGTGTTGGGAGGAAGGAAGACCACTTTTACGTTGGGGTGACGATCCATAAGTAGGGGCGAGTGTCCAGGTGCGTTGTCAAGGAGCAACAAAATCTTGAATGGAACATTTTGTTGCTCGCAGAATTTCTTCACGTCGGGAATGAAACAGTCATCAAACCAGGAGAGTGACAGTGCAGAGAACATCCACGCCTTGCGTGCGGTCAGCCAGTGGACATTAATCTTGCTCATGTCCACGTTCTTGTAGGCGTGCGGCTTGCGGGCTGTGTGAATCACCGATAACTTTGGTTTACAGGTACCGGAGGCATTGGTGGTAAAGAGGACGGTGATGCGCTCCTTCTGCAACTTCCGACCCCGAACCTTGCTGGCAGACTGGACAACAAAGGTCTTGGTAGGCAGCTTTTTCCAAAATAGGCCGGATTCGTCCATGTTGAACACCTGGTCGTCAGTGAACCGCCCTTCCTCCATAACCTCACGTAAGAACGGAGGAAAATCTCTAGCCGCCACACGGTCAGCACTCGCTTCTTCACCACCAATGTTGATGTTGGTGATATTGTTCCTCCTCTTAAACCTATGCAGCCAACCAGAGGAAGCATTGAAGGGTTTGGGCTCTGCAATTCCCATCTTACGTGACACTGCTGCATACAGTTCACGTGCGTACTCTTGAACGGATCGCGTGTCCACCGCCATGTTGCGTCGCGCCTGACGAATCAAGTAACTCACCAGCAAATTTTCCACCTTTAGCAGCACCTTGTTCTGGCAATACTTGATCATTGAGGCACCTGCAGACTTTGTGATTCTCATGTGCTCTTTGATCTTGGCTGCATCCTTCTTAATAGTACGAATCGTAGATTCGTTGACTCCATGCTGGCACACGAGATCAGCTTGACATGTTCCTTTCTCCAAATCTTGAATTATCTGGTATTTCACTTCGTAGCTTAGGGAACGGCGTATCTTCTTTGGCTTAGGGCGGCTGGGTCCAGGTAAGGAAAGGTTTCTCTCTGGTGGCGGTGGTCCGGCGGAAGCCATTTCACAGAACAATGGATGCACGTATACTGCCGGTGTTTTTTGGCTTCTAGAACCAAGCTAATAATTTCCATTTAAATCAATTAAACTATAATTCACAATATTATAATGAAATCTTCTGGCACCTAACTTGTGAATTATTGCAACACCATTGTAATGAGTTCAACTTCAAACAGAACAAATTCCATTTTAAAAAGTTAGCAAAAAAGGATTTGATGTTACAGTACTGCACTGCACTGTATTGTACTGTACTTGTTTACACTAGAGGACTGTAGTGTCCTTCATGGTCAGAGGCGTTGATCTGAGCAACAAGATCATCTTGATAAAGATGTAAGGGGAGGTGTTCCACCTGGTCACACAGTGTAAAGGTGTCCACCCAGGGATTACACAGAAAATAAAATTTCATTATGAGAGGTGACAGGAATGGGTATAGTACCTGTAGTGTCACTGGTAGCTCCAAGTGTTCCTATATAAGGGCTACCAGTGTTAAGTCAGGTGCGAGAACTATGTACAGAATTTTTTGCCAGTGTCTCATATTGTTTAACACTGAAGGGCCAAAAGTTTATGGTGTGACTGACAGTACAGTACATGCCTTATATATTCATGTATGGTGGAACCAATGGGTCATTTTCTTTTTGGATACAGTTCAGGTATACAGTACTGAAATTTATATACAGTAAAGCAATATAAGAAGTTGACTGTTATTTAATGTCTTTAAATCTTTCTGTTGCAGTGTGTCTATGACCACGCTAATGTGGCGGATGCGGAAAAGGCCCGGCGGGTGTACAACACTGCATTTTGGGTCGATGTCGATGAAAGGCCGGACCTGAAGACTACAGCGCCATCTACTTATTCCATAGGTGTAAGAGGAACTACCAGAAATAGTATGTTAAGGGATCAAAGTGAGCTATTTAATGAAGAACATGATGTTGATCCCTTACTCTTTAAACACTAGAGGTATTACTTTATTTAACCATTACAGTACAGTACAGTACTCTATAAGGTAGAGTCACTGTAGCCACCCTGTACTGTAGTAGGTAAAGGCTCGCAACAATGAACAAACTGGATAAATTATTGTTGTTGAATGTTGCCAGTACAGTATAATGGTGGGTAGCGTAGATATATCTCCGAGTGTTATTTATTTATTATCGTTATCGCAAGAATACTTCTAAGACAGATTTAGTGGTTAGGTTAAGTTAGGTGAGAATAGTTTTGTTTTGTTTTTTAACTTGGGCTATCGATTATCAGTCCATTATTGGGCAAGATAAATAATAACAAAATAAACTACCTTAAAACATTAATCTCATTTGGTAACATTGGCCAAATTAACTTAGTGGTAGTCACTGTAGTGCTTGGGTTAGGTTAGGTAAGGATGAAGGATTCTCAAAGAAAAGGATGTCCACTATTAACACCTGCCATATTTTGTACAAGTAGGTTTATCCTTCCTCTCAAGACCCAAAATACTTCCTTATAAATATGCTCAGATTTTGTGGAGTAGCTGGGTGATATATTTACCTGGGTGGACAATTAGCCACCCAGGTAACATGTCAGAAGCACAGTAGTGGCCTTCAGGGAGTGTCAGTGTCTGCCCGCTCATATATCTCCAACACAACAAAAGGTCAAAGAAAATCACAAAGTAGAAACTCAAACATCTAATAAAAATCAATAGTGAAGAACAACAACATTATCTTTTAATTAAGAAAATACAATACTGTATTAGTGTATCAACATATCTGTACAGTATTACATGTGCAGTCATACACCCACCAAAAAAAGTATCTGTACCCCTGGGATTGATGGTTTTCAGTTTGAGTGCTGCTGCTGCGCCTCCTGTTGTCTCGGTAGGGTTGGCAAGCATGATTGTGAGACGTATCTCTGTAATATCCTGTTAGCTCTTCTGGATATCGACAGTGGTAAATATGTTCCAGTAGACATGCTTGAAAACAACACAGTCTGTATAATATATTTGGTTAACGAACATTGAGAACTTTATCAATCAACTGTGGGGATGAGTTGCCTTATGGGAACATGCATTAATGACAGGAAGCGGTAATGAAGTTGACTACACATGTGTAATGTATGTTTCTATATTTTTACATTTATTTAAAGGTATTTTGAACTCTACCTTTGAGACATGGCAAAGCTCACCCTTCTGTAGGTAAGAAGGAAGGTGGAATATTGTCTGTCATTGGCCATAAATTATATCGGCAACAAATTAGGAAAGGAGACGTCAGACTCTACTCGGGCGTCCATCGGCGCTCTCCACAACTGTGCCGTCCAACTGCATGGTGACTCGGTGTGTCAACAGTGGCTTAGGCCCCAGGACTTAAGAATTTTTAGTTCATTGTTTTGTATTGTTTGACGGCAAAAAGGTGCAGATACTTTTTTGTTGGGTGTAGTACATGAATTGAATATTTAACACTTCAAAGATTGTTCCTTTGAAACATATAAAACAAATTTGGGAGAATTGTTAATACGGTAAAAGATGTTATAAGACAGATATACTGTACTGACAGAAGAGAAGAAGTACCTGTACCACACTAGACCAAACTGTTGTTCGTACATGTACTTTTTCTTGTGATAAATAACAAGAGGAGTGACAACAATAACTCAGTTGCCATTGTTACTAGACCAGTTATGTACCTTTATGTTAACACTCTACTACACTTATAATTTACACATGATTAATGACCCAAAATTACATACAGTCAGTGCCTGTTCAATCTACCGTACTGTACATATTCGATGATATGTACCTTTTATAAAGATACCAATTGCTAAATGTTATGTGAACTTAAGTACGCTCGGTAAAAAACTATACGGTAATATCTCTGTTAGCCGGAATCCCTCAAACCCGAAACTCTTCGACGGCCAGAATTGAAATTTTCTAAAAAATCATTCCCGAAGCTGGAATTCTCCAGAAAATTCTGCCTCTGGGGAGGATTTTCCGAGGGACACGTTTTTGGGGAAATTTCCGAGAAATTTTTCCCAGCACCCGGAAAATTCTGGGGATGGGGGATTTTTTCCAGCTTTGAGAGAGTCGCCTCGTTACCCGGAAATCTCTCATTCCCAGAAGTGCTCTTGACCAATTGTTCAGGCTAATGGATATATCACTATTTACAATGCTTGTGCTAAACAAAATAACACCTTATGAATGAAGGTTCTTGATAAAGGCTCATGAGGCACACTGTTATTCACCATCATAATGCAACAAACTAACTTTATATTTTAAATTAAATAACTAAATTAGGTCTACTATAATAGGTAGAAAATGTCTCACAATCACATCTACCAACCCTAGTGTTCAGCCCCAAATTCATCAGACCCTTCCTGAAAGATACTTTTTTTACCGAGTGTTCATATATCTGTGTGTGTAAAGATATGTACTGTTTAACCCGTCCACACTTGTTGGTGTAGTTCACTTGGGTCTTGGTCACCACTGGTTGTGTTTACAGTAATCTCCCTCTTGTTAGCCTCAATATTTGGTCTCCACAATTCTCTAATAGCTGGAATAAATTTTGAGCCTTCTGGGAAAACTATCTCCATTCCGGGCACGGCAACAATTTTCCGAGGATGAAATCTTGCGCATTTTACAGAAAAATTCCGAGAAAATCTGTCCGTCCTGGGCGTGAGAACATATTTTCGGGGAGTTCCGAGAGATTGCATCGTGCTCTGATGAGTTCCCGTGTGCTGGGTCGGCTAGCTGCTTGGGTAACTTAAGGCACTTGGTATATATTGTGCTGCCGTTATACATGTACAAGGTTGTTCCCTCGCTTCCTGCTGTTCTTGCATACAGTTTGTGTTAAGCTGTACTGTACATTATTGTACCAGGACACAATCAGCCAAGAATAGTGTTAACATGAAACAATTATCACAGTTATATATACTGTACTGTACATTCAGTAAGTGTGAAAGTACAGTACATAGCAGAGTGGATAGTGTATGTCTGCTGTAGGCTAGTGTGTGTGTACGATCCCTCCTTCATGGACGGAGTAACACCTGCTACAGTACAGGACAAAGGCAGGCCATCATCCTGTATCACCATTTGGTCTGCCTGCATCATCAGCTCAAGATGACAGCCTCTGCTGGTGTACAGTTGTGTTGGTGTAACTAAATACAACACTGTGTCTGTCTGTGTAGTTTAGACTTGGGAAACTCTCCCCACCACCCGGAAACATACCAGGGATGTGCAATTTTTTCCGGGAAGAGAAAATTTGTCTCCGTTCCCGGAAATCTCTCGCGCCCAGAAGAGCTCTGCACCAAATATTCCGGCTCACGGGGATATCGCCGTACTGGATATTTAGAACTGTGACCGAATATTTTATTATACCTTACAGCACTGTGAGTGTAAAGAGAAAGTTAAGTAAAATAGATGTTGCTGCCTCTTAAAGTTTTCCTGTTCATATTTCACCATTCATTAAAGGTCTACTGATTGTTTAATGAATTAAAGGATTGTATGTAAATTAAAAGTATAAATACTGTAACACATAGGTAGTATTTCACATATCATTTTACTCATTAAATTTACAAGTTTAGTGACTTATCATCCTGAAACACTATCGATGTTAAACCTAATTTATGTCAATTAGTTATTCATTATGCAGGACTATACTGCCTCAAGATGTAGGCCAAATAGTCTCTAGATCTGTTGTGTCTTTCTCAACTTACTGACCGGAAACAATATGTACTAAGGGACGGACACAACTATACTCTTCCATATTGCCTCCCATATTCTTTGGTATGTTAAATAAAAAAGGTGTTCAGTATATATATTCATTAGTTAATTAATTTGGTTGTATCAATAAGAACACTCCTAGACACAATTTTGTACTGTACCATTACTACTATATCTTGTAGGCCAAGGGAGCAAAGTTCATATATAAATACTCTACATACATTAAAATGGATATATATATATATATATATATTATATTATGTTCCTATGTTAGTTAATAACAAGGGTAACTAGTAAAGTACTTTTGTGGTAAAATAACAAATATATTTTAGATACTTTAACATACTGTACTGTACCCACAACATGGCCCCTCCTCATAATACACATCCAACATTGGTATAACATTATTACCTCAAACTGTTAACATTAAGATTACCAAACTGAAAAACATTTAAAGAACTCCACTAAAAGAGCTCATCAATGATAGACTTTTGATTATTGTCTTCTGGTACGCGAGATTGTTTTGAGGTGTGTGACGCTACACTTGATGTCCCACACTTGTTAGTTTTACCTCGCTGTGAGCCTTTGGTATCATTTTTACTTACAACAGATGATTTGGAGGAAAAATTTGGCCTTTTACTTGTAGTTGCAGTGGGGTACAACTCAGCTTCCAGACTGTCATTAAAACACTCCTGTGAATCTGAGACAACAGCTGGTGCTTTGGCTTCAGCACTAAAGTTGGCCTCGTGTCTCTGTTTGGACGGTGAGAGGCGAGCAAGATTTTCCTCGTCCGTGTCCTCGTCGGGCTCGTCTACGTCAGTGTCCGAGTCGTAACAATCACTGTCGCTGTTCTCAAGTCGCGCTTTCTTGGGTGGCCGAGCGGCTGAGCCCGACGTCTCAGCAGACCTAACAAGGCCACAGGGTTTACCAACTGAATGTAAGAAAAGGGAAAATTATTATGAAGTTCAATATATAATCACTTAATTAAAGCACATTCCACATTAAGTGTTTCCAGGCCAAGGAAGATTTAGAGGCTGGGAATTAAAGAACTGTGACTTACCTGATGTTACCTGTACAACAAACTACATCACATTACACAATTTATTTTTATATTATGTAAATTACCTCTTTTTCCAGTAAGTATTGGAGTTCACCCAAATGTCATTCAGCTCAGTTAGTTTGGCCAGTGGCAGAGCTTCAAAATGGAAACCCCAACTGAGGTACAGTATAAAAATATTCTGGTATGTTAAGGATGTGAACAACTCGGAGGCATGTTCAAGGTTCTTTATACAATGGATCACATTTATGTAATATAAAGTGACAGACAGACAAAGTAAACATTAGACTTGTAATAATAAAACTTGTGTAGAAATCAGGTAAAGATAAAAGAAAGTATATAGAAATTATTGGTCTATATCTCTATTAGTCTTTGTGGTGTGTCAGACAGCACCTCCACCATCTGTCTACTGAGTCCTCAATACATACCAGCTGTGTGATCTGCCTCAGTCACACTCCAACCTAATACTTGAGTTGTTGTTATTCTTCAGTATCCACTCCAATCACTTCGGTCAGAAAGCTTTCCCTATCATTAAGGGCGAAAGACTTGTAAGTTAGTTAGTTAAGCAGAAAAGGAACCTTGATAAGTGAAGTAGCTAATGGACACCCTGGATTAACCTAGACAGTGTTGTCAGTTTGTGAAGTACAGGTAAGGTTTTTGTTTCAACTCTGTTGGCTGATTATTTGTGTTGTGTGTAGATTTGTGTAATGTGATGCAGTAAGTTTGGAGTTTCCTTACAGAACAGATCAATCCACTCACTTATTATCTCCACTATACCTAGAAAGCTTCCTTCTGTGGGGTCCATGACTGAGGATTCTCTCACTTGCTGTCAGTGTACTGTACTGTGTGTTTCTCTTGTTGTTTTATGAGGGAGTGATCTATGGCCTGTTTCACTTTAAACATGTAAATATAATATTCTGGCAGTCATATAGAATTGGAATTATATGTATACTTTATCACTGATGGGTAACTCAGTTCTATATACGAGACAAAAGATTAACTATGGGGTTTATTAAGTTAACTGCTTCAGGAGAGTTTTCACAGAGGACCACACAGAGAGCAAGAGACAACTTAAAGAATAAAAGTGACTAAGAACTGTCACAATCTATATCAGTGCGAGATAACTTAATGAAACCTTGAGTAACTCCTCCCTGGATGTGACTCAAACAACATAAGGAAGAGAACTGTGTGAGGATGAGAAGCAAACCTACTGTACACTACCACATGAGGTCATATACCCAACCAAAAAAATATTCCAAGTGGTTCCCAGTGCCCAGTCCCCTCCTGTACTAACACTGGATAGAGCGCCCAAATACTGATAAGTGGCGGAAATTATATAAAAAATTAAATAAAATGAACTGATAAATAAAGTTATAAATTATTTAGTTTTGATATTTATTTTTAAAGTTAGAAACAATAATTCTCATTGATCTATTAAGTTTTTCTCAAGTTATTGTAAAAACAATTATTTCTTTCCATTAACCTGAGCTAGTTGGATGGCTGGATTTTAGTTGTTGTATTCTGAGTTTCTTGGCATTAATGATGGCAGCACACTTGCTATATATCTCCCTCTCAAATTCTTCCTTCATTAAGACGCTCCTTGATGCCATGTCCACAGCTTCATTCACTTCTGAAAAACAAAATATGTAGTTTTGGACACATTTCATATACTGTATAGGTGAGTTACCTGAGAATAACTGTACTGTACTGTAGACCTATACTGTACTGTAGACCTATATTGTACTCATATATAGGTGAGTTACCTGAGAATAACTGTACTGTAGACCTATATTGTACTGTACTGTTAGCTATTTTGTAGTGATGTTTGTCTTTTTTAACACTTTTAGTTCAAGAATGCAAACATTTAGCTGTCAAGTTGGCCACCCAGGACGCTGAGAGATACATTTACACTACTGTACAACATTCATCTTTTTTCAATCTTTTCCACAGCTTCTACAAAACTATCGGCATTTAGTCATCAGCAGAAAAAATTCCCATACTTTTTTGTTGTATGTTAAAGCACAATATATATGGTGAGTACAGAACAGTATTCATTACAGTGGTCCCTCGGTTAACGAGCACAATTCGTTCCAGCAGGTTGCTCGTTAACCGAAACCATTGTTTCAATGGGTTTTTGGGTAATTGGTTCCAGCTCACCGAAAATTGCCTAAAGTCAACAAAAAAGGTAGTAAAGTACACTTACTTTGAGGTGTGTATGTAGAAGGCTCCTGGATGATGATGATGGGAATTAGAATGGGGGTGGAGGAGAAGGAAGAAGAGAAGTCATTGGGGTGGAAGAGAAGTCACCCCATGGCACCATTTCACCCATCAAATTTTAGTTCACTTGGTGTAATTCAAGATTATTTTCTTTAAATCAACACTGCACTGCATTATATATTGTCAATATGTAAAATAAATTTCAAAATGACCAATAATTTGACTGGAAACACAGAAAAAAGCATTTATTTTGAAGAGAGTCTGGTGTGTTGACAGGCTGTTTGGCACGCTAAAAACTAGTTTCCCTGTACTTAAATTATGTTAAATAATTGTTAAACTGACTAAAAAATTTAATATAAGACTTTTAAAATTATTGAATAGTACAAATGTATTGATATTCACGAAAATAGTAAGGAATTTAAGCCCTAGAACCGATTACTGAGCTAGTGTGCAAGCAAAAACATGTTGAGGGGCGCTCGTAAGGAATTCGTTAATCGAGGGATTGCTCGTTAACCGAAGTTAAGAATCTTATGGAAGGTAATTCGTTGACCGAGGGATCACTGTACATTAATTATTCTTTTATTTATGGATTTATTGAGTATAGGAAAAACTGTCTTAACAAAAATAACAAGTGTAAACAAATGTAATGATGATTAGTCAGCAACTCCGTGAACAGTTTAAAATGATTCTCAGTGAGTTCAACCTTACTGGTATTCATAGAGCTGACTGATGCAGCTAATAACATAACACAGAGCTCCTACAGAAGGTGAGAACACTTGCTATTATTACCAACTGTTATTGAGTACAGTATATGTGTTATTTTAGTCCTGCTCTATTGGCTTCTACAGTTGTTCTCTTGCATTATTTCCCCCTTATCTTAAAGGTTTCAGTGTCCCGTAGCCAACCCCACAATAATGGAAGACTGGTAAAGATATCTGAGATGCTTCATTTAACATTTTATGTCGTGAAAAAGTGTCAGAAGTGCGTTTCAAAATGTCCTGGGGTTGTGGTATCATTCCTTGTACTATTTCATTCATCACATCACATTACATTCTACCAAGGCCAGACAGAAACACCGCTTCTCATCCGATCAATGAAATTAAGCAACGTTGGGTATGGTTGGTACAGTACTCGTACAGGTGACCACTGTGCAACACTACACGTTGTTGGCATAATCCTCGAGATAAGCATTTCATGGCTTTGTCGGCTATCCTTCATCAAATTGACAAAATATGAATTATTATTATTTATTCTAGACTAATTCTGCCAAACTATATCAGGCATTAGTCATAATAACTTTTATACATAACAACATTAAGAAAATAATCTATTCAAACTGATGTTCACCTGAGACGTCATAGATGAAGGAGTGAGCAAAGCCTAGGTAAAAGGGTCAGGGTGAAACACTGTACAAATGAGGAACTACAAAGCAACATATGAACCACCAAGAGGTTTAGTATCTGACCTTCTATAGTACAGTGCACGGGCAGGTGGAGATAATGTATTATATGATATTATCAAACAAAAACATAAGAATTACTTGTCAAACTCACTTACTATTAGACATCTTTTGTGATTCTTCTTTTAGAGTCTGGATGCACTGTGAGTCAGATTTCAGTTCTTGTATGGCTCCATCCAAGACCTTACCAACAGCATCATCATATTCTATCTGTATAAGTGATAAAACAAAATGATTGAGATAATTAGTTTTTTGTTTCTGCTTAGTGTGGTGTAAAACTGGATAGTTATACAGTAATGATGGTTAAGACGACCACAACCGAGTGACTCGCTGCAATAAAATAAACGAGTCGTACCTCTAGACAATACTGGTGATGATTCTTAAACTGTTAAGTCTTGTTGTTAATAAATCACTACAGGGACGACACTTTTAATATTTTATTTGGGTAACATCAGATGATTTATTCAGCAGACAGGATCCCAAACACACATGTTATATCAGCTCCGATATACGTATTGTCTTATTTCTCCAATGTGGGGTTTTACTTTATTTACCAGTAAGATCATTACACTTGTGGAATATCATGTACATATTATCAACTCACCTCACAATGTAAGTGTTACATTTATTTATTACTGTACTATTTATTGTAATATTACTATGCAAAGTACTGTACATTTAAAAAATATTTGTTTGCATAGTAATTACTACACCATGCGAGGCCCCTCATAACACCATCTGTGAGGGAATTACTACTCCACGTGAGGCCCCTCATAACACCATCTGCGAGGGAATTATTACACCACGTCAGGTCCCTCATAACACCATCTGAGGGAACTACTACACCACGTGAGTTCCTCCTAACACCATCTGGGAGGGAGTTACTACACTACGTGTTTGCTGTTCAACACCTACATTAATCTGTATGTTCCTTTACCTTTCTCTAATGAAGGCTTTTGTTAAACCACCAATGTATGTAATAAGTCATTTATGTCCAATGTATATTTTCAGCCTTCGGGCCGCAGAATTTTTTCAATAAACCATTAATTATTATTATTATTATTACACACATATACACACACACACATATACACACACACACATATACACACACACACACAAACACATATACACACACACACACACAAACACATATACACACACACACACATACACAAGCACACACACACATACACATGCACATATACACACACACATATACACACACACACAAGCACACATATACACACACACACAAGCACACATATACACACACATATATACACACATACACACATATACACACACACACAAGCACACATATACACACACATATACACACACATACACACATATACACACACATACACAAGCACACACACACATACACACACACACACACTTCATTTTTCTTAGAAACATGTCATCTTCACTGACATTATTGTTTTCTAATTTGCATTGTGAATAAGTGGTACCGGTATATGCTGTGTGAATATTAGTGTTAAAATATCAACTGTGAACAGGGAGGTATTCCTCTACTGTACAGTAGTATATGGAATGTGAAAGATTTATAGAGACCACAAGGAAAATGGCAAGATTAACTGATACAAGTACTAATGAAATACTGTACTGTATAGGAATAGAAACATTGTTATATTAGTGAATGAATCAATATATAAACACGACAGTAAAATGACGTAAAAGTTGATATGAAGTACTGTATGTACTTAAAAAAATAAAGCCAAGTAATACTGTACTGCACTTTATATCTACATTGAAAAATTGACAAAATAAAAGACAAGATGAAAATAGCCTGAAAATGTGAATGTTTATCTTCAAATGGACTTACTGTTTCAAGTTTAAATTTTCCTCTTTTACCGTACACTTTCAAATCTGGAAAATATTGTTTCCACACAAAATGATCTTCCTGGATCTCAAATATATCCTCTTTATCAGTGGTGGTGAAGGAGGTAGTAACAGCTTTACTGAGAAGACACAAGTATTCCCGGGGCGTCTTCTGGATGTTGTGGCTCCATTTAATCACTGAGTCATCGCTTGTCGACAACTGAAACAATATAATTCTAATAATATTTAGTCAGAAAAATTATCATAAAGGTTTATTATAGACCATGTAGGTATACAGTGAACATATACAGGAGAGGTACAGTATAGTATACAGTTTCCAACATAAAGTACAGTAACTTCACAGCCAATTTGACCAAGGACAGCCTTCAGTCATCACAGGTAATAAAGTACTGTACTGTGGTCATGACTCTTATATGAAGCCAATTACGACTACTTTATCTTAGGATGGCTACAGTAGGTTTTATTGGTTCATCTTTATCTCTGATCAGACGGAACCGCTCGTGTGTACAAAAATGACGCTGAGAAATATTTTTGTGTATTGTCAAACTAACAAAGTATAACAAATATTGCTAATTCTTGTCCTTTTGGGGTATATTCCTGACATTAAAAAGAAGGTAAAATTAACATTTCGGTCATGCACATTTTTTCCAATGGTCAGAATTGTTCAAAACACACACACAAAAAAGAAAACCATAATTTCAACCTTACATAACTTAACCTAACCTATATCCACTACAAATAAGTTTTATTCTATAGACATTATTCATTAGGAAGCTGGTTAAAATGAACCATTCTCTCAACTGTTGTATACTGTACTATAAATGTTCTAATCTACAGGATGAAGGTGTCAAGACAGTGTGGTTGGTTAGGTTAGGTTAGGAGAAAATAATCATTTCGGTCGTGCACCTATTTGGAAGTCGTTCAAAAAGCATAAAAACCGATTAAAAAACTATAATTCTAACGTACCTTCAACGAGAATGATTCATTTTTGCTCAAGATGATGACCTTAATCTGGTCTGCCTGGTTGAGTCCGTCTGAGTACAGGTATGATGTGAGGCCACCCTGGACCATCTTCTTCAGCCCCATCTCTTAAAGTATACACACACAGGTCTACAGGATGTTACAGGTCGTCACAGGTCTACAGGTCGTCACAGGTCTACAGGATGTTACAGGTCGTCACAGGTCTTAGTTGTTACCACAGGTCTACAGGTCGTCACAGGTCTTAGTTGTTATCACAGGTCTACAGGTCGTCACAGGTTTACAGGTCGTCACAGGTCTACAGGTCGTCACAGGTCTTAGTTGTTATCACAGGTCTACAGGTCGTCACAGGTTTACAGGTCGTCACAGATTTACAGGTCGTCACAGGTCTACAGGTCTTAGTTGTTATCACAGGTCTACAGGTCGTCACGTCCACAGGTTTACAGGTCGTCACAGGTTTACAGGTCGTCACAGGTGTTAGTTGTTATCACAGGTCTACAGGTCGTCACAGGTGTTAGTTGTTATCACAGGTCTACAGGTCGTCACAGGTCTTAGTTGTTACCACAGGTTTGCAGGTCGTCACAGGTCTTAGTTGTTGTCTACAGGTCGTCACAGGTCTTAGTTGTTACCACAGGTTTACAGGTCGTCACAGGATTACAGGTCTACAGGATGTTACAGGTCGTCACAGGTCGCCAGGTTTACAGGTCGTCACAGGTGTTAGTTGTTACCACAGGTCTACAGGTGGTCACAGGTCTACAGGTGGTCACAGGTCGCCAGGTCTACAGGTCGCCAGGTCTACAGGTGGTCTACAGGTCGCCAGGTGGTCACAGGTCTACAGGTCGTCACAGGTCTACAGGTCGCCAGGTCTACAGGTGGTCTTGCAGGTCCTCAAACACTGTTGTTGTTGTTGTGTTCGGATTTAATCATATTATTACTTTCCCCAATTTAACATTAATTTTGAACATCAATGGACAAAAAATGAAATGAATTAAGAACAAATATTGCATTAGATTATAAATATATTAGTAAATTATATAATAAAAGTGTGTAAATTGTAGAAGATTCCAGAGGAAACGGACACAGCGTTGCCAATTTAGCGCTTAGCATGCTTCATCTAGCAATTGTCTGCCTTATCTAGCGCCGCCTTAGCGTTGTTCTTACATCTAACACCAAATTTGGTGCTTTTTCAATTGGTGGGAGTTTTCAGATATTATAAAGAATATCTTAATGTAAAATTGTAAGAAATGATGAACGGTGTTACATAGCTCGGCTCTATTTAAAGTTTTGGACAAGTTCAACTGTAAATAAGCAGCTTGAACCTGAAGTGACCTTGTTCATCTTTTTTATGCCATTAGTTCAAATGTTCACATTCCTCGAAAGAAATTAAAAGGAGATTTAGAACATAACTACTTAGTTTTACTTTTATCCTCGTCACCACTGATCGGCTCGTTAGCCGCTTGGGCGATGAGTCACGTCTCTGTTACTTTGTGGAGTGGGTCGGCGACAAACAGCGTTTGTAGGGGAGAAATCCACTACAACTTTCCTAGGTTATGAGTTTGAAAAGCAGACGTCACAGTGCAAGTTTCCGAATGAAAAGGATATTCGTGGAAGATACAGTTTGGAGTGCAGCTGGTGAAACAGCTTCGTCAACGCTTGCCAGACAATGTCCAAGTTTTACAGTCAATATCATCTGTGAGTTCTAGTGAATGCCTAAAATCAATAAAGCATGGAATACTGGAATGAGCAAAAGTTTTTGTTGATGGTGATGAAATTATTACACTCATTGAGTTCCAGTGGAGGACACCGTAGGACTCTGGGCAAAAACTCTTCATTACCGGCAAGATAGAGTGTAGGAGGGCTGAAAAGGAGTTCCAAAGGCTGGTTGCACGCGAGGTCAAGTCAAACCCAAAGGCGTTTTACCGCTATGCAAAGTCGAAATTGAAAACGCGAGTAGGAGTATCAGACCTGAGGCTTGAAGATGGTAGTTACGCAGATTCTGACCAGGATAAAGCTGAGGCATTGAACAGCTTCTTTTCCTCAGTGTTCACAAGAGAGGATGCAACTAACCTTCCTGCGTTTGAGGACAGACGGTTCGACACAGCACTGACCCACATTGTGTTCACAGAAGAGGGTATTAGAAATAAACTGTCCAGGCTAAAGGTCCATAAGAGTCCTGGACCTGACATGGTGCATCCTAGAGTGCTAAGGGAGCTGTGCAACGAGCTTGCAGAGCCCCTGAAGATTCTGTTTTGTAAATGCCTGGATGAACAAATGGTCCCCAGTGAATGGAAAGTGGCTTATGTGAGTCCTATCTTCAAGAAGGGCGATAGGCACTCCACGAACAACTATAGACCGGTGAGCCTGACCAGCATAATATGTAAAGTACTTGAGAGTATTATCAGAGATGCAGCGATGGAACATCTACTACGAAACAACCTTGTAAAAGATTGCCAACACGGTTTTATGCCGGGGCGCTCTTGCTTGACACAATTGCTCAAGGTATTGGATATTTGGACCCATATTCTAGAACGGGGTGGTAATATCGACAATATTTACCTAGATTTTGCCAAGGCTTTCGACAGTGTACCCCACGAAAGGCTGAAAATCAAACTGGAAGGGTACGGAATTCGGGGAAATGTCCTAGCGTGGATAGAAGACTTTCTACATGACCGCAAGCAATGTGTGGTGATTAATGGCACGAAATCGTCATCTGTACCTGTAACAAGTGGGGTACCGCAGGGTAGTGTATTGGGCCCGCTGTTGTTTGTTTGTTTCATAAATGATATGCCTGACGTTGTACACTCCTCCATACAAATGTTTGCCGATGACGCCAAGTTATTTCGGGAAATTAAGAACCAAGCGGACTGTGAAGAGCTGCAGAAGGACCTCTGTGGGCTCCAGGAATGGTCGAAGGAATGGCTGCTGAGATTCAATGTCACGAAGTGTAAGAGGATGCACCTGGGGCGTACCAACGGTAAGGAGGCGTACCATATGTCCCAACGGGATGAAGAAAATGTACTAGTTGAGACTGTGTGTGAGAAGGACCTAGGTGTGTATGTTGACAATGAGCTGAAGTTCTCGGGCCATTGTGAGAAGAAGGTAAATCAGGCAAATAAATTATTGGGTCTTATAAGAAGGTCGTTCAGATATCTAGACGGTCCGTCCCTCGTGACGATCTTCAGGAGTGAAGTGCTTCCCCATCTGGAGTACTGTCACCCCATCTGGTCCCCGAGATATGCTAGGGACTGTCAGTTGGTTGAAAATGTTCAAAGGAGGGCCACCAAGCTGGTGCCTGCACTTCGGCATCTCAGCTACCCTGCGAGATTGGAGCGCCTGAACTTGCCTAGCTTATACTACAGACGGGCAAGGGGGGACCTAGTTGAGGTTTATAAGCATCTCAGGGGGCACTACTCAGTTGAGTGTCCTTACTTGGAGCTGGCGGACGCTCGCCCCACAAGGGGTCACAGCTCAAGATTGAAGAAGCCGCAAGTCCGGAAAACCGTGAGGGCAAACTTTTTCGGAGTGAGGGTTGTAAACTCTTGGAACAATCTACCAGAGAGTGTTGTGACGGCACCGAGTGTGAGCTCTTTCAAGAGAAGACTTGACCAACACTGGAGCGGGTTCAGGTACATTCAGGAGCCGGTGCATGCCCAGTATTTGCCAACAGTGCGTGACAGAGACGTGACCGATCGCCCGGGCGGCTAGCGAGCCGACCTTTTGGTGAAGAATATAAAGGAAAAGAGTCGTGACCGATCGCCCAAGCGGCTAACAAGCCGATCAGTGGCGAAGAGGATAAAAGTAAAAGTGACCTCTGTGAGTTAGCTTTGACAGTGCTAACTGCCTCATTCCAATGCTGATGTGGGGTACGGGTTATTGGTTCACACTCAGGATGGGATGGAGAAAGGAAACTCACAATGTGCTCTCTGTATACATGTTGTATTGGATGTACAGTGCAGCTTGGTGCTGGGAAGGCAGCATGGTTACAAGCGTGATGTAGAGAGAGCTGGTTGGTGAGGGTGCTCAGAGAAGGACCAGCTTGTGGGTCGCCATGCTCGCCGGCGGGAACGAGGACCGCCAGGCAGGAGTGGAGGAGGTGTTGGTTGGTGTAGGTAGAAAGAGAGAGACAGGTCACCACGAGGTCAGGTCTTATATAGCGGAGGTAGGCGTGGCTTAGTAGTTGACCTCCGTCATGTAAGGCGGCACTGGTTGACCTAGACCACGAGGCACACACTGGGGAATTCGCGGGGTCGGCTACTGAGCGACAAAAGTGTTTGTAGGGGAGGAAGCCACTACACTGATTCCACATCTTTAGTCATATGAATATTGTAAAGTCAAAACTTTGAAACAGATTTAGCATCAAAAGTTTATTTGCAAGACTATCAAGTATTGACTTAGAAGGTATGGAAGTTGTTGTTATAGTTATAAACTGTCTAAGGAAGTGTTGAAAACCATTAGGTCATTAAAGACATATCTTAACCACAACCAGGATCCTCACATGAACTGCAACGACCTGTGAGTGACCAAGGAAGGACAAGATAAAGACATCCAGGAGGAGATTGTGGAGTGGGAATTAGTAGATCTGGAATAATGGTGAATAGTATAAAATCAATTGTGCTAATAATATTTATATAATTTACCATAACTAATTCCTAGCACTTTTTATTAACTAATTTTATAAGTTTAGCGCTTTTTGGGGAGTGAATCTAGCGCCTTGTGAAATTATCAGTTGGCAATACTGGCCGGGACAGAGTGGCGGTGCTGGAGGAGCTGAAGAACTCCATTAATCCATTATAGTGACTTTATTACTACAGTAGTAAGTGTCATGTACTAAACCCCGGCTCATTAATATGTTATGAGGGAGAGTAATAACCTTAATGTAATGTGAGGGACCAAACGTTGTCTTGATGATGATAAATGATGTAATAATTTAAACTCTTGGTTAAGTTTTGTTCAATGTGGTTTATATATTTTTGGTGGTAATTTTATAGGAACTACAACCACCAGTAAACGATTTGGTTTAACAAAATTTGCACACAATTAGTATTATATTAAACACTGAAATAGAAATGACAATGAATAGAACCTAACCTAAGGGTGTGTTAGATCAGGTTCTATGCATTATAGTGTTAATTTTTTTATCATGCTAATAGAAAATCTTAAACAAGTTGCCTTAATATTGAGGTTGACAGCAGCAGTGACTAGGAGGAAATGTTGACCTCCACCAAAACCTGGAATCCTAAAAATTACTTAAAATTATAATATAAAGTTGTTTCTTTTAATATACTTAAATCATCAAAACAATAAGTAGAGTAAAAATAAAGAAAATCAACAAACAACTTCTGGTGGTAGTGCTTTCATGCATCTTTACCATTAGTTATGATTCTTTACTTGTTTTGGTGGTTTATCTTTTTTTTTTACTTGTTTTTTGGTGATTTTAAGTGCGGTAGTTTAAGAGGAACACTTTAGGTAAAAAAAATTACTTCAATCGAATTGGAAGTTGTTTAAAGCACAAAAACCACCGGAAAAACACAATTTAAATATAACCTAACCATAATTTCAACTCAACCTGACCCAACCATAATTTCAAACTAATCTGACCTAACCTAACCTAACTTAACCTAACCTGGTGTACCTCCAACTCGGCCCACACATTACTAACTCAGCCCACCTTGCACTCTTCAAACAAGTAGCTGACTAGAGGTTCAGGAGTGAGTTTGAGATACAGTACCTAGGTTTCAGTTGATAAGGACGAATTTTATGAGTTTATGTTAGTAGAACTTGATCAATGAACCATGATTCACATTTGTAACTTGTGCTTCTCCAGGTGATTTCGAATAGGGTTTGAAATTATTGCTTCCAGCAATTTGCCTACAATTGATGTTAAACTGATTGGACGGTAGTTAGAGGATAGTGATCTTTCTCCCTTCTTGAAAATCATATTACATTCGCTATCCGCCAGGATTTTGATACTACACCCATTTTTAATGACTGTGGTAAAGGTGCAGAAGAGGGTGACCACCAACAGGAATTGTCCGAATTGGTTTCTATTTTTTCTACACACTAATATCATGATATTAAACAAAAATGGAAACGACAATGTATAGAACCTAATAGAACCTGACCTAACATACCCAACTATGGGTATGTTAGGTCAGGTTCTATACATTATTGTGTTAATTTATGTGTTAAACAACTTAGCTTAATATTGAGGCTGATATACATCAGCAATGGTGAGGAGGAATTCGTGGAAGCGTTCACCATCATTTATAGGAAACGTTTCTTGAAGAGGGATGCAGCGAGGTAAACAACATAAATGGCACCGGGAGGAGAATTGTGAAGCAGGATAGAGTAAATAAAAACAATGGTCAAGTTCTATTAGGTTCTATGCATTGTCATTTCCATTTTTGTGGTTAATATGATATTTATGTGGAGACAAAATTTCAACCAATTCGGACAATTCCTTCTGGTGGTTAGCCACTTCCAGACCTCTAGCAATTTTGCTAAGGGCATACTAAGCTCTTCCTTACATTCCTTTAATACTCTGGCAAATATCTCATCAGGACCTGGTGACTTGTTAGGCTTCAGTTTGTCTATTTGCTTACTAACATCGTTACTAGTCACTACTATCTCGCTTAATTTGTTTCTTCACTATCTTTGTATAGAGTCGGTGCCTCGGGTATCATGTTTAAATTTTTGGTGGTGAAAACTGTTGAAAAGTATTTATTCAGATTATTGCTCATTTCTCCGTTGTTTTAGTTTGATACATTTGATAGAATCCCTTGAGGTTTGACTTTGCCTCCTTTGCTATCTTAATCTCTCTTCCCTTTGTCTTCGCCGAAATGTTTCTTTACTCTTTCTCTTTGACGGATACTTTAACGGGCATGTTTGGTGGATTTGGCATCCTGTGTACCGCCGGCAAGGCCGTGGGCTCGTAACACACATCTTGCCTGCGGTGCCCACCATTTCTCTGTGGATGTCAGTCACACTTGAATAACCCGTTATAGTACTGTACATCCTCTTTCCTCACACATCCAAACTGTGGAATGCTCTACCTTCTTCTGTGTTTCCATATTCATACAATCCGTCTTGCTTTAAATAGCTGGTTTTTCGGCATCTTCGTGGTGTGGATTTATATACTGTAATCTTTTTCTTTTCTATTTTTTATTTAATTTTACTCTTATATCCCCCTCCCCCCGGCCCCGTAGTGGGTCGGTGACTGTGCCCGGGTAGGATGTTCCCCATAAAAAAAGGGGATCACCGTCACAAGGGACAGAAGGCACTCCTCATTTATTTACAGTTGCTGTCATTAAAGAGTTAAAAACATTACTCTTGTCTAATTTTGAAACACACAGTATAGGAATTTGTCACAATGAATTCAGCTGTGTGAGGTACTGTACTTTATACTGAATCATTATAAATTTTTCCTTGTGTAGTACAGTACAGTATGAACTATACAGGTTGAGGTAAAACTGCTGACTACAGTATATGTATGTTTCAGGGAGAACATATAAGGATGGCTACGTTGATACGTATCAAACGTCTATTTAACGAAGATCCGACAGACAGTATTGTTGTGAAATCCAAACGTCGACGGATTGAGGACGAAGCAGCCGAGACCTCAGGAGACATCTTCACTCCAACAATTCTAAAGAGAGTTGCAACAGTAAGCTCCAAGGTAAGCTGAGATGACAGTGGTGAGGTGGCTGACTAATAGGAGACAAGAGGCCCTGTTGACAGCTGAGAGGGTGGGTGGGGATTAACAAGTACCGGTACTGTACTGTGTAGACGCTGGCTGATGATTTGGGCAAGTGGAGAGAATAAATTATACCAGTTGTGTTAAGAGATGCATGAGCCTTAATGTGGAGGGAAGAAGAGTCCGAGGCAGGCCAAGGGTGACATGGGAAGAGGGAAATGGCCATCAAATATTAATGTATATAGAGTAATGATGTATTTTGGCCATCACTGAGTTTAGATACACTAGAGTAAATATGTGTTCCTTAAGGCTTACAAGTGTTCATATTTACCACAAGTTGACAAGAGTTTGTACAGGGAAAAGTACCAAAGTGGTTAACAGCCATTAAAGGTTAGGACAAACTACAGCTACTGTTGAATGAGAGAGAAAAGACAAATGTATTTAGAGATTAATTAAGATACTAATAATAATTTTCTGGGGTGAATTAAGGTTAGAAATAATCTTAAGTGGTGACCAGTTCAAGAAAACCCTCAATTGAAAGTAGGATCACCTGATGGTAAGACACTCCTATATTTATTACCTGATGATTAAACACCCTGATACTTACCTGGAGGGGTTAGGTTAGGGTGCTTGATCATCACAGGAAATAAGTTTGGTGCCTAAACGTACAGTAATCCCCAAAAGGTTCATGTTAGGTTATTGTAAGCTTGGAGGCAGTGTAGTAGGGGACTGGATATGCTGCTGACGGGTAACACCGGGTTGTGTGCCGTGTCAGGGATAAAGCAGACGTGGATATTTAGTGGGATCACCGGTACAGAACACAGTGGCTTTAACAGTAACAGAGGACACACATAATGACAAATAAATAGAGAGCCTTTGTTACCTCCCTGCATCTTGGTGGAGAAAGGTTTGTGAGGCTGAGGGAAGAAAGTGCCATTGTGACTCATCAACACCGTACAACAAACCCTCAACGTACAGTGTACAGGTCTGGTTAACAATATATAGGTCCCCCAAATTCGCGGGAGTTAGGTTCCCAAAATGGCCGCGAATAACATTTGCTAACCGGGGAGGAGGGGGGACATTTTTACTTGTGTACAATGAAATGTTTACTGCATTCCCTTTGTGTTTACCCTTAGGACAATTATTTCTTTTACCTGTATTGTATATACAAATAAATAATAATGGGAAAATACTCTCACAAATAATCAGAATATATTTATTACAATTTTTACCGTCTACCCTCAAGTCCGTGCTTTATTTATTAAGTACGGACTTGAGGGTAGACTATCTCATTTTTAATAAATTTGTTTCTAATTATTTGTGAGAGGATTTTCCCATTATATTATTAATTTGTATGTGTTTTGTGTGTGTGTGTCTACACACACACACACACACACACACACACACACACACACACCATACATATATATAGACTATACAGGTAAAGGAAATTATTGTCTCTAGAACGAATGGCTCCCTGTCCCAGCCGCAAAAATGCCGGCAACTTTAAAACTACCCACAGACATTCTTGGGTACATCCAGGGTGTCATCCGCGAATAATAGAGGATCGCGAAATACAAATCTGCAAATTTAGGGGCCCCCTGTACTGAGGTTCTCTTTACATATACTGTACAGTAGTATACAGTATTCGCTCTTTGGTCTGTGTTGTGATGGAGGAGGTAGCAGTGAGTCATGATCTAGTACGAGTCATGTTACTCTAACATTTAAAAGGTCGAATTGGGACATAAACAGTGTGTTTGTGTTTATGTAGGGTGTGTGTGTGTGTGTTTGTGTCGGGTGTGTGTGCGTTTGTGTTTATGAAGGGTGTGTGTGTGTGTAGGGTAATTTTTACAATGGTTGGGACTTGGCTGTTCTTATAGTGATCAGTTCGTGCTTGTATGGGCTGGATGCGGTTGTGGTGTCGAACAGCAATTCTCGGGCGAGGGATCTCAGGTGGTAGTAGGAGCCGGTGTCGAGGATGGTGCAGAAGCTTCAAACCAAATTTGCAGATGAGGTCACGGTGATGATCGGAGAGAGCCGAGAGGGTCAGTGTGTTGAGCGCTTCTTGATATGTGGAGTAGGAAGGGGAGAGAATAATCTTGCATGCCCTCTTTTGTACTTTTTCTAGGTGTTTGCATTGTGTGGCATTTAGGGAGGAAGACCAGGTAGGGGAGGCATAGGTGAGCTTGGGAAGTATGAATGTTGAGTAAACACTGAGGAGCTCGGATGCAGGAACTCCGAGGGACTTGAGTCGGCGGAGGAGGTGGAGACGGAAACTGGATGATTTGACAACTTCACTGACATGTGGTTTCCAATTTAGTGTGTTGTCTATGGTGACGCCGAGGAGCTTAGTGGAATCTACAGCCTGGAGTGTGTTGGGACCTAAAGTAATGGAAGGGGGTGGGACAATGTCGGAGGAGAGGTTGATGTGCATAACCATGGTCTTGGTACGGTTGATGGTGACGTGGTTGTTGGCGGCCCAGTTTTGGAGACTGTTCAATAAATCCTGAAGGGCGGTATAGTTGGGAGTAGAATTGTTGACGCTGATCCCAATGGTGGAGTCGTCGACATATTTCCAGCGAGTGGTGGTTTCTCTTAGGGCATCATTGATAAGCATAAGGAAGCATAGTGGTCCCATCTTGGTGCCTTGGGGTACGCCATAGGTGAGTGACTGAAAGTTGGAGACAGCCCCTCGGAAGCGTACAGCTTGGCGTCGGTCGATGGCTTTGTTGATGACTAAGTTGTGGTCGACTAGGTCGAATGCTTTAGTGAAGTCAGTGAAGGCGACTGCTACAGACATTTTTTTCTCCAGATGGCGGTATATGTCGTCAAGAAAGCTGACAAGACATTGAGTGGTGGAGGAAGTTTTCATATTACCAAATTGCTGAGGGTCTACGACTCCTGCAATATCAGCATAAGCCCAGTCGAACACAAAACTTTCACAGATTAAGCTGGGTATTGGGGTGATTGCAATGGGTCATAGTTGATTTCAGGATTGTGGGCTGGTTGACTTGGGCACTGGTGACACATAAGGAGTATTCCAGTCAGCTGGGCATCTGGCTTGACTGAGGGAAGCATTGCTGATGGAGCATAGGGGTTTAGCAAGCTCCGGGGAGAACTCCTTGAAGAGTTTCATTGGTAAGTCAATGGGGGTGGTGGAGCATTTTAACTTCAGTTTGTCCAGACGTTTTGCTACTTCAAATTCTTCTTCTAAGTCAGTGGGAAGGGAGGCTGGTAGGTAAGCAGGGAGAGTGGTTTTGTCAAGCCGGGGGAGCGTCTGGCATATAGTAGCGAAATGGTTATTTGATTGCTCAGCTGCGTCAACATTAGTGAGATGGCTAAGGAAGGGGAGGGGGTGTGTCTTATTGTTTAGTCCACAGAGTTCTTTAAGCTTACCATACCATTGACTGATGTTGGTCTGCTTCAGGTGTTGCAATTTGGTTGGGTAGTGAGACTTCTTAACAGTGCGCATTTCGCGGATGACTCAGTTGCGAAGGGACCTGTAGCGGTTGTGGTCATTGAGATAAAAGGCTCTGTCTCTCTGTTGCATAAGTCTTTTGATCCGAGGTGTGATCCAGGGCAAGTCAGCTGGGTGAGATCTGACGGACTTCTCGGGGAAGAAGTGGTGGTGAGCTTCCGTGGTGGTGTTGGTATAATTTATCCATTTGGTGTCCACGTCATCCACGCTAAGTACTTCAGTCCAGGGATGGTGAACTATCCACTACCCGAAGAGGCGCACTGCAGTCAGTAATCGGCCTGTAGGTCTTGATGTAGGGTCTCTGTACTTGGCTGGTAGTGGCAGCAGGGGACCAGAGCACTGATAAGTGTGTGCTACACCCAATAGGAGGCATTGGTTGAGGTGGTTGGTACTGGTCCGCTAAGTCAGTTAAGATAAGGTCAAGGGTATTTTGACATGTGTGGGGAAGTTCACAGCTTGTGATAGTGACAGCTGGTCCTGGATATCAGTGGTGTCAATTTCATTATAATCCCCACATAATACTAACTTGGCACATGGGTACCTGACTCTGAGGTGGTAATGAGATGATTGATAAGAGTGTCTCTGGTGGGCGAGCGAGGCGGATGGTATGACACACAGATTATGATAGAGGCAGTGTGGCGCGGGTGGGCCCGTGGCATAACACGTACCCATAATGCCTCCACATCTGCTGGGACTTGAACATCCAAGCATGACAGGCGTTGGTCATTTTGGCAGAAGAAGGCAACGCCCCCTCCGCGTCCATGTGAAAGAAGGTGACGAAAGAGTTGATATCCCTCAATATGACACGTTTCCGGAACAATTTGCCAAGCCTCACATATGGCAACGACGCTCGTGGCGACTGACCTGACTGTGGTTGCCAGCTCATCAAACTTGTTAGCCAGGGAAGTGATGTTGGAGAGCAGTAAAGACGGGAGATTAGACCATATCAGTGGACTTCAGTGTAATGGTACGGTCTGTCAGGGGTGAGTTTCTTTGGTTTCCTAGTGGAGGTTATGGCCCTAATGGGCTTTTGTTTATGACGCCCCTGTCTACGGCTGCGCGCATGGAATATGTTCAGTAACTTAAGTCGCGAGATAACACTGCTGTGTTTTTGTGCTTTTCCTTGGGATGCACTATAGGAACACTGCTTGGTAATTAATTATTGCACTGATCACTTGAATGTTTTGCTGAATAAGTCCTGGTGTAGTAAGGCTGGTAGGGCGTTGGGATATAGCATGGGGAGGTGGGGGGGGGGAGCAAACAGACTCGGCCTGGCTGCCAAAACCCGGAGCGCCTTCAGGGCACGTCTCGTCTCACTGATGGTTGACAAGTGTGTGTGTGTGTGTGTGTGTGACTCCTTTCTCAATTATGTTGGGCTGAATCAAGGAGTAAATATATACAGTAGGTGCAGTACTGTGTTAAATTTGTGCCTCTAATGCAGTTGTTGAAGGTTGACCGCACATCACCATGACTTGTATCAATATTTTATTTTTACAATTTTCAGGAGGAACATTTGGAGCCAGAAGTACTGAAGGAATTACAGAAGGAATTCAAGAAAGGCTGGCAGCTACGAGAGCAGTACAAGAGACTGGACAAGGTTGGGGCACATCGAGATGCTGCCAGGCGTGAAACCAAACAGAGAATTAAGAACAAGCGGGAAGAAGTGAGTACCCCGTCATTTATTATTATTGTTTTAATGTGTGATGTATATAATAGTACCATATAGAGTTGTCTGTCTGTTTTATTATTTGGGTTATAACTTCTCAACATTCCTTCACTAATACATAGACAGGGATTCATTTGTAGGGACACTTAAAATGCCATATATATTAGGGTCATAAAATACTGTACTGTATTGTTGTTGTGTTAAACATATTAATGGTGTTGTGTTGCCTCATGTAACAGTTGTACATTGGAAGGGTGTACTGTACTGTACTGTTATTTTGTTAGTACACTATTAAAACTACAATATATTGGGTAAACTGTAAGTGGGATTGTTGTACTCAGACAAGTTACAAGTGTTTGCTGTTTTCATAATAATACAGTGATCCCTCGGTTAACGATTTACCTTCCATAAGACTCTTAACTTCGGTTAACGAGCAATCACTCGATTAACGAGTTTTTACGAGCTGACTTCAACATGTTTTCGCTTGCATTTGGCGGTCCACCAACTGTAGTATTAGTCTGCCAATACAGTAATCGGTTTTAGGGCTTAAATTCCTTACTATTTTAGTAAATATCAAGAAGTTTATACTATTCAATAATTTTAAAAGTTTAATATTAACTTTTTTAGTCATTTTAACAATTATTGAACATAAGTGAAGGTAAAGAAACTAGTTTCTGGCGCGCCATCCAGCCTGTTAACACATCAAACAGGCGTAAGTCTCTCTCTCTTGTCAGTGGAGGTAACATCTTGCTCGAGACTCTCTTCAACTAAACGCTTTTTTTCTGTGTTTGCAAGCAAATTATTGGTCATTTTGAAATTTATTTTACATATTGACAATATATAATGCAGTGCAGTGTTGATTTAAAGAAAATAATCTTGAAATACACCAAGAGAACTAAAATTTTATGGGTGAAATGGTGCCATGGGGTGACTTCTCTTCCACCCCAATGCCTTCTCTTGTCCCTTCTCCTCCACCCCCATTCTAATTCCTATCATCATCATCATCCAGGAACCTTCTACATACACACCTCAAAGTAAGTGTACTTTTCTACCTTTTTTGTTGACTTTAGGCAATTTTCGGTGAGCTGGAACGGATTGTGCTCGTTAACCGAGGGACCACTGTAATAACAATAACTACAGTATTTCTAGCAGCAGCAGCAGCAGTAGTTATTTTAGTACTGTATAGTCGTGAGCAAAAGTCGTGTTGCCTCTCCTGTTGATCCACGAACCCCAAGATTCAGTCTCGTGAATCCGAAACGTTTATGGACAGAATTATGCATCGGCGTCTGCTGCTTTGGGTTCATGAGTCTGGATTTCAGGGTTCACGAAGTAGCAGGAGAAGTGAGAGGACTTTATTTGTTGATGACAGCACAGTGCAGTACAATACTGTACGTACCTGTGTTATGAGTTGAGAGCCACATTTCAGTAAATATTTGTAGGAATATTCAACTATGAAGACCAGTGTTGCCACAACTCCAGTAATTTACATGTGAAAGGATGAATGCTGTAAATGTTGTTAAAATTTTGGGGGCAATTTTTTTATCTTTAAAAAAAAATTAAATTCACATGTTAAAAAAAAAATTATATTCACATGTCTTTCCTTAGACTGTGTTATACTACCTCACTTTCAGTCTTTTCAGTAGATTTACAGACATGAGGGAAATTTTGGTGCATATTTTGGGACCCAATTTTTACCCAGTTACATAATTGTGTCTGATGAAATAGTTACTGTACGGTATCTTTACACATAGTTCTGAGAGATGTACAGTGGACCCTCGGTTAACGAACGGTTTGATTGACGAAATTTCGGTTAACGAATTATCTCCCATAAGGATCTTCAATTCGTTTCCAGCGGAGTAAATATCAAGAAGGTTGTGTTCTTGAATATTTTTGCATTTTTATATTAAAATTTTGGGTCATTCTAAAATTTAGCCATCCAAGTTTTTCAACTATTATTTTTGGCTCGATATATGTAACTTTATTAATTTATTGAAACTCGTTTACATGCACACACTGTCCTAAGGGCAAAGCTGAATTGTACATGTATTCAAAATAATGTAATGTACAAAATGATTACTAAAATTTTTGTCTAGTGCAAACTATAGCATGTTTATATTCAAATTAATCACTATCTTATAAGAATTCCAGCAATGTAAATTATATTTTCTCCGGTCATTTCTTTGACATTTTATAATCAAAAAACAAAAATTCAATGTAAAGGTCATAAATAAACAAATACAGGTAAATACTTCACCAGACCTTTGGCGCTTGCCAGCCTTTTTAAAGGGAATACAAACAAAAATTTTGTCAGTACACAGCGCAATCACTAACGTCAGGACTCGAAAATACGTAATTTGAAAAAAAATTGGTATGACTGGGGCGGTTGTATGTTCGGGTGGTCGTAAGTCGAGGAATAGCTGTAAACACACATTAGACCTTGGCACCAACTGTCAAACATATCACCTCACCTCCTGCTCCCTCTCCCCCATCTGCCCAGCCAGGGTTTTAGGGTTACAGTTTGTATCTTATATACCTGGTATAATATCACAGACTAAAGTTAGGAGAATATAATTTGCAATATATATATATATATATTTATATATATATATATATATATATATATATATATATATATATATATATATATATATATATATATATATATATATATATATATATATATATATATATATATATATATACAATCAACACCTCAACCCGCCAGGATTCGAACCCACGGCCCACAAGCCTATGACTGTGACCGGGGAACGCTAACCGCTGGACCACCAGGATACTAAAAGCAGTCCTAGACTTTGTTATATTTCACACAAAGCCTGTTCAACGAGCTTATGGCGCCGTGAACCTCTAATGGGGACCACCCGTATCACATAGGTGGTCAGAGTAACGTTTTACCAAATCCGGCTTCGAAACACGGGTTGAGGTGTTGATTGTATGTAGAAGTCCGCGTGCTTTATTGGGCTAATGAAATATATATGGATCCTCGTGTTTCTGACATCACGTGTTTTTGGCTTTACTTTGTATGTACTTTTCTGTGAGCTGGAACCAATTACCCAATATCCCATTGAAACACTGTAATGGATTCGGTTATTGAACGACTCTGGAACGAATTGTGTTCGTTAACCAAGGGATCACTGTAATACTGTTCAGGAATCCTACTACAGTATATGAAAATGTGGGAAACCTTTATTGAACTTTATTTAACCACTTTGACGTGTGTGTTGTTGTTGTTGACAGTATACAATCATCGTGGAAGTACATTAAAATAATTTTAGCCTTGGTATAAGATAATGGTCTTGTGTATTAACTAACATCATCCCTTCACCCAGGCTCATGCTTCTCACCGACCGACTTTAAGTCTAAATATCATCACAAGAATAATACCTGAAGATAAAGGAAAAGATCAACAGCAGAAGAGAGGCAGAGAAGGAGAGAAGGATGAAGGAGCCAACTGTGCTATGAAAGTAAAACCTGAAGATAAAGGAAAAGATCAACAGCAGAAGAGAGGCAGAGAAGAAGAGAAGGATGAAGGAGCCAACTGTGCTCCTCCTCCTCTGTCAACTGTGGAGGACATAAAGTATTATGATACTGAATTGTCCTCCAAGAAGGTGAGATATTGTACCTGACCTGGAAAATAGATTTAGGTTAGGTGAGGTGTACCATTGTGACGTGAGGTACCATTAATGAGGTGTGAGGTACCATTAATGAGGTGTGAGGTACCATTATTGAGACGTGAGGTACCATTATTGAGACGTGAGGTACCATTATTGAGACGTGAGGTACCATTATTGAGACATGAGGTACCATTAATATGACATGAGGTACCATTAATATGACATGAGGTACCGGGAACTTATGACATGGGGTACTGGGAACTCAAATATGTGTAGGTTATGTATGTGTGTTTTTGTCTGGATGTATTTTATAAGTTTCTGAAAGTACAAGAGTGAAAATTGCTAAGTGTGTGTTCATTAGTGTGGCTTACTGTAGAGTTAAGGGTCATCGTTATCTCTCTCACTAGGGCAGTACAATACAGTAACACATAATAACAAATGAATTATATTTTCACAACCTACTTACAACTTTTAAGCTGTGGGGATGAATGATATGGTGAGTAAGTGCAGTGGTACATCTGTTTAGCCTGTAGTAGTAAACATTTGGCCTATGAGAACTACACTAGACCTGTTGTGATATAGCATCTGGTAAATACTGTATGTTGTGGATTCTGAGACCTGTGTTTGGATCCCCACTGAACAAGAAGCTAAGTTTTCTAACCTCCCCTTACCTTACCTAACCTTGCCTTACTTAACCTAACCTAGCCTTACTTAACCTAACCTACCCTAACCCTACTTCAACAAAAATATAAATTGTGCACATTTTTTTCAGGTTTCTGATGTGATAACATGTAATGGGGTCCCCATGGAGACTGAGAAGTTTGTGTATGACATCTACTACTGGCCACATGACGTTGACTGGATGAAATATGTGTGCGAGTGAGTACTCAACTGTGATGAACTATTGTTATTCTTATCAATCTTCCATTACTATTTATTATGCCCTGCCAGCTAGTGCCAGAGAGCTCTCCTGTGTTATATTATTTTATGTGTGTTTGTCTGTCAACAGGAGGGTCTGAGGGTCTATGGTTTTTAGTAGTAATCAACTCCTTTATTTTTTCCAAAAGTTTCTTAAGACTTGTCAGGGTTGTTGCTCAAGCACTGATGAGTAATAGTTATACTGTACAATATTTATTTGATTTTGCATGACTTGTAACACAAGAACTATTATGATATAAAACTATCATAAATCATTTAACAGAAGCCACCACTTTAGGTCCTGTATTGTATAGGTGAGTGTAGCATCTGCCCACACTACTCGTGACATTTAAGGCTCACCAATGGTATCACTCTAGGTTTGAAACCTCAGCTTGAGCTGCTGTTCAAAGCTCATTACACATCTCCCTGTTTACTACAACTCTTAAAAGGAACTAAGTATAATGTGCCTCACTATCTTGGCACTTGAACAGTGTTATAGAGTCAGAAGTCAGACAGATACATCCTGGACCCAGTGCATGCCCAATACTGCTAACAATATGTAACAGAGACTGCAGTAGCCGACTGCCCAAGCAGCTAACGAGCCAATCGGTAGTGAAGAGGATAAAAGTAAAAAGAAAAAGTATCATGTCCAAGTTTTTGTATAACAAAGAAGGTGAATTTGCCTTATTTTTTTCATGTTCCAAGAGTATCTTATATTTGCTAATACAGGTTGTACCTCTCTAGTCCGGCATTCTGTGGTCCGGAACGATTTCAGTTTGTCCAATAGGCAGCTTTTTTTTTTTTTCTTCTTCTTCTTCTTTTTTTCTCCTTATCTGAATTATTATTATTATTATTATTACAGGAGTATTAAATTTTTGTCCCTCAGGCCCCAATGTGGGTCAGTGACCTATGCCCGGTGGGCTAATCCAAAAAAAGCCGGAAATTAAGGTCTGTAGACATCCAGCAGTTCAGCTGCTCTCTCTCTCTCTCTCTCTCTCTCTGCTTGTCTATACAGAGTACAACATTTAACCCTTCAATATATATGAGGCAGTAAATAAGTGTTGCTTTCATATTCTTATGTAGAGTAATGACGATATGTTTTCACATGTTCGCACTAACATACACGCAGTCTCACTTTTTTTTTTTACCATTAATGGTTAGCTACTTATATTGTTCCATTTATTACATTAAATAACATTACAGGTACTTCAAACAACCATATTAATTTTTTTACAGTAATTTTACTACAGCTACAATCAGAGTCTTATTTTCTTCAGTTTTATATGTAGAACCAATCAGTCACTGGTTTTGTAAGCTTTAACATAAACAATGCCGGCAGCCGTCTCGTCTCCTCTAATATTCCACGTATTATTAATAAATTGTATTGTTAATTTTGCACACACAAACATTAATTCAATATAAACAAATTCAGATACATTAATTAAAATATATATGAACAGTAAATAAGTGTTGTTTTCATATTCTTATGTAAAGTAATGATGATATGTTTTCACGTGTGCGCACTTACATACGCGATCTCTCTTTTTTCTTTACCATTATCGTTAGCTACTTCTATTGTTCCATTTATTAACATTAAATAACATTGCTTAAAACAACTATATTAATTTTACTACAGCTACAACCAAGGTCTTATTTTCTTCAGTTTTATATGTAGAACCAGTCAGTCACTGGTTTTGTAATCAACAAAAACAATGCTGTGTCATTTCCTCGTGTGTTTTAATATTCTACGTGTTATTAATGAATTGTATTGCTCATTTTGCACACATAAACATTAATTCAATAAAAAAGACATTCAGCAATAAACAATAATGAATCTTTTGTACATAAGAGAAATGACGCTGTTTACACGATTATGCACGTCGTCTGCACGTTGGCGGGCCGTTCAAACCCGTCGAACTTCAAGTTTCCGCCGTCAAAATTTTTATTTTTTTTTGTGTTCCAATAAAATACGTTGAATTAAAAACTCGCGAAATTTGAGAAGCTACTATACGACATTTAACCCTTCAATATGTCTTCAAAGAGACCATGATGCAGAGAAAGTGGTGCTAGTGCTTCCAAGCATAAGCACAAGTCACTATCTATCCAGGAAAAGGGTGAATTTCCATGGTCCGGCACCGGTCAGGTCCCGAGGTTGCCGGACTAGAGAGGTACAACCTGTAGCTCAGCTTGATGTGAACTGGCATGTTGGTACAGTACATTTTACTGAAACTACTCTGTACTGTTCAGTCATCCCTTGGTTATCACCCCGCCGAGTGCGTCATAACGAAAGTTATGGTTCCAGGCATCCAAGACCAACCCCAAGTTCCCATTTTATGACTATTTAGACCCATGTAAAATAGTACTGTAACTGTATGAAATTTGAACCAAATCACAGTATGACTCCCAGTGCTGGAAACCAAGGTAGTATTAGGTCAGGTGTATTTTTTATGTCAAATGACATTTTTTTTTTGAGGGAAAGTGAAAACTAACCTAACCTTATATATTAAAGATAAATCTATATTTAAGAAAATATATATTAAGGAGATTTAAAACTTAGGGGCACAATTAAATGTGTTATTGTTAAAACATTTTGGATAAGATGTGCCACAATGTGACTCATCGCACCACAGGGTGTACTGTACCGTACCGTACAGTACTGTATCTTACCGTACCTTACTGTACCATACTGTACTGTATGATACCGTACGGTACGGTACCTTTCCGTACCGTACTGTACCGTACTGTACTGTATTGTACTGTACCGTACCGTACTGTACTGTACTGTACTGTACCGTACAGTACTGTACCGTACTGTACCGTACTGTACTGTACCGTACTGTACTGTACTGTACCGTACCGTACTGTACTGTACCATACCGTACCGTAATGTACCGTACTGTACTGCACCGTACTGTACTGTACTGTACTGTACCGTACCGTACCGTACCGTACCGTACCGTACCGTACCGTACTGTACTGCACCGTACCGTACCGTACTGTACCGTACCGTACTGTACTGTACTGTAATGTACTGTACTGTACTGTACTGTACTACTAATAAAAATATTGTAATTTTAGTTCTTTTATTAAAGTTTATTTATATAATAATATTTTTAGTAATTAACATTAATTTGGAGCATTATAAAGGCATATACACCATTATTATACTGAGCACTGAAGGAAGGCAGAGAGACAACTATGGTGAGTGTTTCTTAGACCTTGACAGTTCAGTACAGTAGGTAATAAGGGTACAGTATGTGGTGGTCACACATGTTTTAGGTTTTAATCTTAAAACATTAGGTCAGAAGGTCTTAGTGTTTCTTCAGGTCAGGGAGTAAATGTTATAAACCTTTAACACAACTTGCTGTTACTGAAGCTGCCACCAAACATTGTTAGCTGGTCCTTGTTAGGGCCATAAGCAGACAATACCTTATACACTTAAATAAAACTAAATGATTGAATGTCAAAATTGTCTCATAACTCTTTGATGCAGGTTATGACACATTCACCCTCACATTATTTCCCTGCTAGTTATGGACACATTACTTATTAAACAGCCCTCATATATTTTGTAGTTAGTGCCATAATAATGAAGTACAGTACAGTACTGTATTAAGGATGAGGAAAAGATGTGGTACACAAGCAGAGTGTGGCACTGACCAGACTGGACCAGGAGACAGAGAAGTTGTCACACCATGATCCCTCACTCCCCTCATGGTAACATAATAAACAACTCTACACGTAAAATTTAATTATAAGCAAAGTACCGGTAATATGTTACATTTTAGACGCATTTAAATGTAAAGGAGAAGTACAGTACAGTATATGAGGTACTTTAATAAAAGAATACATCATCTCTAGTCATAACTAAACAGTACTGTACAGTATAGAGGGTAAAACATTTGAATGGAAAAAACACTCCCAGGTCTATGATATTAACATACTGTACGGGGACACTGGTTAAGCAAAAGTGTTCTGTATTATTAGAGAGAGAATTGCAACCTAACAGGGTTGGCTTGATCACATACGAGGTGTGATCCAAAAGTTCCCGGACTGGTTTCATAAAATCTTTATTTCTCAAGATATTACAGTGAAACTTTTTGTCACCCTCAAAATATTCTTCAGAGGCCTCAATGCAGCACTGAATCCGCTCCTCCCACTTCTGGAAGTCTTCGTTGATGAGGTTGAAGAACACCTTCTGTGATGTGTCCTGGGTCTCCTTTCTGTCCATGATCTTCTTCCCTTCGAGGTTCAACTTGAACTTGGAAAACAGCCAGAACTCCCAGGGGCCTGATCTGGAGGGTGGGGGACCACTGGGATGCTGTACTTCACCAGATAATCATTGACAGAGAGGAGAGAGTGTGCGCAGGTGCATTGTCCTGGTGAAGCGGCCAATTGCCAGTCGTCAGTCCGAATCCGGTTAACATTTCCATATGAGAGGTCCAACCGCTCGGCAATCTTGTGGATGGTCACCTTATGATTTTCATGGACAAGCTGGTCATTTTTCTGGACATTTTCATCATTTCTCTCAGTGGAAGGCCACCCAGAACAATGCTCATTTTCAAAGGAGGTGCACCTTTCTTTGAAGCTCTTGTGCCACCTGAAAACTTGAGCCCTGGACATTGCTTCATCTTTGTAGGCTTCTTTGATTATTTTGTGGGTTTCTGCACCATTTTTATCAGAGTCTGAAGCAAATACCTCCCTCCATGTTGAGGGTAGAGTGGCGGCTGACTCTACTTAGCAGATGGGCCGGTGCACACACTCACACAAAGCTGCACTATGGTCGGTTGGCGCCACAGATTCCCGCCAAATCAATGTAGTAAACAACTTACACCCAAGGTGAGCAACTGCTGATGATTCAATTTCGATATCTGCAAAGAGAAAGGTTTTATGAAGCCAGTCCGGGAACGTTTGGATCACACCTCGTATGACCCTCCATGGGAAGCTCAAACTAGCAGCAGTGTGTGTGTGCGAGACCGTCCAGTTTGTTCCATATTTAAGATAAGTTTTTCTTTATCTCCGTCTTAATTAAGGATGGGTTGCTCATCACTAAGATGACTACTGACTACACAAGAACAACTTTACATTAACAGTGTAAGTCATAACTAAATCCATTTAACTGCAAAAAACGTGAGTGGCAAAGAAACCAACAAGGAACAGGTGGAAGCAAGTGGTAAGTCTAAGGTTGTTTGACAGTGAGAGTTGATGGGGAACAAAGAGCATGGTGCCCCACCTCTGGATGGCTACTGTACCAAGGTGACATCTTCAAGGTCTGCAGTCGTGTACTGTACATGTAAAAGGTATAAGAGTTGGCTGAGTTACAACTGAACTTGATGATACTGTCCTCATGACAACCACCACAATATTTGGGTCTTAGGTGCCCAGACTGACCCCCTCTTAATACACACAGTCAGTCACTGAACCTGAGGAAGGGCTCTATGATGAAGTAGGGATGATGTCTTAAAATCAATTATTTCTCATAACCTAATACAGTACTTACTGGTGGCAAGTGACAGTTGAGTAATGTCAACATTAAACCCCTGGATAAGCTGTACTGTTAGTATTAAAAACCTCACACTGGGATGAGAAGAGCAGGACTTAACTTACCATCTTCAACATTAAGGAGTAAAAAATGAGAATTATTCCATAGATATTAAGTAAGAAGACAAACCACTCCAGGTAAGGCTGTACCTACTGCTGTAATAACTGTATTATTATTACTGTATCTTTATGACAAGATATTATTATTATTATTATCATCACTAAATCTGTTGTCATTACAGCATACTGATAAGTACCCACGAGTTATCTGACGATGACGATAAATATGAAGACGACGACGATGAGAATGATGAGAACAACTGGAGGAATGATTACCCTGAGGAGGATGACAGCTCAGACGAGTGAGTTACATTGTTTATGTTAATTATTAGGTTAAGTCTTTGTGCCTGTATCGTGTCTTGATCTGGGAGACACTCGCCAGTATTTTAATTTAGTCACTTGGGGGAAAAAAATGATCATCCACAGCATAAGAAAATATCTTGTATTCATACACTTACCTTATGTACTAGTGGGTGGCCATGTTGGGGCAGTAGCCTGTGTAGGGACCTCTGTTGTTCTTGATCATTTTATCAAGGGCTGTTTTGAAGCCTAGTACTGTACTGTTCTTAATTCCACATCTTGAGCTGGTAGACCATGCCATATGTTTACCAGCCTCTGTGTGAAGATGTATTTCCTTATATTCATTGTGCATGATAGCTTGGTGAGCTTGTAGTTCTGTCTCCTCGTGTTGGTGGAGCGTGCCGTCACAAAGAAATATCCCGGGTTCGTGTTTTTCTTCCCTTTCTGTATTTTGAAAGTTTCAATGCGATTTGCCCTATTGTGCCTTGTCTGAAGGGTTGTTAGTCCTAAGGCCTTAAGTCTACTTGGATAATTGACATGACAGTTCAGGAATGATCTTAGTTGCTCTGTGTTGCACCTTTTCTTGAGATGTTAGATCTTTCTGCCTGTATACAGTAATCCAGACTGGAATATACTTGAGATTTCTACAGTTGAATGAGCCTTTTCCTCTCTTTGTATTCTAAGGTATGCTTTATAATTGCCAAATGTCGATTTCCTTCTCTCACTACTGCCCTCACTAGTTGTGCTGTGTTTGATCTATCTGACTCTATCACAACACCAACATCTTTCTCCTTATCAACAGTATCCAGGAAAGTTGTGATCAGGGTTGTTGTAATTTATTTGTTTGGTCACTTGTGGTCAGCCCAAAGGGAGAAGCTGAAGTTAAGTGACACATAGAAGGCCACACCCCCACGTCCTCATTATACCCCCTCCACACCCTCCACCAACAGGGGAAGAGAGAGAGAGAGAGAGGGGTGGCCTTACATCTTTACATATACATTTTATTTATTTTATTTTTTATTTCTTACACTTTTATCCTGTACACCACTAATTGGCTCGTTAGTTGGTTGGGCGGTGTCTGTCACACACTGCTGGCAAGTACTGAATGTATCTGTACCTTCTTTAGTGTTGGTCAAGTCTGGTGCTGTCACAACTCTCTCTGGCAGGTTGTTCCATTATTATTTTCACCCCACGTCTATGTGTGGTAATATAGTACAATAGAGGAGTAAGTTTATATTAAAGGTCAAAATTAAACAGACAAATCTTTACTTGTCAATAGATTAATCATTCATTAATATCCATCAGTGAGTGTGTGCAGCATAATACCATACACAGTTTCTTACTCCAATAGTCTGTACAGTAGTGTATAAATGTGTAGGTAAAAGACTTAAGTAAAGTAAAATATTAATGCCTAAAAAACCTGCTCATCCCAGCCTCACCACTTGGGGGGGGAGGGGCAAGTGTTATATAAAGGTTGTCTTGTCTTTACAGGTGTGGTTATGTTAGGTTAGGCTCGGCCGTTCTTAAGCCTCGTCGAAATGGCTCGTTGAAACTCCATTGTTCTTTTGTTGAGAATGATCCTGAAGTTCCTTTAATGTTGTATGACCTCTACTGTTGTTGCATCCCTATGTGTCGTAAGTTCCTCCCATAGAGTGATGTATATACTGTACTGTAAGTTTTATTATTATCTTAATGGTAACTTTTGTTTTGTTTCAGAGATAAAGATTATGTGAGTCAACACCTGCACAGATCACATTCCAGACAGTGTAAGTTTGCTCTTACAGTTGATGGCATTTATATTTCTTATGGCTCTTGTTTTAGATAGAATTTTTTTAATCACAACAGACAGTGTAGCAAAACAGTGTATAGTTGTGGACATAATTCCCTGAACACTTGGCAGTATCTGGCATATACTTGTGTTGTATACAGTAATACTCCCATTACTTGAAATAACTACTGTAGTCCTTTTAAATTAGGAGATTATACGAAATATGAGGGACACCTTCTCCCGAGGGGAAAAAAAAACAATGGTACTTTTCCGTTATCTGCCCCCAACCAAAATTTAAATGTTTCTAAGTACAGTGTGTACCTCTGTACAGTACCAGATTTAGGTGCATGGTCCAGAGTTATCAGGCTAAATGGTTCAAATACTGGCCAATGATGGAGAAAAAAGTGGAAAAAAGCTGGTGCGGTAGACCGTAGACGTGCACTCCATAACTGACCAATGTGAACTGGCCGTGACCAACATGTGTATAGTGTACCTGTTTGAGAGTCATCTCATTACCCAGAAATCTCTCATTCCCTTGTAGTGTTCTGTACCAATAATTGTTCTGGCGACATCGCTGGTACAGTACAATATACTGTACCAATAAATGTGTGGAGAAAATATAAATAATATTAATAAGTAAAGTAAATACAGTACTACATTGATATTTGGCAATTGTTTCACTACACACAGTGAACAGCTGGAATCCCTTATCACCCTCTCTCCATGCTAACTTTTGCTTGTGCACCAACAAATGTTTATTGTACAGTATTACCTTTATGTTTTAGACCATACAAGTTGTTTTCTGGCACATCCCATATGAAAGACTGTGTGTGCATGTAAAAAAACAAATCTTATACCCTGTGTCTACCCAAAATTACAAGTTGATATAAAACATAACAGCTCACAGCTCAGTCCCAGAGGGAGAGAGAGGGCTGGGGGTGGCTACAGTGATGAGTCTAACATGCCACCAACACTGTTAACAGATACATTGAAAATATACATTTTTTTATTTTTTTTTTATTTTAAAGGAAAAAAGAGGAAAATGAAATGATAAGGTTCTCATTATTAATGTCTTGTTGTGTTCATACCTACTCTGGCCTTCTGCCCACATCAATGCCATCTGTCTCCGTGTGTTCTTCCTAACCAATGGTGAATTATATTGTTCAGTTTATATTAATTAAAACACTTTATTTCCACTAATTTTACAGTTTTGAAGAAGAAAAAAGAAGGTGTAAATAAGACATTACCAGGGAACAAATGTTATTGTTGCTGTGGTAATTATGGACCCATGTTGCCATGATTCACCTGACTCATGTCTGTTGCAGCTCAAGGCTTTCCAGTATTGTGTCACAACCACAAAATGGAAAAGAAACACTCATTAATATAAAGAAAATTCTGAGATTATTCACTAAAATTCTAATCCTTCACCTAATGATCATCAAGTACAGGCATACCTAATAACCACTGCATATAGGGACCGTGAAAAGCCGTTGGTTAGTCAATCAACGGTTATAGTAGCAATTAATCCCATAAGAACAGGTTAAAGACTGGCCACCCTCCTCATCTACCCTTGACATATCTCTGTACTGCACACTGTCAAGCCAGATAATAAAGCAGACATATATAGTAACCATCATAAGCCTTAAATGAGCAATGTAAAGCATAAATTGAGACTGTTGTTTACCTGTGTTGGGGATGGGAGAGACTAGGGTAGCAAGTTCAAGTCTCTTCCAATCTCTGCTGGTCCATCACCACTCTTACTATGCCTTATTACATGACATCAAGTTGTCCAGCACAAGAGCAACTATCACTGGGGCATTTAAGCATGATTGAATAACACAAAGTCAGAGACACATGGTAAGTGTAAACAAGAGCAAATGTGGCAGCAATAAGTCAAGAGGCAGTGCACAGAGCCCTCTGGTGGCAAGATATCACACCACGTCGGCTCTGCTGATCATCGGATCTCCGGGGTATCAACAACACCTGCGGGGTATTTCCCTTGTATGTAATTGTCAGTTATGCGAATCGGCGGCCAACGGGTCTTTGGTTATCGGGACTCACTGTACTTACATGGTAGACACTGCCAGAGTGTCCAGGGAATTATGTCTGTAACTGTTCATAGCTAGTGCAGGTGTACAAACTACAGTATATACTCGTCTATAACCCCCCCTCGTGTATAGGTCGACCCTGATTTTTTGACCAAGAAATCGTTAATTTATGATATTCCTCGTTTATAGGTCGACCCAAGTTTTTGAGGGTAATGGAACAACAAAACCTTCAGTAAAAACACTACGTCCTATAAACTGAGGCTCGCCGTGCCCGAAACACCGAGTGCCGAAGGCAAATTGTTTACCATTTATTATTACGACACGACACTTTACACCACTTTACACTGAAACGAGGGTAGTTTCAACAAAATTATTGTATATTTCCATTCAAGTATTTATTCAAGCCAATTAGGAGGGAATATTATTGTAATACAACAGTTTCTTAACTAAACCATTCAAAAAGCGATTACGGTAACATCTTTTGAACGAAAGAAAGTGAAAGTCATTGTTTTCGTCACGATTTTATCCCACTTTCCACTGTAATACGTATGTAATTTCAGCAAAAATATTACATTTCCGTGAATGCATTATATCAAGCACAATATGAATAGAATATCATTGTAATATAACAGAATTTTAACCGAAAACTATTAAAAAAACGAGTAACATCTCAAGAACATCGGAAGCTTAGGTAAAGTCTTTTGTTTTCGTCATGTATTTTATCCTATTTTACATTGAAATACATCACGTTTCAGCAAAACTACTATTTATTTCCGAGAATATATTCATTCAGGCGCAGTTTAGGTAAAATATACGTGTGATGTAATAGTTTTTAACTGTAAACGATTCGAAAAACACGTGTACCGTCTAGCCCTGTTCAAGGAGAGGACTGGGAGAAGTTGTTTGGTGCTGCAGACGAAGACAAGGAAAATTATTTTGATGGATTTTAATGAAAATATTCCGAAATATGGTATCGTAGTATTTATTCAAGTCAATTAGGATAGAATATTATTGTAATACAACAGTTTTTTAACTGAAAACCATTCGAAAAGCGATTATGGTAACATCTTTTGAACGAACGAAAGCGAAAGTCATTGTTTTCGTCACGATTTTATCCCACTTTCCACTGTAATATGTACGTCATTTCAGCAAAAATATTACATTTCCGTGAATGCATTATATCAAGCACAGTATGAATAGAATACCATTGTAATATCACAATATTTTAACCCAAAACTATTAAAAAAACGAGTAACTTCTCTTGAATATCGGAAGGTTCGGTAAAATCTTTTGTTTTCGGCATGTATTTTATCCTATTTTACATTAAAATACATCATGTTTCAGCAAAACTACTGTACTATTTATTTCCGAGAATATATTCATTTAGGCGCAGTTTAGGTAAAATATACGTGTGATGTAACAGTTTTTTTACTGAAAACGATTCGAAAAACACGTGTACCGTCTAGCTGATACTCAACAGCTGGTGGTGCGTGATGCGTCATTGTAAACAATAGGAGGTTGAAGTAGATTACTGGGTATTATATAAAGTGTGAAATATCAAAAAGGTTTTTATTACCGGTATTTTTTGTAGATCAATGAGAACTGTGATACCGTATATGATATGATAAGTTAGCCTGTGCTAAGAACTTCAACATAGACTACTGAAAACACGTTGTAAGGTAATTTAGCCTATTGTAAGTTGGTGAGCTTCATTTACTGAAGGAACTGCACAACTTTTCATTACTAATTGGTACATATTTTACGTTTCCATTGTTTACTGGCAGTAAATGGTAAATATTTTTCATGTCTGAAGCTAAAAGTTGCTCCTCGCCCTTCCCATCATGCACGGGTTCAACCTAACAAAACTGTTACGCATGTATAGGACGACCCCCAATTTTTTGCCAAAAAATTTGGTCTTAAAAACTCGAACTATACACGAGTATATACGGTATGTACATCGCTAGTGCAGGTGTACAAACTATGTACATAGCTAGTGCAGGTGTACAAACTATGTACATAGCTAGTGCAGGTGTACAAACTATGTACATAGCTAGTGCAGGTGTACAAACTATGTACATAGGAATTTGGGGTATACAAACTACTGTGTATACATAGACAGTACTGGTATACAAACTACAGTGATCCCTCGGTTAATGAGCGCCTCAGTTAACGAATTACCTTCCATAAGATTCTTCACTTCGGTTATGAATGCCTTACGAATTTTTCCCAACATGTTTTCGCCTGCATTTGGCTGTCCACCAGCTGTAGTATTAGTTCGCCAATACAGTAATCGGTTTTAGGGCTTAAATTCCTTACCATTTTAGTAAATATCAAGAAGGTTGTACTATCAATAATTTCAAAAGTTTTATATTAAATTTTTTAGTCATTTTAACAACCATTGAACATAATTGATGCAAACTAGTTTTTTTGGCAAACAGCCACTCAACGCACCAAGCTTGGCGTCAGTTTGTTTACCAGTTCAGAGGAAGGAACATCTTGTTTGAGACTCTTCAACATAAATGCTTTCGTGTTTCCAGTCAAATTATTGGTCATTTTTAAATATATTTTACATATTGACAATATATAATGCAGTGCAATGTTGATTTAATGAAAATAATCCTGAATTACACCAAGTGAACTCATTAACCGAAACCATTGTTTCAATGGGTTTTTGGGTAATTGGTTCAACTCACCGAAAATTATATACAAACTAAAAATAAATGCAGTAAAGTACACTTACTTTGAGGTGTGTATGTAGAAGGCTCCTGGATGATGATGATGATGATGATGGGAATTAGAATGGGGGTGGAGGAGAAGGAAGGTATTGGGGTGGAAGAGAAGTCACCCCATGGTGCCAATTCACCCATACAATTTTAGTTCACTTGGTATAATTCAAGATTATTTTCTTAAATCAACACTGCACTGCATTATATATTGTCAATATGTAAAATAACTTTCAAAATGACCAATAATTTGCTTGCAAACACAGAAAAAAAGCGTTTAGTTGGAGAATCTCAAGCAAGATGTTACCTCCACTGAAAAGACAGAGAGACTGGTGCCTGTTTGCTGTGTTGACAGGCTGGATGGCACGCATAAAACTAGTTACCTTACCTTCAATTATGTTCAATAATTGTTAAAATGACTAAAAAAATTAATATTAAACTTTTAAAATTATTGAATAGTATAAACTTCTTAATATTTACTAAAATGGCAAGGAATATAAGCCCTAGAACCGATTACTGTATTGGCGGACTAATACTACAGCTGGTGGACCCCCAAATGCCTAGCGAATACATGTTGAGGTCGGCTCGTAAAAAGCTCGTTAACCGAAGTTAAGAATCTTGTGGAAGGTAACTCGTTAACCGAGGGGCCACTGTTGCGATCCATATACATAGACACTACTGGTATACAAACTACTGTATATACATAGACAGTACTGGTATACAAACTACTATTATATACATAGACACTACTGGTATACAAACTACTGTATATACATAGACAGTACTGGTATACAAACTACTGTAGTATATATACGAGGTCTGTCCAAAAAGAAATCAGTACTTTAAATAGTGTAACGAGCGGTGCAGCGTACTGGTGACAGGGCGGCATATCAGATGACCTCAACTTTTAGTCTAACACCAGCGCATCACGCCAAGTCAATTAGTCATAAAGCTACAGCTAGAGTGAGCGTGTGTTTAATGCGCCGGCAATTTGTTGCAAGTTGAACAAAGGATCTTGAAGAGCAATGTGTTTGTGTGAAATTCTGTTTCAAATTGGGAAAACAGGAGACTTTCAGATGTTGCAACAGGCTTATGGGAGGATTGTTTGAGCCGTACACAATGTCACGTGTCACCAGCGTTTCAAAGAAGAACATCCACGAAACAATCCCAAATCTGGACGAATTACATCTCATATGGAGGTGATGTTGATGGTCTTTAATTGGAAGGCGTGGTTCATCATGAGTTTGTTCCGTGGTCAGACAGTCAATAAAGTTTACTGAGGCCTGGGCGTTTGAGAGGCAGTGCGAAGGAAAGGCGTGGCGTGGACAAACAAGACCTGGATGCTACACCATGACAATGCACCTGCTCGCGTCGCTCCTTATCCGTGACTTTTGGCGAGGCGATTATCGTCAGCCGCCTACTCTCTTGATTTGCCTATAATTTTTTTGTTCCCAAGTTGAAATCCACCTGAAAGGTTGCCGATTTCAGACGATAGAAGAATAGAAGAAATTAAGCTACAAGACCTGCACACCATCCTCAAAATGCATTCCAGAACTGGAAAAACATTGGGGCGGTGTATCAACAGTGGAGTACTGAGACAAATCTGATTTGGTTTAAGTAAAGCAATAAATTTGTTTTTTAAAAAGTTTGGTTTCTTTTTGGACAGACCTCGTACAGTCACACAAAATACACTCAACATGGCAGCTGGGAGAAAACAGAACAACATAATAACACATAAAGGCCTTACTTTATACAACACAGGAGAGGGGACCGAAACACTGTGACACATCTCAACGTCTGTGGGAGCACAGTTGTGTTACCGCTGGTAACACAACTGTGCCGCGGGCCAAGGCCACAGTGGAGAGTGGTTGACTTTTTGGTTCTTGCTTCAAGCCCCTGAAGAAATGCCAAAAAGAAAGACCACATTTAACCATGAATGGGCCAAAGAATTTGGATTTATTGCTAAAAGCAGAAAAGATGACTGTGTACAGTGTATCATGCGGTTCCATGACAAAACCTCGGACAAAATCTCAACGGGGTTATCATTTGTCAACACTAACCTAACCTAAGCTTAAAAGGGTTTTATTTTGTATTTTATATTTGAGACTGGGGTTATGTCCATTGGGGTTTTATCCGGTCACCGTATCATGCGTGAAGCATCATCAGTCATACAGAAGTGTTGATTGTGGAGTAAAAGTTAACAAAGAAATATACAATGACTCATTGATAGTGAAAGGTGTAACATGTGGGAAAACTAAAGAAAAAAGCTCTGTGTGAAAATTTTCTATCACCTTATTGGCCTGGCATACGTGGGTACATCAAGAACATAACTTACTCTTTTCAATGCAACTGATGCTAACACAGGTGCAAAAAGTGTTCCCAATACTCTGAGATACTTTCATTTGAAGGGAGTACTTAGGGTGTGTCATAGGAGAAGATCAAGCTAAAACTAATGGCCCATCACTTTTTTAGTACGGAATTTTGGTGTATATAAACAGAAAATAATTTCAGTTTCAATATTTTGCAGCAGCACTACTTGAAATTAAATTTTAGCGTGAAATTTATCGAAAATCTAACGTACAACTGCATTAGTGCATTGTTACAATTAAATAGCGAACATTGCTTTCTGACTTCATTCTTTAACAACCTTCTAACAATATTTTTTTCTGTTTCAGATTCTGATGCATTTACTCAAGTTGATATGTTGCGATATGGCTAACGTATTGTCAGAGCGAGGAACCAAAAATCCAGCCATCTCAGTCACTATCTTGGGTCTGGAGAGGCTCCTGAAGTCGGAGTTGCCTACATTGAGAGATGCTTTGAGATCTCGGTGTTTAATCAGGCAAATCAGTGAAAGGAACCAAGAACTTACACAAACAAGACATTGCCAGTGATATGACCAAAGCTGTCTTGGCACAGTACACTCTGGCTAATGCTCAGTTCAAACCTCCCAGTGTAACAAGTCAGAAGAAGATTAGTGAGAGACTGCTAGCAGCCAGTTGAGGCAGAGATATCTCTCTTGGGAGAAAGCTTTAGGTTAAGGACAGCTTTGCTTGAAAACAACTGGACCAGTTATTTGACATAATTACTTGCAAGTGCTTGGTGTTCTCTGTCCTGAGTTTGAATCTTGGTCGTGACTGTAAATCTGAGGCCCATCTCCTGTATTTGCTGGCGTGAACTGAAGATTCCTGTGATCGAACTGGCATTTGTCAAAGCACAGAGACTGACGTATAAGAATCCATGATTTCCTGGCAAAGATATTCCGAGTCAAGACAGGAGGCTGCCACAGAGACAGAAGGGAAAGAGGCCTTGGGGAAAAAAGGGGCTGTGAAGGCTGGGGTGAAGGTAAAAAAAGGCCGATGATTGGAGTCAAGCCTGATTCAGAGTTTAATGACTTCCCATGGCTGATCCGAGTGCTGACCAGAGAATGGTGACTTTGTCCCCAACCCAGAAAAATAATGATCCCAAACCTTCCAGGCATAAGATTCGAAAGAGAAAGATATCCTGAGCATAGCCTGGCCAGCATGCGACACCACACTGGCCCCAGAGAACTGCAGAGATAGCAACAGCTGCCTGCTGACGGTGGTTTGATAACACCTGGGATGATGTTCACCCAGATAGATCATAACAAAGTAAGCAAGGAGAGCTTCAGGAGAAACTTGTCAGCAACTCCAGAAGAGGAGTTTGAAGGATAAGAGGAAACAACCAATTGTTTGTCTTTTTGATGGGAGAAGGGATGACACTAAAGTGTTCATGAAAGTTGGAGATTCTGACAAGTTGTTCCCTGCCATGGTGAAGGAGGAACACTACTCCTGCTGCAGTGAACCAGGAGGGAAGTATTTGTGGCATTTCACTCCAGAGAAAGATGACAGCAGGAAACCAGCTGAGAGAGTGGCAGATAACATTGTGAACTGGCTCAAAGAGAGGAACGTAGACCAGACCCTGCAGGCCATTGGAGGGGACAGCACCAACACGAACACAGGGTGGCAAGGGGAGTCATACAGTGGATAGAGCGGAAGATTGGGAGGAAGCTGGTCTGGATTGTTTGTGACCTCCACACCAACGAGTTGCCACTCAAACATCTGATCCAGGAGCTGGATGGCAAGACTCTTTCAAACAACAGATGGTCTGGTCCTCTTGGCAAGATGCTGGACTCTGCCACTGAGTTAGAAATAAATCCGAGCTTTGAAAAAATCACAGTTGGCCCTCCACTCGTTGAGCTTGCACATACTGTCATTGACGACCTGAGTACTGACCAGTACTATGGTTACATGATTTGCAGTGCCATCAAAACTGGGGTCATGCCTGATAGACTTACTTACCTGCAGATAGGTCCAGTCTCACATTCTAGGTGGCTCACAACGGCTCTCAGGTTCTGCAGAATTTGGGTCGCTCATCATAAACTGAAAAGGAACCAGCTTCACAACCTGAGACTTATTGTCCAATTCATCGTGAGTGTCTACTTGTCAAATTGGTTCAACACCAAGGTCAAGTCATCGTTCTCCGAAGGTCCGAGGCATGTTCTCTTCCAGCTTGAGCTCCTGAGGAGTCAGCCAAGGAGAGGTTGTTCAGATTGTGGGCAGACTGTGGGGAGATCTTCCTGGTATGCTCCTCCGAGGCAGTTCTGCAGACAATGCTCTGCAGTAAGGACAAAGGAGGAGAAGAGTGGCAGTCAAAAAAGATCTTGGATGTAAGAGACTTATATGAGGAAGGATCTGGGCATGAATCAGTTGAGGTAGCCCGATTCCTTCCAGGGTCAGGAAGACTCCTGAAGATCAATCTAGGTGCCAGACCTCCCCACTGATCTCATAGATCCTGAGTAACATCAGGCTGGCAGTAGGCCCCCCTCTTACCTGCAGCTGTATTGTTCCAAGTCAGAGCTTTCCTAGACAGCCCATACATGTCCTGCCTGGCCCTCGCACACCCAAGAGTATAGAAGCGTTGTGCAAGTGGCCGAGGGCCAGCAGTCGATGTACAACCAGGAGAGGAGGGAAGGCTACATCCGAGCTCAGGTGGTCAGCAGGGAGGTGATGAGTAGAAACAGAAGCAAGAAAGACATGTTCTCTATGGTGTGCAGCAACACCGGGTCGTAGTAGTAAAACTGGTTTTTGCATTTGATGATTTTGTTTTCTAAAGGAATATTAAATTTAATAAATGTGTCAAGATCATTCGTTTCACTATTCTGGATCATTTTCATCCTAATAAATTAACCTGATACATTTACTTTACTTTAAATAAGCTATTTAGTGGTGTTGGTAAAAGGGTGGGAATACTGAATTTTCATAAGATTTCAAGTTCAAATTTACCTAGCAAAAAATGAAAACTTTTCAAATCTGAAGATATCACATGATTCTGCACATAGAACTACATCATTAATACCATGGGCCGATTTTTCAAAAAAAAAAAAAAATTCGCCTCCGTATGACGCACCCTAGTACAACATGTGGTACTTGACTCTTACAGCGATAATCATCAGAGGCCATAACAAATCGGCTACTTTCTAAACTAGAGACGTCGGGTCTAGATCTGAATAAAGTGTCTGCATACACTGCTGACAATACAAGTGTAAACTTTGAAAAACACAATAGTGTAGTGTTTATCAAAAACTGAAAATGGCTCATATTTTGCACAATGCAACAAGATTTGCTACAGAAAAACTGGCAATTGCTGTTGAAAATATTATGCTCAAAGTGTATAACCATTTCAGCATCTCGGCTCAAAGAACAGCACAGTTAAAGGAACTCTGTGAATCCGTGGAGGTTGATATTTGCAATCTGTTGTGGCTAGATGGCTCTCTCTTTAGCCATCTATTGACAGAATACTAAACTGGTGGGAAGTCCTAAAAAGTTATTTCCAGAGTTTAGGTGAGGAGGAGTGCCCCAAGGTACTGTGGAAGTGCTTTGGAGATGAAGGAAATGCCTGTGAATAGTCAGAGATCTATTTCTTCCTCCTCAATCACACTCTTAAATTGTTCTCAGACACTATTGAAGCACTAGAAGCCAAGACATTCAGCATAATTTCAGTATTTAAGCTAATGGCTGAACTGAAAAGCAAACTTGAGAGAAGAGTAAAGGACTTTTTTTGACTGCAGTGAACACCAAGCTTAGCCAGCTTACCCCAGATGTGTCTTAAGAAATGTGAAGCAGACTTCATTGTTTTTTCTGAAAGCTCCATAAAGTACTTATGTGACAGGTATGACTTCTCTGATAACAGCTTTCATAACAAAGTGTCAAAGCTGAGCCTAACAAGTGTCATACCTTTTGGAGAATTCTGTGATGCATTCAAGGTCTATAACCTTCAAGATATTGATATGGATGAATTATATGAAGAGTTTGGGCATTTGGAGACAATTATCAATACTCCTGAGATGGTAGAGAGCCGCAATGAGGAACGTTATCTCAAGCTGTTCAGTAAATCTGAGGTCCCTTTCACAAACCTGAAGACGGTGAGCGCTTATATCTTCTCTAGTCCATGCAGCAATGCTCACACAGAAAGAGGTTTTTCAATGATGATCTCAGCTAGGAGAAACGAGAGAAACTGTCTGCAAGTGGACTCAGTCAAAGCAGAGCTCCAAATCTGTAACAATTTCTCAGAAGTGCCCAGCCATGTACAAAAAATTTCTGGCCAACAAAAAACTCTTGGAGATGGCAAGTAAAGGGCATAAAATAGACATCCATACCTGGTAGTCCATGGTAAATAGGCTACTTCCTTTAGTTTGTGAAGTAAGTAATTTGGTTAGCATCTGCTGTTTCAGCAGGAGTAAAAATGAATATTCATTTCTTTCAGTTCTTTATTTATACTGTATGAGTGCATTTATGTGTTATATACAGTGCATTTCAAAAAAAATTAAATTTTATAAAAATGACCACAAAATGGCATTCATCACATTATAGTGATATTTGACAAATCAACAATTCTTCTCAGTATATTTTGTATATTTTATACGACTTTTTATATATTTTTCAACTCCTCATTAAACATGCTTAATTTAGGTTAAAAAATGCTGTAGATGTCGCAAAGGAAAACTCCTTTTGGAAATGGTCACCCTGGTTACCAGATGTGTCCATGGTATTTTCTTGGTCACTACGTAGACAGTGTAGATATACAAATTATTTACAAAGACAGTTTAGGTATACAAACTACTGTATTTATATAGACAGTTTAGGTATACAAACTACTGTATTTATATAGACAGTTTAGGTATACAAACTACTGTATTTACATAGACAGCTTAGGTATACAAACTACTGTATTCACATAGACAGTTTAGGTATACAAACTACTGTACAGTATTTACATAGACAGTTTAGGTATACAGTAATACCCCGCTTTACGCAGTTTCACTTTCCGCAATTTCGCATTTACGCGGTACCTCACCAGAACCGAACTTTCACTTTCCGCGGTACCTCACCAGAACCGGACTTTCACTTTCCGCGGTACCTCACCAGAACCGGACTTTCACTTTCCGCGGTACCTCACCAGAACCGGACTTTCACTTTCCGCGGTACCTCACCAGAACCGGACTTTCACTTTCCGCGGTGCATCTACTCATATACGCGGGAAGCGGCGCGGGCAGGATGCGCACAAGGTCGCCCAGTCATCAAAACATTACCGAGTTCTTCACCCGCCACCCACCACAGCCGGCCTAAGTCAGTAATAGTGATAATGATAGTGAGAATATGGACTTATATGGACTTTGATGGGTTTGACAAAGAGGCCCTGCAAGCCCATGTGGTGGATAGTGATACAATTGATACAAGTGATACAGGTGAGGGCCAATAATCTGCCCTCTGCCCCATCCCCGTGTGCCCAGCCATCTTTTCTACTAATGTAAGTGTTAAAAAACCTAATAATATTGATATTTCTCTTAATTATTAATTGTGTGTGCATACTATCATAAAATTAAGATGTAATTTTTACTACAACATAGGTATTGTGTCTGAAAAAGTGGAGTTTGGGGGTCGGCCCGGTCTCTATTGGAATTAATCCCATATGTTCTGTTGTTCACTTTACGCGGTTTTCACTTTCCGCAGTACCCCGTGGGTTCAATTGACCGCATAAATCGGAGTACTACTGTACATACTACTGTATTTATATAGACAGTTTAGGTATACAAACTACTGTATTTATACATATAGTTTAGGTATGCAGACTATTTGCATAGATAGTACAGGTACTTTATATTAAAATGTAAGACAATTCGAGCAAGAACAGCCCAACAAAACCATCGTATACATAATATATTTGTTTCCTGTACTGTTTGGTCCTCTTGGGACTTATTATTTTCTTTTGTAACCCAACTGCTGCCCAGAAAACCTTTCTTAGTCATGTTAAGAGCAATTTCAAATATCCTCTTAAAAATTTGATAAGAAAAGCCTAGTTCATGCAAGCTCTATTTTCTCTCCTATTATCCTTCCCTCCCCACCTATCTCTGTGTTGGAGGTGTGTAAAGTGAGCTATTTATCTCTATAGTTACCCAAGTGTTGTACTTAACTATATGTCAGTAAAACAGATGTACTTGTCAGTCTTATGACCTGTGTTGAGAGAGCTTGGGAATTACTGGGATGAACTAGTTAACACTTGACCTATACAATAGTAAGGTTATATTTTAAGGCTTATTACTCATGTATCGTAATATAATGTTGATTTAGCTTCCTTTATATGTATATAAGACAGTAAAGCAGAAAGTTCTCTTCACACCCTCTATTATAGTTGGGGGGTACAGGAATCTCTTGTACTCCAACATTTCCTTAACTCTTTGTGTATGGGGCCACCTCTGATGTGATTAAAATGGTCTGATGTTAGCCAATAAAGTAGCGGCGTAGTGAAGGGTTTAAGATGTGACCAGTTTGTGTGTGTATAAAATCACAGTTGATGCATAAGAATGAAGGGTGACCAGTGAGGCCTGTAGCATGATTGGATACTCCTAGTCAGTTAGTTTGTTTGGAGAGACATTCATAGAGCTGACTAATGCACCTAGATATTGAAGTAAAGAGAAACATTTGATAAAAAACAAAAATGAAGGTTTAGGAGTTATGTGATGAAAAAATTTGGTCAGTAACATTTACCAGAACCTTATCTACCCTAACAGTCGACTCGGACGAGAGCTACGATGCGGACGAGTACGAAGAGGAGAACTTTGACGAGGAAGGGAATCTCATCGACTGTGGCTATAACTGTGAGACTCAGAAACTTAAGACATACATATCAGCCCTCAAGTTACACAGTGAGGATGATTAACACAAGTTATTATCCTCAGTGTAGTGTTTCTTTTAGGATTGCCATATTTTATCATCATAATTATTTTACATTGTTCATACATTATTTTTTATGTATTAAGGAAATATCCATAAATATAGGAATGTGTTGTGTTATTTTATTATGTTGCTTTAAGTAGCTACCATAAGGCCACATAAAAAGGAATTTATATAAAGTGGAAAAACTGCCACCAAGATGATTTTCATATTAAGGTGTAGCTCAGAACTACTGTACACACAGCCACCTAATTGTTGCGGTCAGCCATTACCCTGGAACACACACTGGGTTTACAGAGAAAGTTGCCTATGGTTTCATCCTTCCCAGGAATCAAACCTTAAGATTTTACTCTGCTTCAAATATTATGCTTCAAATATTAACTTAGTACTGTATTTTGCATTTATATGTACTGCATGAGTTATGTTTATGATTTGTGATGCTTTTATGTTTCATGAAGGACTGTTTACACACACAGGTGTACACAAGCATGCATGTACACTAGTCTGTTATTTTGTACAGGACTTGTATCCCCAGAAAATGGCCTGCAAATGACAACTACGTTAAAATAAAAACAGTTTTACATTGTTAAAAGCAGGGATGAGGGGGTAACCTATGGCAGAGGGGGCTAAAACTATCTTTTGGCCTCAAAATGTGGAATTTTTTCAAAGATTTGAGTTATTTACTCAGCAGGTGCTGTACAACCCTGGCCACTTAACATTCCAGCACATCAATAGTCTTGATTTCTCAGATTGTGTCATTTAAATAAAAAATTTAGCTACTGTATATCAACTGTTAGTACAGATTATTTTATTTTCCTTGTTCTTAAATGACAGAAATCAGTCAACATTTTGGTATTGAAGTATCCAGCCTTCTACCAGTGAAGTGAGATCCTGACAAGAGGTGTAAAACTGCTAGGTAAAATATCTTTAGTGGGATTTATTGGTGTAGAGAGTATAGGGGGGTGATACAGCCATGGCCCCTTTTGTTACTGCTCTCAACTTATTCAATCCAAAACAACCAGTTGTGAGACTAAGAACAGTGGGGTCTCGCTCTGTGGGTGTACCGTACTGGTATGTGTCCGCACTTCGGAAATCCGAGCAGCATTAATAATAATAATAATAATAATAATAATTAACGGTTTATTGAAAGAGCTTGGCAGCCAGAAGGCTGAAAATATACAGTTACATATTTGGGGAATGGGTTTCGAATTACAAATAATATACAAGTAACATAAGTGATACAAATAAGACATATAATAACTAGATGGGGAAAAGCTCAAACTACAGTTCATTTCAACATAGTGACAGTGCAAGAAGTAGTATTTACTGGGAGTGAATACACTGGTTTATTACAAGTTATTGATAAATTTTACAATGGTTGGGACTGGGCTGTTCTTATAGCGATCAGTTCATGCACGTATGGGCTGGATTAGGGTTGCCATACGTCCGTATTTTCCCGGACATGTCCTCCATTTAGGTCTCGAAATCTTCATCCGGAAGGAATTTTTAAAATTCTTCAAAAGTCCGGAGTTTCAGCTTCCATCATTTTCTCCACGGAAAAAAAACATGAAACTGTAATGACGGGAGAGAGAGAGAGGGGGAAGGTGCAAACCGTAGAGATCTCGTTCAGTTTTCGTCAGCTGATAAGTCACTTGTACGCCTGTAGGTGTTGTCAACTTAGCTGTCAAATATTTGATTGATAAGGGGGTAGAAGTTGAAGAAGTGTTTTGACCAAGTTAGTAACCTGAAGCAGTTTGTGGAAAATTACAAGAGTGATGAAGAATTTAGTAATCTGCCAACACATAAAAAGTGGACCAGATACTTTGAAAAATCAAAGAACATTGAATGCCACTCAGAATTGCTAAGAATTGCACAATTCTTCTTTGCTATATCATGTCACAATGCAAATGTAGAAAGAGTTTTTTCACTGATGCAAAGTCAATGGACAAAGGAAAGGAACAAATTGAGTGTTGAAACAATGAAAGGCATTCTGACCGTACAGTACAACTTCCGAGAAACACCTTGCAGTGACTTCTATACCTTTCTAAAGAGCAATCAGCCAATACTGAAAAAGATCCGATCTACAGAAAAGTATGCATGGGCACATCAAGTCACACACACAGTGGGGGAAGAAGACTGCAGCTAAGGGAATGAAGATGTTCAGCCTTAAGCAAAGGTAATTTTTTTTTAAGATTTCTATACCATGTGTGTTGTATATTAGCCTGTGTGTGCCGGGCGGGGGGGGGGAATGTCTTCGGGAGCGTCCTCTTTTTTGAATGTTCAGATATGGCAACCCTAGGCTGGATGCGGTTGTGGCATCGAACAGCAATTCTCGGGCTAGGGATCTCAGGTGGTAGTAGGAGCCGGTGTCGAGGATGGTGCAGAAGCTTCTTACCAAATTTGCAGATGAGGTCGTGGTGATGGTCAGTGAGAGTCGAAAGGGTCAGTGTGTTGAGCGCTTCTTGATATGTGGAGTAGGAAGGGGAGAGAATAATCTTGCATGCCCTCTTTTGCACTTTTTGTAGGTGTTTACGTTGTGTGGCATTTTGGGAGGAAGACCAGGTAGGGGAGGCATAGGTGAGCTTGGGAAGTATGAATGTTGTGTAAACACAGGAGCTCGGGTGCAGGGACTCCGAGGGACTTGAGTCGGCGGAGGAGGTGGAGACGGAAACTGGAGGATTTGACAACTTCACTGACGTGTGGTTAAATATTTAGTTTGTTGTCTATGGTGACGCCGAGGAGCTTCGTGGAATCTACAACCTGGAGTGTGTTGGGACCTAAAGTAATGGAAGGAGGTGGGACAATGTCGGAGGAGAGGTTGATGTGCATAACCATGGTCTTGGTATGGTTGATGGTGACATGGTTGTTGGTGGCCCAGTTTTGGAGACTGTTCAATAAATCCTGAAGGGCGGTATAGTCGGGAGCAGAATTGTTGACGCTGATCCCAATGGTGGAGTCATCGACATATTTCCAGCGAGCAGGGGTTTCTCTTAGGGCATCATTGATGAGCATAAGGAAGCAGAGTGGTCCCATCTTGGTGCCTTGGGGGACGCCACAGGTGAGTGACTGAAAGGTGGAGACATCCCCTCGGAAGCGTACAGCTTGGCGTCGGTCACTGAGGAAGTCTGTAAGCCATGGTATAAGACTTCTCCGAAGCCCGAGGTCAATAGCTTTGTTGATGATTATATTGTGGTCGACTAGGTCGAATGCTTTAGTGAAATCAATGAAGGCGACAGCTACAGACGTTTTTCGTCTCTCGAGATGGCGGTATATGTAATCGAGAAAGCTGACAAGACAGTGAGTGGTGGAGGAAGTTTTCATATTGCCAAATTGCTGAGGGTCTACGACTCCTGCAATATCAGCATAAGCCCAGTCGAACACAAAACTTTCACAGATTAGACTGGGTATTGGGGTGATTGCAATAGGTCGTAGCTGATTTAAGGATTGTGGGCTGGTTGACTTGGGCACTGGTGATACATAAGAGGTCTTCCAGTCAGCTGGGCATCTGGCTTGACTGAGAGAAGCATTGATGATGGAGCATAGGGGTTTAGCAAGCTCCGGGGAGAACTCCTTGAAGAGTTTCATTGGTAAGTCAATGGGGGTGGTAGAGCGTTTTAATTTTAGTTTGTCCAGGCGTTTTGCTACTTCAAATTCTTCTACTAAGTCAGTGGGAAGGGGGGCTGGTAGGTAAGCAGGGAGAGTGGTTGTGTCAAGCCGGGGGAGCGTCTGGCATATAGTAGCGAAATGGTTATTTGTTTGCTCAGCTGCGTCAACATTAGTGAGATGGCTAAGGAAGGGGAGGGGGTGTGTCTTATTGTTTAGTCCACAGAGTTCTTTAAGCTTACCATACCATTGACTGATGTTGGTCTGCTTCAGGTGTTGTAATTTGGTTGGGTAGTGGGACTTCTTTGCAGTGCGTATTTCGCGGATGACTCGGTTGCGAAGGGACCTGTAGCGGATGTGGTCATTGAGATGAAAGGCTCTGTCTCTCTGTTGCATAAGTCTTTTGATCCGAGGTGTGATCCAGGGCAAGTCAGCTGGGTGAGATCTGACGGACTTCTCGGGGAAGAAGTGGTGGTGAGCTTCCGTGGTGGTGTTGGTATAATTTATCCATTTGGTTTCCACGTCATCCACGCTAAGTACTTCAGTCCAGGGATGGTGAACTATCCACTGCCCGAAGAGGCGCACTGCAGAGTCAGTAATCGGCCTGTAGGTCTTGATGTAGGGTCTCTGTACTTGAGTGGGAGTGGCAGCTGGGGACCAGAGCACTGATAAGTGTGTGCTACACCCGATAGGAGGCATTGGTTGAGGTGGTTGGTACTGGTCCGCTAAGTCAGTTAAGATAAGGTCAAGGGTATTTTGACCGTGTGTGGGGAAGTTCACAACTTGTGATAGTGATAGCTGGTCCTGGATATCAGTGGTGTCAATTTCATTATAATCCCCACATAATACTAACTTGGCACATGGGTACCTAACTCTGAGGTGGTCTGAGGTGGTAATGAGATGATTGATAAGAGTGTCTCTGGTGGGTGAGCGAGGCGGATGGTATGCCACACAGATTATGATGGAAGCAGTGTGGCGCGGGTGGGCCCGTGGCACAACACGTACCCATAATGCTTCCACATCTGCTGGGACTTGAACATCCAGGCGTGACGGGCGTAGGTCATCTTGACAGAAGAGGGCAACGCCCCCTCCGCGTCTATGTGAACGAAGGTGATGAAAGAGTTGATATCCCTCAATATGACACGTTTCAGGCACAATTTGCCAAGCCTCACATATGGCAACGACGCTCGCGGCGGCTGACCTGACTGTAGTTGCCAGCTCGTCAAACTTGTTAGCTAGGGAAGTGACGTTGGATGGCAGTAGAGACGGGAGATCATACCATATCCGTGGAACTTCAGTGTAGTGGTACGGTCTGTCAGGGGTGGGTTTCTTCGGTTTCCTAGTGGAGGTTACGGTCCTAATGGGCTTATGTGTATGACGGCCCTGTCTGCGGCTACGCGCGTGGAATATGTTCAGTGACTTGAGTCGCGCGATAACACTGCCATCAGGATAACCGTTTTAACGCGTGTTAAAATCGCTGTATTGTACTGGACTCGCCAGACTTTTACTCTGGAACAACTTGGGGTTGGTTGGTTAACTTAACCTTACATAAATGACACATAATGTCACAAAATGCATCTACATTATTGAATTAATATCTTAAGAAAGCCCAGGAAGTTAATTATATGATACTCCACCAAATAATGGAGGTCTGGGAAGCTCTGGTAAATGATGGGCAGAGGGTGAAGGTTACTCACATTCAAAGCCTTCAAAATCAACTGCAGACACTTATAAAATGAATTGTTGAGGCATAAAATAGGCGGTGGTGTTTAAACTCTTGGTAGCGGTGTCTGTAGTATGACTTCGAACTGTCTAACTGTACACTGAGTTCATCACTGTGTTGCAGGCTGGACTCAGCACTCAAAGCATCCTTGAGTTTTTCAACGTTTCTGACAACTTGCTTCACCTGCTGCTCAGTCGTGCTTTCCTCGGTCTGCTCTGGTATCACCAACACTGACTTAGCTTGTCATTTTATTTTTAAGTCAAATTATTTATCGTATATTGGGAGGTGCTCACCCCACACTTGTACCTGTACTGTACTTCCAAACTGCAGCGTTAAAAAATACTCCGATCGTTCTAGAATTCTTCTAATGGCAATGGGTAATGCATGTTTTAATGTTTACACTCGTTTACAATTGTCATACACACACTCATTCACGTAAGCACACTCACTCACGCAGTGTTCTTTTGTACAGTACTGTATTGTTATTGTCCAGCAAAGCCTCGAATAATGATGGTAATGTGTCCTCTAATATTGCAGTGTAAGGTGAATCATTAATTACCATTAAATTATAGCAATAATAATGATATGCATCCCCCAGTGTAACCTTTTCATATCTTTTGTGTGGTTTTTTACCCTCTTTTCCCCCAAAACAATACAATTAATGAAAAGTGCAAACTATGTTCTTTAAATAATGTTTCTGAATGCACCTTATACAATATAAATGAATAATAATATGGCCACACAAGAGGAGATGGGACGCCATTGTTTACGCTTGTGTTTACAGCCGGGAATCCGGGACGATAGTTCTACACGAGAAAATTAAGAAAATAAGACCATGGTTGTAGCTGTAGTAAATTTGTTTACATTGTAAACAAACTAATACAGTATTACCCCGCTTTACACGGTTTCACTTTCCGCGTTTTCTCATTTACGCGGTACCTTGCCAGAACCGGACTTTCACTTTCCGCGGTGCATCTACTCATACACGCGGTGAAGTATAATTTTTTTTTTTTTTTTTTTTTAGCTCATAAAATTCATACAAATTACCCGGCCAGAATATAATTTACATCGCTGGAATTCTTACAATATGATGATCATTTTGAATATAAACATCATGGATTTTGCATTAGACATACAAATTTTAGATCTAATGTAATAATTTGGTTTACACAAAGCAAATATTTTATCTTTTGTGCAAAATATATGAATTTTACATTCAAAATATTCCCTGACCTGCAAGGAATCCAGAAATGTCAATTATATTATCCTAACTTTAATCTGAGGTATTATTTATTACTATACCTTAAAATCTAGTGTTTTCACCCAAGCATTTCTCAGAGAGGTAGGAGCTAGTGAGCTGGGAAGAGGGAGGGGGATTTGAGTCCATTATTTGAATGGACATTAACCTGGCAACTGTATTTCTCTTAAATATTAATTGTGTGAGCATACCATCATAAAATTAAGATGTTATTTTTACTACAACATAGGTATTGTGTCGGAAAAAGTGGAGTTTGGGGGTTGGGCCAGTCTCAATTGGAATTAATCCCATATGTTCTGTTGTTCACTTTACGCGGTTTTCACTTTTCGCGGTACCCCGTGGGCTCAATTGACTGCGTAAATCGGGGTACTACTGTATATTGAAAGATATGTTGCAATGAAAGAAAAAATATGAAGAGCATAGGTGTGTATGTGTGTGTGTGTAATGAAGGTAAGTCGCCAAGTGAGGTGTTTTGTACCTACATCTGTCTACAGTACCGCTCCTCCTCCTAGGTGAAGGTGTCTTAATGAAGGTAAGTCACCAAGTGAGGTGTCCCTGTACCTACATCTGTCTACAGTACCGCTCCTCCTCCTAGGTGAAGGTGTCTTAATGAAGGTAAGTCACCAAGTGAGGTGTCCCTGTACCTACATCTGTCTACAGTACCGCTCCTCCTCCTAGGTGAAGGTGTCTTAATGAAGGTAAGTCACCAAGTGAGGTGTCCCTGTACCTACATCTGTCTACAGTACCGCTCCTCCTCCTAGGTGAAGGTGTCTTAATGAAGGTAAGTCACCAAGTGAGGTGTCCCTGTACCTACATCTGTCTACAGTACCGCTCCTCCTCCTAGGTGAAGGTGTCTTAATGAAGGTAAGTCACCAAGTGAGGTGTCCCTGTACCTACATCTGTCTACAGTACCGCTCCTCCTCCTAGGTGAAGGTGTCTTAATGAAGGTAAGTCACCAAGTGAGGTGTCCCTGTACCTACATCTGTCTACAGTACCGCTCCTCCTCCTAGGTGAAGGTGTCTTAATGAAGGTAAGTCACCAAGTGAGGTGTCCCTGTACCTACATCTGTCTACAGTACCTCTCCTCCTCCTAGGTGAAGGTGTCATATTGTCATTTTTCAACAAGTAATTTTTAGAAGGCCTATGTATTTTTATTCAATTATTTTACTCTGTTACATGCACACACTACTGTTCGTACAGAATGTGCATAAAAATGAAACAAATGATTATCATAAGGGAATAAATATTTCTTAGATGCACGATAGTTGGAGTGTAGGTTGAGGAAGTAGTGTTAGAGTCCTCACCTGCTCCAGTCTCCCATATGTAGTGAAACTATTGCCAACTGCCAATGTGGTATTTTGTATTTTATTTTGTTTATTAGTATAATTTTTATTAATTCCTCGCATTTACTGGTACTACAGTATACACGTGACCCTGGCCCCTAATAGCCTCAGATAATGAGTATATATACAGGTTGACAATCCCTTATCCGAAATCCTTGGGGCCAGATGCATTTCGGATTTCGTTATTTTTCAGTTTTCAGATTTTTTTTTTATTTTTTTTTTTAGCCCACCCGGGCACAAGTCACTGACCCACATTGGGGCCTGGGGGGCAAAAATATAATAATAATAATTCATAGGTCTAGATCGTGTTTCTCACTTTATCTTTTTTTCATTCTTGTATTTCCTTGTTGCCAGGTATTGTTGTTATTATTTTATTAATACAGTATTACTGTTATTATTATTATTATTATTATTAATTTTATTATTTTTTATTATTATTATTGTTATTATTATTATTATTATTATTATTATTATTATTATTGTTATCATTATTATTTTGTTTTGGTGTATTTTTTATTAAAAATTTTATTTACTAGGAATAATTATTATTATAATTATTATTATAATTAGTATTACTATTACATTTGCGCCCCCCAGGCCCCGATGTGGGTCAGTGATTTATGCCTGGGTGGACTAATCCCTGTTTAAAAAAAAAAAAAAAAAGTTTTGCTCCACCAAAAAACTTTTGGTTTTCGGATAAAGCGTTGTCAACCTGTTTAAAAAAATATGTGGTGTAATTTGCTGGCAGGGAATGCATCCCCCCCCTCATTTGCAATAATTCTTATGGGAAAATTGACCCGATATTCACAATGAATTTTAAGAATGCATCGTTTGTGATAAATGAAGTTGTAGTGGACGTCTCCCCTACAACTGCATAGCTGCAGGCCACCTGCGACGTCTTCCCTAGCAACCAAACTAGCGGCCCGGAGGGGGGCGTCACCAGATGCCGCAGTATCCTAGCAACGGAGCCAAAGACCGGCGACTTTCTCGGGTTTTCCCACCATGACTCATAGATGACTCACGGCTGCTGGGTATATGAGCTCTGTCTCTCCATTGAGATTCATTCTGGCCTCTCTACTTGAACAAGCAACACCTCCTCCTCCTCCACCGCTGCCTGGCGGCCCTCGCTTCTCCTCCGCCTGCCTGGCGGTCCTCGCTCCCGCCAGCGAGCATGGCGACCCACCAGCTGTCCTTCTCTGAGCTTCCTCACCAACCAGCTCTCATTCTGCTCTCGATTCCTGAACACGCAACACCTCCTCCCAGCAAGCTCCTCGCTGTCCAGCTTTCATTCAACCAGGAGGCCAGCAACAGGCAACATCTTCTCTAACGAAGCTCCTGCACATCTACCTCCTTCAACACGCTACTCACCGAACGTGTCTACTGAGCAGCTCCTCACCACACGGCACCTCCAGCACCAGACTGTCTACCATATAACTTATATTATATAAGAAAACCACCTTAGAGTTTCCATCCATCCTGAGTGCTAGACAACATTAATATCACGAAACCCTACAAAGTACTGAACCCCGGGAGATTCTTGAGATGCACAATGTTTTTTATGTTAATTTACTGAGTGTTTCTCTTTAATTGCCAGCCCTCTATCTGTATAAGACAGTGCGCTGTACAAACGCTAAATGAAATACTGTACCGTATTTAGGCTTGTGTAAACACGAAATGTGTTAGGCACGTTGTAACCAACACCAGACAATAAACGCCCCAGCTAGACTGACCATGTGACTTGTCATTCTCCCATTAAATAATGCAAGATATTACACCATAAACCCTCAAAGATCAGGACCCGGTGAATACAGATTTGGAAGATTTGGAAAAAAAATGGGCTGGTTCTGGGCTAAGAAGCATTCCCAAAACAGAGTGAAGGTAGTTTTAGGCTTAACGATTTTATCTTATAAAATGTCACGGACTAAACTTAGCAGAATATAACTTCCATTGCTGGAATCCTTGCAAGATATAGATTAATTTGGGAGACATCACACAGTTTGCATAAAAGGTAAAACAAAAAATTTCCTTTAGTGTAGTACATTTGAGTACAAAGTGGGTATGGTAATATGTTGCTCAAAATTATGTTTTATTCACAAGAAAAAAGTCTATAACTAACCCAAGTAGTCAAGATAATATGTACTGTATTTTTGGCGCTTTTTTTAAAATTATTTATCGTATTTATACACTTAAAACATTCACCGGAAGATTCGGACGGGTGGTCCCCCCCCCTTTCAGTCCGGATCTACGAGGGTTCGCTGTACATCTTTGAAAGTAGGGACCCCTACTGTTTGGGGGAAAGGAGCCCCGGGTGCTACTTTCAAAATTCTAGTGAGAAGCCTGAGAATGTGGCACCACAGATGACATTAGAATAAAATAAAATAAAAATATTTTGTAACTAATAGTGAGTTCATAAGATGATCAAGATGGTCTTGGTGATGTGAATGTGTAAATTTATGTAGCATTTTTACTGTTATTCACGATTAAAGATTGAAATACAGCCATAGAACTAAAGCCATATGCCAAGAGTTATTCAGAAAATTTAATTTAGGCGTGTTGATGGCTGTGATGGCCGCCCACGTGAGGATGAGAGAATATAGTACTGTACTGTGCCTTCAGCTAGTACAGTTCATAGTGATAACAGTGACTGCTGTGGAAACTTAGAGGAAGCAGCAGGCATGAGTGTCTGGCAGTAATAGATAATATTGGTTCCACAAAGAAAGGATTTTCTGTGTTTTCTAAAGAACTGTACATGTGGTTTATGGTCAATTCGCCCATACTTAGGGGTCGGTTCGCCCCCACCTGAAGTCAGTTCGCCCACACCTTGTCAAGTTCTACAGTATTTATGTTTATTCATGTACTAGATAACAATGTAATATATATAATACAGTATACAAATTAAGTTTCGGGTTGTTTACGGTATTCAGAATTACATACTGTATTTATAAGTGCAGAAAAGTCTTCCGGTGCTTAGCCAAGCACTCCATGTATGTGCCAATAAGCAGCAAAAGTGTCATTTTAGAGGTGAAAATAGACATTATTTATTGACATGAACATAAAGGAACAAGAGTTAAATAATGACAGACGGAGTTTATATGCAGCTTCTCAATAAATCACTCATTACCACAACCTGCCATGTTTACTGGTGTATAAGGTGCACAATGATTTTAGAAGGAAATGTTTAGGGAAAAGAGGTATTTTGGTGAATATACAGTATAAAGTATATTGTACTGTATGTACTCCTCTTATAATGGAAATAAACATGAATAAAGAAGAACAAAATATTCTTGTGGGTTCCTGTGTAGTCAGCTGATGAATGGCAGTGAGATGGAGATTATGCTCACAACTTCTTACTTATTTATGTTTTTTTTTATTATTTACATTGATTTTTAAGTGTTTCTGTATAAAAATGATTTTGGGGCCATGACTGCAAGAATAACACAATATTGTATGAGGACAACTGTATCATATTAGTGGAGGTTCAGTATACTGTACTGTACAAAGTTTTTTAGTAAACTGTAAAAGGAAAGAGAAAATACAACTTGGTACATATACAATTTATTGATTGCTTATGAGAGATTGTACATAATATCAAAGAAGACTAATCAAGCATCTTAAAGTCCATCCTTGAAAAACTACCAACATCTTGCAAACATTTGGCTCATTCACACATCTTTTATTTTATAAGACCAATTAGTAAGTTTCACTAAAAGCTACAGCTAATGTGTTATTGATCTAAATACTGTACAGTGTAACCCGGTAATGTACTCTACTATAAGACATGATTAACGCTACTTAAACCCTTTGCAGTCACTGGCTCTGTTATTATTCTTATATTCCACTTTTATTGTAAATGAAACTTTTCAAAATACATAAAATTTAAATATATTAAAATAAAAAATAAAATAACTTCACACCTTCAGGAAGACATCGACAGTTAAGTATTGTTGTAAAGCCAGAATTGTGGTTCAGTTCCACAACTCTGTTACAATAATTTCAGCTACAAAAATTCACCTCATATTAGTCACCAGCAGTGTCAAAATGCTCTTAAGGTGATGTCAGTACTGTACAGTAAAAAGATTACCATATAGTAACTAATTATTTCCTGATTCAAAACTTGATAATTTCCGCTCATTTAGAAATAAGACGATGTTCTGTCTGTAATTTTCAAAAGTTTATCAATACAGTAAGTCCTCGCCTAACGTCGTCCCGCTTAACATTGTTTCGGTACTACGTCCGTGAACTTTAGAGACCAAAAATTTGTTTAACGTCCCGGTGATCCGATACCTGTACTACGTCGTTTAGCGTCGTCACGGACTACTTTCTATGGCACATCACCCGCGCTACGTTCTCTCGGCTCGGCGCGCTGCCCTCACTCGCGAAACGTCACAGCATCCCCAAGCGATGCCAAGCCAGTCTCTTTTACGACTTCAAATTATTCATGCGTGCTTAAGTGTTTTTGCTCTAAACCTACTCTAACCATTCGAAATGGCTTCCAAGCGCCCATCAAGTGCTACTGATGCTAGTGTAGTGAAGAGGCAACGTAAGACCATTACCCTGGCTACGAAAATGGATGTATTAACCCGATTTGAAAAAGGGAAACGTGCTGTGGACATAGCCCCTGTGCTGGGTCTAACCCCCACAACGGTGTGTACTATCCGTACCAACGCTGACAAGATTAAGGTTAGTGCTGGAAGTGGTTCTTCTCTGAGTGCTACTAAGATGACTCGTACTAGAAGCACTGTGATAGAGAAGGTGGAAAAGATGCTGGCAATGTGGATGGAGGACCAGAATCGATGCAATGCCCCTGTGAGCCTTATGGTTATCCAGCATAAGGCCAGATCTTTGTTTGACGACTTAAAGGCAGAAGAGAGTGAAGGACTGAAGGAAGAGATCTTTACGGCCAGCCGAGGATGGTTTCAACGACTGAAGCGTCGTTATAACTTCCGCAATATTAAGATGACTGGTGAAGCTGCCAGTTCAGATATGGTTGCTGCCGAGACATTCCCGCCAGAATTCAAACGGATTATCCAGGAAGGAGGTTACTCACCAAAGCACGTCTTCAATGTGGATGAGACTGGTCTCTTTTGGAAGAGGATGCCTGAGGGGACCTATATCTCCAAGGAGGAGAAAAGAGCGCCAGGTTTTAAAGCAGCAAAAGACCGCTTGACGCTGCTGCTTGGTGCGAACGCTGCCGGTGACTTCAAGATGAAGCGTATGCTGATTTCTCGTGCTGCCAACCCACGGGCTCTGAAAGGTTACTCTAAGGATCGCCTTCCTGTCATTTACAAGGCAAACAAAAAGGCATGGATAACCGGCGCCATATTTAGCCAATGGTTAAACGTGCACGCCATCCCTGCACTGAAGGAATACTGTGCCAAGGAGAACCTTAACTTCAAATTTCTTCTGATCCTTGACAATGCTCCAGCTCATCCTCCCAATCTTGACGACTTGCATGTCAGTGTAAAAGTTGTATTCCTGCCTCCCAACACGACAGCACTGATGCAGCCTATGGACCAAGGCGTCATCGCTGCATTCAAGGCATATTATTTACGCCGTACCATGGCCCAGCTGCTCAAGGCTACAGACGGAGAAAATAAACCAACGATCCGAGAATATTGGCGTGGCTTCAACATTCTTCATGTAATTGACAACATTGGTAAGGCATGGGAAGAGGTTTCAGAAAGTTGCCTGAATGGTGTGTGGCGTAAACTGTGGCCTGAGTGCATCAACAGTTTTACGGGATTCTCGGACTTAGTCCCAGCTGTGAATAGGGATATCCTCAGCTTGGCTAGACAGGCAGGCTTTGATGAGCTGGAATCAGAGGATATTGAGGACGTCCTGGCATCCCATACAGAAGAGCTCACCAACAAAGATCTGCCACAATTAACAGAACACAGTCCCGTTGAAGACCACGACGACGAAGAACCTCAACGAACGCTAACTTCCAAGAGGATGGCAGAATTGTTGAACATGTTCCAGCAAGCAATGCAAATGCTTCTAGATGACGACCCAAACAGAGAACGTAGCTCAAAGGTTCAACACAGCATTGAGGACAGTCTTGGTTGCTACACCGAGATCTATAAGGAGAAGAAGAGTAGCACCAAGCAGTCAACACCGGATTCATTTTTTCGTCGCAGGACAGCAGGAGCTTCTTCACAACAGCTGGCAGTCGAGGAGGAGGAAACAACAGCGGAGGAACCTCAGGTAGAGCAGGAGGTGGAGGAGGCAGCCGCAGAGTCTCAGTGACTCACCACCACCCTCGTCCTCCGCTCCGGCCCTCCTCCACTCCCACCCTCCTCCTCCGCTCCCACCATCCTCCTCCCTCGCTTCACTACCCACCACACACTCGCTCTACCACCTCTGCCCATCAGTGAGTACCAATACAAACTTAGTACTGTACTTCTATATACTGTTTTCTATATAAATGGCAATAATTTTCTGTATATGTAACTTTTTTCATGGGTCAAAGGTGAGGCTGGGGAACATAACTCCCGTATTTTATCTATTTCTTTTGGGGAAAATTGATTCGCTCAACTTTGTTTCACTTAACGTCACATTTTCAGGGACGGAACCCCGACGTTAAGCGAGGACGCCCCTGTACTACAACCAACAAATTCTCCATTTTTATCATAATATTTTGAACATTATAAATAAGTCCTTAAATGGGCGAGTTATATTTGTTAGGTATTTATTATTATATGAGGTTATTGTTTAGGTCAAGAAGAGCAACGTGTCCTTCAATATTCATTTAAAATATAATTATTGCATCTCCTGAGGGCTGAGTGCAGAGGGTTATTACAAGACAAAAGTATTTAAATAATCTACTTATCAGTTATGTACCAATTGTCATCTTTGCAAAGATATAAAAGTAAGAAAAGCATTTCATACACTGAAGACACACAGTAAATTACATTTTTAGGAAGCATAAAATATAAATGCTCTATCTTCCTGATTCCTTTTAGCTGCTAGACACAAACATAAAATTCATCTGTTGCAGTAATGCCTTCTATTGTTATAACACAATTTATTAACTATTACAGGGGATAAAACAACCAAAGATCTGTAATAACCGGTTCTTCTTGGAGCTCTCTATCATTCTACTACAGTGTGTTTAATTAGTAAACAGTAAGTAACACTTTCAACAACTGCATATTGTAGCAAGTTGTCAACACTTTACTTTATAACAATGAACCTTGAATAAACTATAATGTATTTTAAGTGTGAATTAATTATTTTAATTTTTATTTAAAATTTCTCAAGTACAGTACTGTACTTATATTTTGTCAGAACAATTGAAGAGTAAAAGTACAAATGTTTAACTAAGGGTTGAAGAAACTATTTCAATTAATACTAGAAGTTGCTTACCACTGGAGTTTGATTTAGAGCAATAAACTGGTGTTTTATTTTACATTTATTATGTTTTTTTTTCAAAGAACACCCAAACCCACTATACAGTACAGTAAAAAATATGTTGAATTATACATCTCAAAAATTGGAATAAAGTTACCATAGTGAAGGCAGTGCTCACTAGACATGTGTTCTGTGACAATGGTGTATTATGTGAAAATTGTTAGAGTGAAAGAGGTTTATGTTCATTTAACAAAGCACTGGTTAAAATAAAAACAACACAAATCCCCGACAGCCTGACTTGGTAAAATAATAATACCTGTGTAGAGGCACAGGTTGTAGGGCAAAACAACTTGGTGGTGACTTTTGTCATTTGAATAACAGGAAAATATGGCTGTAAATGAAAATATACAGCACATGGTGAAACATGTTCATTAATACATAAATTTTGTCATGTAAAAGTGGGTAGTGTGTGTGTGTAGTAAGGACTGCCTTTAGATCCATTTTCAAATAATCTTGTGGTGAATGTGCAATACTGTATACAGTACTGTGTACTGTATATTGGTACAGTATATCAAAAAGTAGGATATTGACAACCCCACAAAGACAACAGGAGTCACAGTGTTCGTTCTGGAATTCATCAACCCCTCCATGGTACAGATAGTTATTTGGTCAACTGAACAAGATAGCTTCCTTCCACCATGTTAGAGCTTTTTGTAACCAAACACACATTGACAACAGAGATATTTCACTACACGAGTTTATTATAACAATCTTAAATTAAATGATAACTGGTCTTTTGTCTTGGTGAAATACAACGATTCTTCTTTGAGGCAAAGAACCACAACTGTGTTATACTGTACTGTACTGTGTTGTACTGTACTGTATTGTACTGTACTGTGTTGTACTGTACTGTGTTGTACTGTACTGTACTGTGTTGTACTGTACTGTACTGTGTTGTACTGTACTGTGTTGTACTGTACTGTGTTGTACTGTACTGTACTGTGTTGTACTGTACTGTGTTGTACTGTACTGTACTGTGTTGTACTGTACTGTACTGTGTTGTGTTGTACTATGTTGTACTGTACTGTACTGTACTGTGTTGTACTGTACTGTGTTGTACTGCACTGTGTTGTACTGTACTGTGTTGTGCTGTGGTGTACTGTATTGTACTGTGTTGTACTGTACTGTCTTGTTCTGTAATGTACTGTATTATCAAAGGTGGGCAGTTGCTCCACAAAAAGTTGCGGGTCAACTTGTGCCACAACTTTTTTGGTTGCGCGTACAGTTGCGCCGCACATTTTTCCAGGGAGTTGCGGAACTGGTTACAGCACAACTTTTACAAGCATTTTCAAGCAAAACGGCCAAAATTTTTCGGCAAGTAATTGAAAATTGGAATACGACCGTATAAACAAACGGGCATCCCTAGAGACATGCATTACGAAAATTTCTGTTTGTGACGGAATGATTCAGCATAAACATGATACAAGTTGGGCAGCATATTTCTGACCTGTAAACCAGATGAGACCCCCCCTCCCCCCCATTGCTCCCTCACTGTAGTTGCCAGATTTCATCTTTCACATAAACTCTCGAAACTAGAGTTGATGTGAAAGATGAAATCTGACAACTACAGCGAGGGAAGGGGAGGCAGTCAGTAGCACTGTACTTAAGACGTCAGTTTCTTGTTGTTTTGTTTCTTGTTATTACTAGTATTATGGATCATTGTGTGGGGAGGAAGGAATCTGTGGCCGGCAGCAGTGATCCTGCCGACCAGGACATGGACACGGAAGTTGAAGTGACTGAGACTGTTGACAGCCAGTCCACTGAGGCCAGTGGTTGTCAGGCATTTTTTGTAATTTTGTTATAAAATATTGATATTAACTTTTTTGTATCAATTATATTTTGATTTACTTTTACAGGTAAATAAGCAAAAAAAAATATTTTAGTATTTGTTTATTTTTTATTTTTTAAAGTTGTGCGTTGCGGTGAATCTTTTTGAAAATGGTTGCAGTTGCGGAGCAACTATTTCAGCAGAGTTACGGTTGTGGCGCAAAAAAAAAGTTGCGCTTGCCCACCTGTGTACTGTACTGTACTATACTGTACTGTACCATACTGTATTGTATTGTACTGTACTGTACTATACTGTATTGTACCATACTGTATTGTATTGTACTGTACTATACTATACTGTATTGTACTGTACTGTATTGTACCATACTGTATTGTATTGTACTGCACTGTACTGTCTTGTATCATACTGTATTGTACTGTACTGTATAGTACTGTATCGTACTGTACTGTATTATACCGTACTGTACTGTATTGTACTGTACTGTATTGTACTGTATTGTACTGTACAGTACTGTATTGTACTGTACTGTATTTTTCTGTGCTGTGCTGTACTGCATTGTACTGTGCTGTATTGTATTGTACTGTACTGTTCTGTGCTGTACTGTACTGTTTTGTACTATACTTTACTTTACTGTACTGTACTGTATTGTACTGTACTATATTGTACTGTACTTTACTGTACTGTGCTGTACTGTATTGTACTGTACAGTACTGTATTTTTCTGTGCTGTACTGTATTGTACTGTACTGTATTGTACTGTACTGTTCTGTACTGAACTGTATTGTACTGTACTTTACTGTACAGTGCTGTACTGTATTGTACTGTATTGTATTGTATTGTACTGTAATTTACTGTGCTGTACTGTATTGTACTGTACTTTACTGTACTGTGCTGTACTGTATTGTACTGTACTGTATTGTATTGTACTGTACTTTACTGTGCTGTACTGTATTGTATTGTACTTTACTGTACTGTGCTGTACTGTATTGTACTGTACTGTATTGTATTGTACTGTACTTTACTGTGCTGTACTGTATTGTACTGTGTTGTACTGTACTTTACTTTACTGTGCTGTATTGTACTGTACTGTATTGTATTGTACTGTACTTTACCTTACTGTACTGTGCTGTACTGTACTGTACTGTATTGTACTGTACTTTACCTTACTGTACTGTGCTGTACTGTATTGTATTGTACTGTACTTTACCTTACTGTACTGTGCTGTACTGTACTGTACTGTATTGTACTGTACTTTACTTTACTGTGCTGTATTGTACTGTACTGTATTGTATTGTACTGTACTTTACCTTACTGTACTGTGCTGTACTGTACTGTACTGTATTGTATTGTACTGTACTTTACTCCATTGCATTGTTGTAATTGTACCAAAATGTATTGTACTGTAATTTCATTTTACTGTGCTGGGTATTGGTACTGGTACTGTATTGTATTGTACTGTACTTTTCACTTTACTGTAATTGTACTGTATTGTATTGTATTGTACTGTACTGTATTGTATTGTACTGTACTTTACCTTATCAATTGTGCTGTACTGTAATTGTACTGTATTGTATTGTACTGTACTTTTTACCTTACTGTACTGTGCTGTACTGTACTGTACTGTATTGTACTGTAATTTTACCTTACTGTACTGTGCTGTACTGTACCAGGACTGTATTGTATTGTACTGTAATTGTACTTTTACCCATTGAAAATTGTACTGTGCTGTACTGTACTGTACTGTATTGTATTGTACTGTACTTTACCTTATTGTACTGTGCTGTACTGTACTGTACTGTATTGTACTGTACTTTACCTTACTGTACTGTGCTGTACTGTACTGTACTGTATTGTATTGTACTGTACTTTACCTTACTGTACTGTGCTGTACTGTACTGTACTGTACTGTATTGTATTGTACTTTACTTTACTGTACTGTGCTGTACTGTACTGTATTGTATTGTATTGTACTGTACTGTACTTTACTTTACTGTACTGTGCTGTATTGTACTGTACTGTACTGTATTGTACTGTACTGTATTGTACTGTACTGTGCTGTGCTGTATTGTACTATACTGTACTATATTGTATTGTACTGTACTTTTCTTTACTGTACTGTGCTGTATTGTACTGTACTTTACTGTACTGTGCTGTGCTGTATTGTACTATACTGTACTATATTGTATTGTACTGTACTTTACTTTACTGTACTGTGCTGTACTGTATTGTACTGTACTGTATTGTACTGTACTGTATTGTACTGTACTTTACTGTGCTGTATTGTACTGTACTGTACTGTATTGTACTGTACTTTACTGTACTGTACTATACTGTATTGTACTGTACTTTACTGTACTGTATTGTACTGTACTGTATTGTACTGTACTGTGTTGTACTGTAATGTGCTGTACTGTATTGTACTGTACTTTACTGTATTGTACTGTACTTTACTGTACTGTAGTGTACTGTACTGTATTGTACTGTACTGTATTGTACTGTACTTTACTGTGCTGTATTGTACTGTACTGTACTGTATTGTACTGTACTTTACTTTACTGTACTGTGCTGTACTGTATTGTACTGTACTTTACTTTACTGTACTGTATTATACTGTACTTTACTGTACTGTGCTGTACTGTATTGTACTGTACTGTATTGTACTGTACTTTACTTTACTGTACTGTGCTGTACTGTATTGTACTATTTTGTACTGTACTGTACTGTACTTTACTGTACTGTGCTGTACTGTATTGTACTGTACTTTACTGTATTGTACTGTACTTTACTGTACTGTAGTGTACTGTACTGTATTGTACTGTACTGTACTGTATTGTACTGTACTTTACTGTACTGTACTATACTGTATTGTACTGTACTTTACTGTACTGTATTGTACTGTACTGTATTGTACTGTACTGTGCTGTACTGTAATGTGCTGTACTGTATTGTACTGTACTTTACTGTATTGTACTGTACTTTACTGTACTGTAGTGTACTGTACTGTATTGTACTGTACTGTATTGTACTGTACTGTATTGTACTGTACTGTATTGTACTGTACTGTATTGTACTGTACTGTATTGTACTGTATTGTACTGTACTTTACTTTACTGTACTGTATTATACTGTACTGTTCTGTACTGTATTGTACTGTACTGTATTGTACTGTACTTTACTTTACTGTACTGTGCTGTACTGTATTGTACTGTACTGTATTGTACTGTACTTTACTTTACTGTACTGTGCTGTACTGTATTGTACTGTACTTTACTGTATTGTACTGTACTTTACTGTACTGTATTGTACTGTACTGTATTGTACTGTACTGTATTGTACTGTACTGTATTGTACTGTATTGTACTGTACTTTACTTTACTGTACTGTATTATACTGTACTGTTCTGTACTGTATTGTACTGTACTGTATTGTACTGTACTTTACTTTACTGTACTGTGCTGTACTGTATTGTACTGTACTGTATTGTACTGTACTTTACTTTACTGTACTGTGCTGTACTGTATTGTACTGTACTTTACTGTATTGTACTGTACTTTACTGTACTGTATTGTACTGTACTGTATTGTACTGTACTGTATTGTACTGTACTGTATTGTACCGTACTTTACTTTACTGTACTGTACTGTATTGTACTGTACTTTACTGTACTGTGCTGTACTGTATTGTACTGTACTGTATTGTACTGTACTTTACTTTACTGTACTGTGCTCTACTGTATTGTATTGTACTGTACTGTATTGTATTGTACTGTACTGTATTGTATTGTACTGTACTTTACTGTACTGTACTGTATTGTACTGTACTTTACTGTATTGTGCTGTACTGTACTGTGCTGTACTGTGCTGTACTGTATTGTACTGTACTGTATTGTATTGTACTGTACTGTGCTGTACTGTACTGTACTTTACTGTACTGTACTGTACTGTACTGTACTGTACTGTACTGTACTGTACTTTACTGTACTGTGCTGTACTGTATTGTACTGTACTTGATGCCACATAAGCCTACAAATATAGTAATAGTTATCATGGTTGTGTAATGCTCATTCATAATTCTGTCATGAAGGTAATTAAAAAAATTGACGTCATCATTAAATCTTTGTCAATATCTGTACAGTATATACAGTATGCCAAAGAATTTTGTATAACAAACAAAGATTGTTTTATAAATAACACATCTCTCAAGCGTAACTTAATTAACACAAGTTTAATAGCAAGGGTCTTGAGGCTTTATTGCCTGTACTGTACAGTCCTCCCAAGACACTATCATTAGTTTACCATCTTTACAATTTGAAAGACTAGACGAAATACTTTGATATTTTCTCCAGTGAATTGTCATATGTTTGTATGTCTGCTTCCCATATTGGTAACAGTATTCAACTATACACAACATATGCACAGAATTTATAAAATATCTACAGGAATAGAACTTAAATTACTGATCACTTTGAAATTCTGGCATTTCTCTACACTAGTGTTACCAGACAATTTGATCCACGTACAGTATTAGATAAAGGTGTTTATCAATGTGGTTGACTAATGTACTAACCAATCCAAAACAAAAATGCTAATACTGCTCACAATCTACACCTGACCCCCAGGGGTAATGATATATTTGGGGAGACAACTTTGAGTTGGTCACCTGTCAAGCTGTTCTGAGTGTGACTACAGTATATTCCTCTGAACACTGTCACCTTACATAATTGAGAAGCAATATCAAGAGTGTTCACTTTAATTTTTATCATCATGAAAGTTGAAGTTTGGTTTTAAAACAAAGATAACCTGTGTTCCAACAATACTGTACACTCATTTAATTAGAGTAAACAAGTCACCTTTACACATTAATAGGATATTAATTAACTATATTTGTGTTGATAGTGTTTTTGTGGCACAATAATTCATAATAAACTGACCCTGGTACTAATAGTGCCTTCCTTAAGCTTATCACTGTAACAGTAGACCTCTTGGTACTAATAGTGCCTTCCTTAAGCTTATCACTGTAACAGTAGACCTCCTGGTACTAATAGTGCCTTCCTTAAGCTTATCACTGTAACAGTAGACCTCTTGGTACTAATAGTGCCTTCCTTAAGCTTATCACTGTAACAGTAGACCTCCTGGTACTAATAGTGCCTTCCTTAAGCTTATCACTGTAACAGTAGACCTCTTGGTACTAATAGTGCCTTCCTTAAGCTTATCACTGTAACAGTAGACCTCCTGGTACTAATAGTGCCTTCCTTAAGCATATCACTGTAACAGTAGACCTCCTGGTACTAATAGTGCCTTCCTTAAGCATATCACTGTAACAGTAGACCTCTTCAAACACACTAGTGGTGTAAAGGTTGTCCTCCTGACTGTACAAAGAATGAACTTAAGGGTTCTTTCTGCACTCCAATTATCCTGCAGTTGTGTAGTTTGAGGTTCTGTACTGTACTGTACTGTATAGAGATAATTTTATAGCCAGATGGACAGAGAGAGGACTGACCATGTGACCCGGTCACAGTAAGCCACATTTATATTGGAGTTACAATAGTAAGCCTCACAAACATGTTACAGCATTGAGAGAAAAAATCTAAATTATTCTTTATGAAATATATTCATAATTCCCTTGCAGTTACTGGGGTATGGTAGAGCTCCCATCAGTATATGTTAAGTGCAGCTTCATCAAATTGAAAACATTTCAATTACACAGAGGTAAGTTTAGTAACACATTATGATGTGGTGATAAGTTTTACTTTGAAAAAATTGCTGCAAATAAAACCATTTCTTTTTGCACCAAAACCTGATAATGTTTCATTTTGATTATTGTAATAACAAACTCCAGAGGACCGGAGAAATTCATTAGATACAGTACTACATGCAAGAGTATAACATCTTACTCCAAAACCAATAAGAATGTTGTATTAATGCAATACCATAAGTGAATAACAACATTCTAGACATTTCCAAAAATATACAATACAGTTTACAGTTTTGATAAGAGGAAGAAAACAATCATGTCCTTCTCATCTAGTTGCTATGTTCTCTCTTAGGATTCTGCAACAGACTTTATCAAACATCATGCATAATAATCCTGGAAAGGTAGAAATCTGTGACTACAATAATTATATTTTGATGAGGATGTTTATTATAAAATGCTATGCATAACATATTAATAATTACCTTTGTTAGATAAGCTTAGAGTGAAGTATCAACTGTACCTTATAAGTTCTGTCTTACACCTGCTTAGGTGAGGTGAGGTTATGGAAGTAGTTGATGGACCAGTACAAAATAATGTGACCATTTAACCAATTAAAGTTAATATTAATAAATTTACATCATAACTAAGTTTGTGAGTGAGCTTAACTTAGGTAGTATTAAACCCTCATTGTTTGTAAATGGTGGGCAGTCATGTTACAGCTGCTGGCAGACATCTGTGACACATTGAACAGTGATATCTGAACTATTGTTAGAAATAACTCACTACAAATAAGAACCTTTCTTCTTACCCTACATCTTTGACTCTTGCGAGTTGAAATAAAGTGTTTTACTTACTCCTAAATTAGAACAAACTATAATATCATTCAGAGTACAGTAAAGTATCGTACTGGCCATTATGTGTACGTACTCTATGTACATTTGTTCTTCTCTGATCAAACCTTAATGATAAAAACAACTTTCCAACAACAAAAATAATGTGGTCTTCATTATACCCGAGTGATGCAAATTTAACCAAACACTTCTGGGATAATGTAAGACAATGACATATAAAATAAATTGAGTTAATATGCTGCCAAATGTTATTCCTAATGTTCCTGATAATTATCCTTTGTAAACACTCCCAAGTACTATATTAAGACAAGCACCATAATATCACATGCAGACTGATACAGTAACATTAATAAAAATTGACACTAATATACACCATATAAAAGACAGACCCACAGTCTATTGAATATACAGTACAGGCGGCCCTCGCTGTATGACCATATGAGACACTAAAGTTTGTGTTACACCTCTTTCTTATTATACGAAAGCTCTTCTCACTTATATGGTCCCTTAAGGTAATTTACCAAATTTATATTATTATTTTTTTTTTAATGTGTCAGGCGCTATATTACAGTACTGTAGTTAGTTGTTGTTTGTGAACTGATTTAATTATTATTAGATACAATATTGGGGTCTTGTCAATGGGGAACTGAACCCTTCTTTTTGGACTTGGCTTCAGCTTCAAAACTTTCTAAAGTCTTTGGCTTCAAAGCCAGATGCACTGCACCAGTTTCGGCTTGAAAGCCACAGGCCTGGCTTTGGATTTTCACCTTTACGCAGACACACTGACCGTATTACAGTACAGTGTATAATTGTATTTCGATCATATTAATTAAATACAGTGGGGTATGCTATAACGAATCTAATTGGTTCTAGAACCTTGTTCGTTATAGCATTTGTTCGTTATAGGATTAATCCGTTCCAGGCCCCCAAATACAACCACTTAACACTGAAAAATATAATATAGAATTGTAAAAATTGTAAAAAAGTGCATAAATATGCATCTAAACCCCTGAAATAACCAATATCATTAATACTTGTAATAAAAAAACAATAAATTAGTAAAAAAAACAATACAAAAAAAAAATTGTTCGTCGTAGGAGTTTTGTTCGTTATAGCATTCTCAATTTTATAGGTAAAACCGTTCGTTATAGGAATATTCGTAGTAGGATCCGTTCGTTATAGCATACCCCGCTGTATATCATATTAGTGGTGGATACAAGGCAGCGTCATTTTGACCTGACTTGACAAGTGACATGGGTTGTCGTGTAGGCACCTAAATTACTGACCAGCATGTCAGTGACCAGTGCTGACACAAGAACATATTATCACAGGTCAATCAGGTCAGAATCTCTACCTCGGGTAGTGCTAGGGAGGGTCAACATCAGAGGAGGTCAGGTGAAGTGTGTGGTGACAATGTGACCTTGATCTGACTTTACATGAACTGAGAGCCACACTGATATCACATATTATTCCTACAGGTGTAGTCTCACAAGGACCTGACCTCAGTGTTGGAAGAGATCAAAGATACTAAGCAGTTGTGACCCGAACATTAGCTCACTTTGTACCTTTGGAAATCTTATGATAATTCATCCCGATGCTTCTCTGTGATATGTGAGTAACTTACTATGTTTATGTATTGTGGATAAAATAATTTAGAAAGGTAATTTGTTACTATAAATAACTCCTCTTCAGCCAAGGGAGAGTTAAAAGTTACCCCAACAACAGTCAGCTTAAACTCAGCTTATTTCAAAGTCTTGTTGCAACTCAGAATACCATACATATTACAATCAACATAAGGTAATACAGTATTGTGTTATATAAATAATGGTATTAAGGTTTCATGAAGCCTTGAAAAGCTTTAGATTTGGCTTAATGACCTTTTACATGTCTGGCTTCAAATTGGTGACATTCTAATGACTTTGTGGAGTCTTGGCTATGTCCCCAAGTCTGATATAAATATTAAATTAATGGTTTTCAAGGACCCTACCATACTCATAAAGCAAGAGACGCCTCTACAGTACATCCAGAATACATAAATGTTTCTTGAATAAATATCCAGACCTCGTAGATTTATTTATATAACTTCATTGTATCCAGAATGTGTAGTTACAGTATACCTGTATTTTGAATGTGTCCACCTCTTATTTATATATATATATATATATATATATATATATATATATATATATATATATATATATATATATATATATATATATATATATATATATATATATATATATATATATATATATATATATATATTGATAAAATCACACGGGGAAAAGGGAAACAACGGAGCACCTTAGCTTTCGTCTTTATTCAAGACAGGAAAAACATTGCAGCTCAGAATCAAACAACATAAGTACAATACAGAACAGCATCTGAAAGCAGTGCCCTGTTCGTTCATGTTAGGAATAATAATCATCCCATTGCTTGGGAAAAAAGCTTAGAGGTGTTCAAAAAATCTTGCATCACAGAAAGACTTCTGGTTGAAGCTAGTTTGATTAAGGAATTAAAATCAATAAACCTAAGTAATGGTCAGTCCAAAACTGATAATATGTTACATAAATTTATTTGTCAGTGGCCCAAGGTTGAAAATGCTTTGAAAACCTTGGAGCTAGATGTAGGATAGTTATTTAGTGGGTCCCTTATTTTTTACCTGATCTGACCTGACTAGTCACATCGCCCCCTTTCTCTTAAGCTCCTCTACATGTGTGTTGGTGTGAGGATTAGTGGATGACATCATTATGACCTGACCTCATGTTTAACAAGGTCACCCTGTATATTTAAGTCTCTCTCTCTGTCCATGTAATCCAGTTGCTTCTGAAGATGTCTTGAATAAAGACGAAAGTTAAGGTGCTCCGTTGTTTCCCTTTTCCCCGTGTGACTTTATCAAGATTTATCTTATCCATATATATATATATATATATATATATATATATATATATATATATATATATATATATATATATATATATATATATATATATATATATATATATATATATATATATATATATATATATATATATATATATATATATATATATATATATATATGGATAAAACTTCTGTAATTTTGTTTTATAAAACCTTAAGAAAATCTGTAAAAATTATGCATTTCAATATATTATTTTTTGCCAAAGATTTACTAAAAATACATTAGTTGCTTGGACTCACTTCTTTACCACAAACCTAAATTGGCTCTGTTTATATATACAGGGGGTCCTGCTATAAGCATCTTCATTATAACTGGTCAAATAATTGTGGGCCTACACGTAAAAAGTCCCCGAAGTTAAAAGGATTCTAACGACGAAATCCGTTGATCATCAGGAGCAAAAGTGTTTGAGTGATTGAAATTGCTGCTCACCTCCCATTCTCTTAAAGGTCATCCTTCTCTCCTGCACAATTTTGAAGTGCTCCAAGAAGTATAATTATTAACTTTGTTGTGTCTTTGGTGGATTATTTTTGTAGTCATCAGTTCGAAAGAGAAGCAAGGTGGTGTAGTGGCTAGTAGTTATGGGTGACTGTGTCTCAATGAACCACAATCACTTAGATGAGTATGTGAGTGCGTGGTTCGACAGCTTGCATCTCATTGTTTATAAGGGTATATATAAATGTTTAAAGATACCAAATTAAACTTTATGAGTTTCCCTTACAATGTGATCATCCCAATTAGACTATTCCTATTAATTCTTATGGGAATTAATTTCCCTTTATAATTGGTTTCATTATCAGTGTTTTTTTCTGGTTCCTATTAACCACTTATAATAAGGACCCCCTGTACCATACTTAAGAATGTGTTAATACAGCACTGTACATACCATGGGTGAAGGGCTTAATGCATCAAATGTCACTGACTCCTCTCAGTGTTTATTAAAAACTTAAGAAGAAGAAAATCATAGAATGACACTTTGCCTTGAAGAACTATGGCTACACCTACTGACTGTCACAGTTCATAAATAATGTCTCAAAAAAGATTAAATAAAAATCCTAAGCATATTAATATTTTTTTTTATGTTAAGGAAAATTTTATTAGACAAAAAAATTCACAAAAACAAACTTGATAAGACACAGCTTGCAAAGTAATATATTTACCATAAAACACGTGAAATAAAATATTCATCTCTGAAATACATCAAAATGTCTAGTGCCGGAAGTACTTGTCGGTAACCAGGAGACGTCTTTAAGAATGGCCGATGAGTACAAGGTTAAGATACAGTAATGCCTTTCAGCCGGTAACTTTCACATATTTACCGTAGGTACGGCAGGTAAAAGTACACAGTACGTGTTGATTCAGAAAGCCCTGCCACAAACTTCATCGGTGAAACAGTTTGTTTTTAATGTGGATGACCTACATACATTAAATGGCACCAGAAGAGACTATGATGCTCCAGGAGCCTCCCATGTACAGTACAATATTCATTATGAATGCCAAGAAATTATCTTCTTATACACACTACCCACAGCTGTTAATAATAATATAGCTTTTATGTAGCAGATTAGTTGACAATTGTTGCCTATTAAAGTAGTGTAGAGTCTCTCCTCTCTTTAACTGATGGCTATAGTCCTGTACAGTATGGGCACTCATAACACACTTCTCCTATCTGACATTCTGACAGCTTGTTTCATATACCCAAATTTGACATTTCTCTTTTTAGTTTTATAATTTCCTGTCTAAGACACTGCTTCATTTACCAGTATTTAAAGTTGACAGACTTTTTTCTTCACAGAAATAATCCAGTGTTTCCTGTGTCTAGTTGTTGTTTCTCTTCTTATTATACACAATTTTCTTCTTGTACAAATAAGTCCTCTACTGCCACAGTGGATAGCTACAGTTTTACTCTCAATCTTTCCCAAATTCCATACAGTAAAGCACAGTACAGCACAGTACAGTACAGTACAGTACAGCACAGCACAGTACAGCACAGCACAGTACCATTAAAGCTGGAGAAAAGTACCAATATCTGTTTACTTTAGTCTCAGTGTGACTGTCACATTTTCCATGTGGTCAGACTACCCCATCTAAGACTTTACCTGATAAGTTCCATAAAAATAACTTAAACACTGAGGCCGTCTCATGCCTACAACATTAAAAGCCTACACAGACAAACACTCAGAAATCTGGAACTACTGAACAGTATTCCTGACACAAAGTCTCTTTCTGGTACAGGTCAGCCAAAAATTGGATTAAAATATAGATTTCTAAACTATTAATGCCAAGAAAAACTAAATGTGTAAATAAATTATTGAACCTTCATCAAAACACAAACTATATACAAAATTGTGCCGGGTGGCTCAAAAGTCCATCATCACCAGAATGCAAAACTCAACATGTACCTTTACTTCATCAAAAATTTACACTGGTTATACCTAACAGCAACCTTCAGGTAATTGTGGCTCACCTGTGTAAATGTGGCTGTAAAATATTGATGATGAACAAAAATACAGACACAGTATCAATCCCTGCACTTCATCCCCTCAGAATGTTTCTCATTTTACTTCACTCATTCTAAAGGCTGTTCTTCATTACCATCAATACTGTATATGAACATGAACCTTTTGGGACACCCTGTACATCCACAAAATAGTTTTGTCAATCTATCAGTAATTCTCTATACATTTTAAAGGCCTCTAGTTAAAACACTAAATCACTATTACCTCTAGTTATCCGTGCTTAAAATTACCTTAAAATAATATAATTGTAATTAAACCTAAAAATGTTAAACACAAAAAGTATATGAACGAATTTCAGTACTCGGGGTTCCTACACTTTTGGCAGACTCATATTTTTGTTTTATTTCCCTGGAGTTTTCTGGGACAAGGATATATATTAGGTCTTAAATCTACAACCAGCAGTTTTTATGCTGTAGTTGAATAAGATAATGGGACAACCTGTCTTAGAACTGGTAATGTATATAATTTTTAGTCTTCATACAATAAAAGTTTTGAGTAATATAAAGGCTACAACAACCGTGTTTGTTGGGTCGACCAGTAGTATAGTAACCCTGCTTAAAAAAACTCGAAGTGTTTGTAACAGTCCTGCCATATACAAACAATAAAAGCCTCATACAATATATAACTACATACAATAAAAAAAACTATGAAATTCATTGTTACATCAACTCAAATACAATAACTTATTAAAACAACAAAATCTCTCAACCATTAAATGAGATTAAATTATTGTAAGGTAAATGGTGTTCAATCCTAAGATGTCTAAATTAAACTAAACCTTTGAGGACAACCTGATGATGTTACTTTCTATACACCAAACTCTGGATTTTTGTTACTTACCTTCCCCCTTTTTATTATTTCTATACAATATTCTACAACATCAATCTCTTGTATTTATATTTTACAACTGAAGACTTTTTGTACAACCTCAAAATCTGAAGTCTAATTGACTTTAATCTTTCGGCAAGACATTTAATTTTCCGTTACACTTACTGTACAGCCAGACTGGACGAGGGTTAGAGCACCCCAAAATAACTATAACAAACTTGATAACATCTGAGAAACACTGACACTTGATGGTTTATAATCAAAAGGTGTAACTGTAATAAATTCTCTTCAAATTTCATTCATCAATTTTTGGTGGTAATTTTATAGAACTGAACATATCTTTGTAGTAAAATTATCTTAACAGTTTCTCATTACCCAACTTACTCTTCTGTCCTCAGCAAAAGCACAAACAAATGTATGTTGACAATTTTTCTGGCCTGGCTGTAAAGTTAAAACCCAGATCCCAAAGTCATAAGTCCATCTCGCGTTGTTAAATACCTTTTCCTCTTTTAACGACTTCAGTCGTCTAAGTTTGTACGAGCGGTATTGGTCTCGTTCTCGTTTCCGATATAACGACGATCTTGAAGGAAGACGGTCTGGCCCTTACTAACTGCAGTTGGTAGTAAATGAGGCGGGAACAGGTCAGATACATAGCATGACTGCAAAGATGAGACAAATGCTATCAGAAGCTGCCAATACTGTAGGCACAATGACTGTACTATTAAGAGCCTATGAAAATCGCCTTTTACCCACACAAGACAGTAAACAGAAAGTGAAGAATTTGGACAACACAAGATCAGAAAAGTATTACGTTTTTTTTTTTTAGTCATATGAATTTAATACTACAGGTATTTAAGTAGGCAATTAAATATGACAAAAATATAACATTAATATTACACATGCCATCCCTGCCACAATTATTATACAGAGGAACCTTGTCATAGTGTGGGTGTTTATCTTAAAGCCAACACGTCATAATATCTGACTTTAACCACAAGTACAGAACAGATATAACAATACACCTATTAGCCATATTCCACAGCCTGAGCACTTTTGTACACCCATCAAATAAAGTACTGTATCATGGATGGAAATCAGAAAGAGTAAGCGTGTACAGTACAGTCAGTGAAATATGTATCGACCGCCCCAAGCTCGATGGAACAGAACGAGCGATAACCAACTAACACAGGTAACCACAGGTAGTGGATACAGCTCTCCCGACTTACGACCTACGACCTGCCTCAGTCGTACCAAAATTTTTTTCAAATTATGTATTTTCGAGTCCCAACATCAGTGATTGCGCTGTGTACAGTGGTCCCTCGGTTAACGAACACAATTCGTTCCAGAAGGTCGTTCGTTAACTGAAACCATTGTTTCAATGGGATTTTGGGTAATTGATTCCAGCTCACCGAAAATTACATACAAAGTAAAAATAAATGCAGCAAAGTACACTTACTTTGAGGTGTGTATGTAGAAGGCTCCTGGTTGATGATGATGATGATGGGAATTATTTGTAGGGGTGGAGGAGAAGGGAGAAGAAATGGAAGTGGGGGTGGAAAAGAAATCACCCCATGCTTCATGACATCATTTCACCCATAAAATTTTAAATTCACTTGGTGTAATTCAAGATTATTTTCTTTAAATCAACACTGCACTGCACTATATATTATCAATATGTTAAATAAATTTCAGAATGACCAATAATTGTACTGTAAAAACGTAAAAATAGTTTATGTTCAAGAGAGTCTACTGACCAGTGATACAAACTGACGCCTGTTTGGTGAGTTGAGTGGCTGTTTGGCGCACTAAAAACTAGTTTCCTGTACTTCAATTATGTTAAATAATTGTTAAAATGACTAAAAATTTTAATATAAGACTTGGAAAATTATTGAATAGTACAACCTTCTTGATATTTACTCAAATGGTCACGAATTTAAGCCCTAATATTCCAGCTGGTGAGCAGGCTAAAACATTTTGAGAGGAATTCGTTAACCGAATTTTTTTCGTTAATCGAATTGAATATTCTTATGGAAGGTAATTCATAACCTAGGACCACTGTACTGACAAAATTTTCGTTTGTAATTAACTTTAAAATGGCTGGCAAGCTAAAAAGTGAGAGTTTTGTGAAGCTGGAAGAAAAGAGCCACCCATTTTAGATTTTCTATGTATTATTTAATCATTTTCACTTTACCTGGATTGGATCCCTAACCCGGTCAGAAGTCAGGGGAGGAGCTGATATTCACAGTAGTCCCATAACTACTTCATAGTGTTATGCATGGCAGAGTGGTCGATAATTATTTCATTGACTGTACTGTAAACACACACACACATATATCTCATAGGTTAGTAACTCTTGACTACAGTACAGAGGCCTCATAACCTTTATCATACAATGTTCTGTGACTGACTAAAAATAATACTAAGGCTAATATATGTGTTCTGTAGTATTAAAATGATGAATGATAAGGTATGTACTTTTAGTATACAGTACAGTAGACAGAGATAATATGAGATGAGAAGAGATGCCACTATAGGTCCGGTATTTATGGGAGGCAATTAACAGTTAACAAAAGACTCGCTCAAATATCCAAGTATACAGTAGTCTTATTAACTTAAGAGGATCTCAAAGCGTGACTGATGGTCTTGGTTCATGGGATTTGATATGGGTTCTACTCTACTCTTATTACACTGCTGAAACTGAAGTGGTAAATAGGTGTCATGACCTATTCATTATCCATCAGCCATCCAGTTGAAATAGAAGACAGACACAAAACATCCAAGGAGACCCATTAAATGACTCACATCTCAGACATAAGGATAAACAGCATTAAGGAGAGTGGCCATACCAACACTTCACCAGGCTATACATCACTACACAGTACAACAAGTCACTGTACACTGATGGGTCTTCTCTACCTCCATACAACTTAACAAGTCATCCAGTCCACACATGAAAATCTATCAATGAAACCCTAACCAGTCTAGACCACACAACATGGCTTAAATCATAGGGAAAAAATCACACGACTGGATGATGACATATTTAATTAGATACAATATTAGAATAAGAAATAAGACATATTCATGGTGGCCACAAAACACACTGTAACTAAACAGTATATTAATTTACATACTGTATGTGATAATCTCAGGGGAAACTATTTACTCCAATTGATGCTCAATGCACAACACTTACTCTTTCATGGGTCAGTCATATTATTCTCTTCTTACTGAATGTGGTGTTTTAGTATATAATATTGTATACCTACTGTACTGTACTGTACTGTACTGTACTGTACTGTACTGTACTGTATGTGCTGTAGTACAAATACATTAAACCTGAGACCATATGAGAATCAAGGATGATGAACCTGTTACTTTTTATCTGTATATATACTTGTTTATGATAGACATTACATAATATTCTGGTGTATTAAATTATAAATAAACTTTGTAAACAATGACCAAAGTTGGTTTACACCTGGTGGGCTATCTATCAGGCCCACTTCACACGAGTGTCTTATTCCCTATTACGAGGACCCGCCCGATTTAGAAATTAATTAAGTTTAAATGAGACCGTCTACACAGAGCAGACGCTCACCCTGTGCCTGTACTTCCAAACCATGGTGTGAAAAAAACACGTCGAGCGCTCTCTAGAATTTTTCATATAGCAATAGAGTACTTGACGAAAGCATATATTTTCCTGCGTGTTAGCTGTTGCATCTCTAGCAGGTGTTGGAAGTGCCTGTCATTATTCTTTGTCAGACGTAGGTGAACTGAAGTGTGTGAAAACATGCCCGTGTGAATACA
>NW_024738622.1:37500-57185 GCF_018991925.1 Homarus americanus | reverse complement strand
GACAGATCACCCTGAGAGAGGTGGCCATGATAGATCACCTGAAATTGTTGTGCATGATAGATCACCCTGAGAGAAGGTGGCCATGACAGGTCACCCTGAGAGGGTGGCCATGACAGATCACCCTGAGAGGGTGGCCTGACAGATCACCCTGAGAGAGAGGTGGCATGACAGATCACCTGAGAGAAGGTGGCCATGATAGTCACCTGAGAGGTGGCCATGACAGAATCGCCTGAAGAGGTGGCCATGACAGATCACCTGAGGAGAGGTGGCATGACTGAATCACCTGAGAGAGGGTGGCCATGACAGATCACCAGAGAGAGGAGGTGTGTGACAGATCACCTGAGAGAGGGTGGCCATGAATCACCTGAGAGAGGTGTGTGACAGATCTCACCCTGAGACAGGGTGGCCATGACAAGATCACCCTGAGAGAATTGTATGACAGATCTGAGAGGTGGCCATGACAGATCACCACAGAGAGGTGGCCATGATAGATACCACAGAGAGAGGGTGGCCATGATAGATCACCCTGAGAGAGGTGGCCATGACCAGATCCTGAGGAGGTGGCCATGATAGATCACCCTGAGAGGTGGCCATGATAGATCGCCTGAGGTGGCCATGATGAATCACCTGAGAGGGTGTGCAGTAGATCACCTGAGAGAGGCCTGATAGATCACCCTGAGAGGCATGACAGATGCACAGGAGGTGGCTGGTCTCACCCTGAGAGAGGTGGCCATGACAGGCCACCCTGAGGGGTGGCCGTCCCCTGAGAGAGAGGTGTGCATGACAGAATCACCCTGAGAGAGGTGGCCATGACAGATCACCCACAGAGGTGGCCATGACAGATCACCCTGAGAGAAGGTGGCCCATGACAGATCACCCACAGGGCGGGTGGCCATGACAGATCTCCACAGACAGGGGTGGCCATGACAGATCACCTGAGAGAGGGTGGCCATGACAGATCACCCTGAGAGAGGTGGCCATGATGGGCTCACCTGAAGGTGGCTGGCGACAGTCACACAGGCCGGGGTGTGTGATCTGCCTGAGAGGTGGCCGCGACAGATCTACTTTACAGAGGGGGTGGCCATGACAGAATCACCTGAGAGAGGGTGGCCATGACAGAATCTGCCTGAGGGGGTGTGCGTGTCACCCTGAGAGGGTATGTGACCAGATCACCCTGAGAGGTGGCCATGAATCACCCTGAGGTGTGACGGATCCTTTGAGGTGGCCATGGTCTGCACAGGGGCAGGGGTGTGCATGACTGAATCACAGAGGGTGTGTGACAGATCACCTGAGAGGGGTGTGACCCTGAGGGGGGGTGTTGCTGACAGATCACCCTGAGGAGGGTGGCCATGACCCAGATCACCCTGGGGGAGGTGGCCATGACAGAATGCACAGAGGTGGCCATGACAGAATCACCTGGTGGCCTGACCGATCCACTGAAGTGGCCATGACAGATCTCACCTGAGAGAGGTGGCCATGACAGAATCACCCACAGAGGTGTATGACTGGGCATCACCCTGGCAGAGGTGGCCATGATAGATCACCTGAGAGAGGGGTGGCCATGATAGATCACCCTGAGAGAGGTGGCCATGACAGATCACCCTGAGAGAAGGTGGCCATGACAGATCACCCTGAGAGGTGGCCATGACAGATCACCTGAGAGAGGTGGCCATGACAGATCACCCTGAGAGAGGTGGCCATGACAAGATCACCTGAGAGGTGGCCGCGATAGATCACCCTGAGAGGTGTGCAGTGAATCACCTGAGAGGTGGCCATGACAGATCACCCTGAGAGGTGGCCCGACCTGGGGCTGGGTGGCCGCGACTAGTCACCCTGAGGTGGCCATGACAGAGACCCTGAGAGAGGTGTGTGAATGCCTGAGGTGGCCATGACAAGTCACCCTGAGAGAGAGGTGGCCATGACAGGTACCACAAGAGGGTGGCCATGACAAGTCACCTGAGAGGTGGCCATGATGATCCTGAGAGGTGGCCATGACGGAGAATCTCCTGAGAGAGGGGTGGCCATGATCGTCACCTGAGAGAGGTGGCCATGACAGATCACCCTGAGAGAGGGTGGCCGCGATGGTCACCTGGAGAGGTGGCATGAACGAATCACCTGAGAGGTGGCCATGACAGATCACCTGAGGTGGCCCATGATAGATCACCCTGAGAGAGGTGGCCTGATAGATCACCTGAGAGGTGTGCAGTGGAATCTTTTCAGAGAGGTGTGTGACAGAATCGCCCTGAGAGGTGGCCATGACAGATCACCCTGAGAGGTGCAGTGGGTCACCTGAGAGAGGTGGCCCATGATAGATCACCCCTGGGAGAGGTGGCCATGACAGATCACCCTGAGAGAGGTGAGCTGCGACAGATCACCTGAGAGGGGTGGCCATGATAGATCACCTGAGAGAGGTGGCCATGACAGATCACCCCTGGTGTGGAAGCAGGCTCCGCCTGGAGAGGGTGGCCGCTGATGGATCACCTGAGAATTGTGTGACGAATCACCTGAGAGGTGTATGACAGATCACCTGAGAGGTGTGTGACCGTCACCCTGAGAGAGAGGGTGTATGATAGATCTCACCCACAGAGAGAGAGGTGGCTGATAGATCACCCTGAGAGGGTGGCCATGATAGATCACCCTGAGAGAAGTGTGTGGATCACTTACCAGGAGATTGTGTGAATCACCCTGAGAGGTGGCCATGATAGATCACCTGAGAGGGTGGCCTGTGATCCTGAGAGAGGGTGTGTGATAGATCACCCACAGGGGGTGGCCATGGTGAATCACCTGAGAGGGGTGGCCTTGATAGATCACCCTGAGAGAGGTGGCCATGCAGATCACCCTGAGAGGTGTGTGATAGATCACTACAGGAGAGGTGGCCATGACAGAGTCACCCTGAGAAGGTGGCCATGACAGATCACCCTGAGAGAGGTGGCCGTGACAGATCACCTGAGAGAGGTGGCCATGACTGAATCACCCTGAGAGAGGGTGGCCATGACAGATCACCCTGAGAGAAGGTGGCCATGACAGGGTCACCCTGAGAGAAGGTGTGCATGACAGATCACCCTGAGAGAGGGTGGCCATGACGAATCACTGAGAGAGGTGGCCATGATAGATCACCCTGAGAGAGGGGTGGCCGTGACAGATCCTTGCCCCTGAGAGGGGGTGGCCATGACAGATCACCTGGGGGGTGGCGCGACAGATCACCCTGAGAGAGGGTGGCCATGATAGATCACCTGAGAGGTGTGCATGACAGATCGCCTGAGACAGGATGTGCATGATCAAATCACCTGAGAGGTGTGCATGATAGATCACCCTGAGGTGGCGCGACTGAATCTTACAGAGAGGTGGCCATGACGAATCACCTGAGAGAGGTGTGCTTGTAGATCTGCCTGAGAGATTGTATGATCAGATCACCTAGAGAATTGTATGACAGATCACCCTGAGACAGAATTGTATGACAGATCTGCTAGGAGGGTGGCCATGATGGAATCACTTTCAGAGACAGGGTGGCATGACAAATCACCCTGAGGAGGGTGTGCCGTGGAATCACCCTGAGAGGGTGGCCATGATCAGATCTGCCTGAGAGGTGGCCAAGGCAAGATGCTGAGAGAGGGGTGGCGCGTAGATCACCCACAGAGAGGTGGCCATGATAGATCACCTGAGAGAGGTGTATGACAGATCACCTGGTGGCCTTGACAGATCACTGAGAGGTGGCCATGATAGATCACCCTAGAGGTGGCCATGACGAATCACCTGAGAGGTGGCCATGATGGGTCACCTGAGAGGTGGCCATGATAGATCACCCTGAGAGAGGTGGCCATGATAGATCACCCTGAGAGGTGGCCATGATAGATCACCCTGTGAGGTGGCCTGACAGATCACCTGAGAGAGGTGGCCATGATAGATCACCCTGAGGTGGCCGCTGACAGATCACCCTGAGAGAGGTGGCCAATGATAGATCACCTGAGAGAGGGTGGCCATGATAGATCACCTGAGAGAATTTGGCCATGATAGATCACCCTGAAGGTGTATGATGATCACCCTGAGAAAGTGGCCATGACAGATCACCCTGAGAGGTGGCATGATAGATCACACCCTGAGAGAGGGTGGCCATGATCTCACCCACAAGAGAGGTGGCCATGACAGATCACCACTGAGAGAGGTGGCCAAATGAATCACCCCACCGAGGAGAGGTGGCCATGATAGATCACCCACAGTGTGGCCATGATAGATCACCCTGAGAGGGTGTGTGATAGATCACCCTGAGAGAGGTGGCCATGACAGATCACCCCTGAGAGAAGGTGACCAGGTCACCCTGAGGGGGTGGCCATGACAGAATCACCCTGAGAGAGTGGCATGATCACCCTGAGAGAGGTGGCCATGACAGATCACCCTGAGAGAGGTGGCCATGATGAGAATCACCCTGAGAAGGTGGCCATGATGGTCACCCTGAGAGAAAGTGGCCATGACAGGAGTCACCCTGAGAGAGGTGGCATGATCGTCTGCCCTGAGGTGGCCATGATAGATCACCTGAGAGAAGTGGCCATGACAGATCACCCTGAGAGAAGGTGGCCATGACAGATCACCCTGAGAAGGTGGCCATGACAGATCACCCTGAGACAGGAGTGGCCATGACAGATCACCCACAGAGAGAGTGGCCATGACATGAATCACCTGAGAGGTGGCGTGACAGATCACCGAGAGAGGTGGCCTTGATAGATCACCTGAGAAGGTGGCCATGACAGATCACCTGAGAGGTGGCCATGATAGATCACCCTGAGGTGGCCATGATAGATCACCTGAGAGAGGTGGCTGCAGGCAGATCACCCTGAGAGGTGGCCATGATAGATCACCTGGAGAGGTGTGTGACAGATCACCCTGAGACAGGGTGGCCATGATCGTCACCCTGAGAGAGGGTGGCCATGACAGATCACCCTGAGAGGTGGCCATGATAGATCACCCACAGAGAGGTGGCCATGATAGATCACTGAGAGGTGGCCATGATAGATCACCCTGAGAGAGGTGGCCATGACGAATCACCTGAGAGGTGGCCATGACAGATCACCCTGAGAGGTGTACATGACAGAATCACCCTGAGAGAGGTGGCCTGTGATCACCCTGAGAGGTGGCCATGACAGATCACCCTGAGAGAAGGTGGCCATGACAGATCACCCTGAGAGGGTGGCCTGACAGATCACCCTGAGAGAGGTGGCCATGATAGATCCACACAGGAGAGATATGGCCATGACAGATCACTTACAGAGGTGGCCATGACAGATCTTACCTGAGAGGAATTGTACTTGACAGATCACCTGAGAGGAATTGTGCATGATGGAATCACCTACAGGAGAGGGTGGCCATGATAGATCACCTGAGAGTGGCTGATAGATCACCCTGAGAGAGGGTGGCCATGATAGACTCACCCTGAGGGGGTGGCATGACGGAATCACCCTGAGAGGTGGCCGCGATAGGTCACTTACAGAGAGGTGGCCATGACAGATCACCCTGAGGTGGCCTGACAGAATCACCCTGAGAGAAGGTGGCCGCGGTAGATCACCCTGAGAGGTGGCATGACAGATCACCCTGAGAGGTGGCCATGATGGAATCACCTGAGAAGGTGTGACGGAATCACCTGAGAGGGTGGCCATGATAGATCACTAAGAGGGTGGCCATGACAGATCACCCTGAGACAGGGTGGCCGCGATGAATCACCCTGAGAGAGGTGGCCATGATCACCTGAGAGAGGTGGCACTGACAGATCACCCACAAGAGAGAGGGTGTGTGATAGATCACTTACAGAGAGAGGGTGGCCATGATAGATCACCCACAGAGGTGGCCGCGGCAGATCACCTGAGACAGGGGTGGCCATGATAGATCACCTGAGAGAGATTGTACATGATAGATCACCTGAGGAGGGTGGCCTGACAGATCACCCTGGACAGGAGTGGCCATGATCAGATCACCCACAGAGAGGTGGCCATGATGGTCTCCTGAGAGAGGGTGGCCATGACAGATCACCCTGAGAGAGGGTGGCCTGACAGATCACCCTGAGAGGTGGCCATGATAGATCACCCTGAGAGGGTGGCCATGACAGGTCACCTGAGCAGGGGTGGCCATGATAGATCACCCTGAGAGGGTGGCCATGATCGTCACCCTGAGAGAGAGGGGTGGCCTTGACAGATCACTTTGAGAGAGGTGGCCATGATGAATCTCACCCTGAGAGAAGGTGGCCATGACAGATCACCCTGAGAGAGGGTGGCCATGACAGATCACCCTGAGAGAGGGTGGCCATGACAGATCACCCTGAGAGAGGGTGGCCATGACAGATCACCCTGAGACAGGGTGGCCATGATAGATCACCCTGAGACAGGGTGGCCATGGGTGGCCATGATAGATCACCCTGAGAGAGGGTGGCCATGATAGATCACCCTGAGAGAGGGTGGCCATGACAGATCACCCTGAGACAGGGTGGCCATGATAGATCACCCTGAGACAGGGTGGCCATGATAGATCACCCTGAGACAGGGTGGCCATGATAGATCACCCTGAGACAGGGTGGCCATGATAGATCACCCTCCCAATAAAAATGCTACTGCATTTATCTTGAACCTTTTGTTTTTGAAGAAATATGTCACTCTTTTGGAGAACTCATATCCCCAACATGCTATAAATGTATGCCACCATTTGCCACAACACTAAGCCTTTACATATACAGTAATGTACAGGACATACTGTACAGGACATACTGTACATTGCTCCTTTCCTTTATGCATATTAGTGGTTTATTACTTTAATAATACATGCAGAATAATCTGCATTTATCATGAGATTCAACACATGTGACAACTTTGGTCATAGTGTGTAACCATTACAGAACCACTTGAGGATCCAGTACATTATTATTTAAAGTCAGTCACTGAACAAGTGTGAGAAATAATGTAATACAGACAGACACCAATGCATGTGTCTCTATGTATATTATGTGCAGGTTAGTTAAAGATGGGCTTCAGCAGTTACAACCTACAACCTCCTAGACAGAAATATAAGATGCATTAGTTTTGGTGTTTGTGCATAAATTCCCACAAATATCCATCATGCAAAATTAAGTAAGACATCAAATAGCAAAATTTAAACAAGGAAATGATAATCAAAAGCAAAACATAGAACATGCCTCGAGACATGCAGGAGAACCTTGTACAGTAAAGAGCAAACAGCCCTAGAGAACATTAACATCTCCTGAAAGTAGCAAACTGTTGATAAAACTCTCTGGTTTCATGGACCAGAAACCCTAATGTTTTAAGGTTTCTTCTGAATATCTCACAGGATAACAAGCAAACAAAATGCAAATGTAGTTATAAAAAGCACATTATTGCACATGACTAAACATAATGTATAATAATTTGACCCTGACCCTGAGATGCTCTATACAAAGTCAATCTTGGCTGCTGATGACGAACGACTACAGTTCTGCAGCTGCATGACCTCCACACCTTCACGGTGATGCTTGGGGCGATACCCCCGCCAGCCGCTAAATAGATCCGACACATACACCGACTAGAAGGTGGTCGTGTTGTCATGAAAATGAGGACATAAATGCCTTTATCTCTGTATCAGGGTCACTGTCACAGGCAATTTATAATAATAAAACTTTAATGGTGAACATTATAAATACTTATTACATACATTGATTTTCACTCAAAACAAAGAACTTAGCCAGAAATTTAAATTACACAAAAAAATCAAAAAACAAGATTTACCCAAAAATAGAAAAAATTACAAAATACTGCCAAACTAAAGTGAAAGTGTGCGATGATGCAAAGATTAACTTACAATTAAGATGGCCACTGTTGTTCCCAGAGCAAAACCAAAGAGAACATCCGACCAGTGGTGCTTGTAGTCTGAGACACGAGAGAGGCAGCAATAGAAGGTCATCATTAAGCACACAAACTGAAGGAACGGCCGAACCAACTTGGGACCTTTGAACTTAAATCGCACTTGAAGGTAAATCTGGAAGAATAAATTTAGTACTACAAACATTGAAGTAATATGACTTGTGAGGAAAAGTGTGTGTGTGTGTGTGTGTGTGTGTGTGTGTGTGTGTGTGTGTGTGTGTGTGTGTGTGTGTGTGTGTGTGTGTGTGTGTGTGTGTGTGAGAGAAGTGAATAAAGAACATCATATAATAAGCTTAAAATTTCTCATACAATACCAGTTGCTTACTTTAGTCCAGATACAGCTAACTGATACCTCCGGCCCCAGGGGTGCTGGGATGGTTGTAGGCGGAACATGTTCAAAGTATGTGTCATTCTCCTCCAGTGAGCAACAAATAACTTTTTTTTTTATTACAATTATTTTTTAAATGTGTGAGTAGAGTTTTCCTTCATCTTAGTGTGTATTAGTTTGTGCTGGATAGTGAAGCTGTTTCATAACAAAGGTGGAGCTGCCATCTACTGCACTAACTCTCATTCATCAGCTTATTTACTTGATGATATTTCTCTTTGTTGTGTTAACCATTCCTGCCAATTGTTTTGTATACCACTTCCTTCACTAATTCTCTTCTCCCTTTCTATGACCTTTACATACCTCTTTCTCCCACTCCATACAAAACATGGGAGGTAGAAATTGCATATGCTTACAGTTCAGTTCAGTATTCCTATTTCTTAAAATTTTAGACAATCTCTGAATCTTAAGCCAATTTTACAATACTGTTGCAAAATTGGTTTCCACTAGTCATACAATGTACTGAAGCTATGACACTCAGCAGTAATTTACCTGTTAAATTACTACAGTACTGTACTAAATAAAACTGGTAATAAGAGTGTTGGGTTTGGTGTACAGTAGACCCCTCCCATTCGCGGGTTTAAGATTCACGATTTCGACGATTCGCGGTAAGCAGCAGGTGGCTCGGGTGGCTAGCATGTGAGCCTCCTCCCTCAGCACAACGAGTCACCCCACTCGTCTCATGTCGCTGTGTTGGCCCTCGCCCAGTACCCGTGACCCAGCATCCTGTGTCATACTCTCAAAACTTTTGTGTTTCTTTGTGAAAATGGCCCCTAAAAGACTGCCTAGTGTCAGTGCTAGTGATGCTAGTGGAGTGAAACATAAAAGGCAAAAGTCAGTGATGACCCTGACAAAGAAAGTTGAATTATTAGACAAGTTAAAAGAGGGGACGAGTGCTGCCGCGGCTGGTCGGTTGTTCGGTGTGAACGAATCCACAGTGCAGTACACAAGAAAGAATGAACAAGCAATTTATGATTCTGTTCAAGCAAGTAGTCCTGCAAGTGCTAAAGTGGCGCAGGTTGTTGATGACAAGAACATAGTGATAACTGAGAAAGCACTGAACATTTGGATTGAGGAACAGCATCAAAAAAATGTTCCGATCAACAGCAACGTGATTTGTGAAAAGACTAAAAGTCTTTATGGTCATTTGTACGAGTCAACAGGTGGTGAAGGGGCTGGTGTAGTGACTGAGCCAACTCTTGGTGCCAGTAAAGGTTGGTTCAAGGATTTTAAGAAAATATTCTCGCTCCATAATGTGAAGCTGACTGGGGAGGTCACATCAGCTGACCACACAGCTGCAGGTGTATTTACCGCCAAGCTGAAGAAAATAATAGAAGAGAAAGGCGATGGACCAGAGCAAGTGTTTAATGCTGATGAATCCGGTTTATTTTACAAGATTATGCCTGGTAGAACCTACATAAACAAGCAGGAGAGGCGTGCCTCTGGGTTCAAGGCGGCCAAGGACAGAGTGACGCTCATCTTCTGTGGCAATGTGGCTGGCCACATGATCAAGCCTGACTTGCTTTACCACTCAGCAAACACTCTAAAGGAAATAAACAAGAATCTTTCGTCAGTGTTTTGCCAGTCCAACAAAAAGTCATGGGTAACTGTGCAAGCATTCCTGGACTGGTTCCATAAATGCTTCGTCCCGGAAGTGGAAAAATACCTAGTTTCCAAGAAGATGGAATTCAAGGTGTTATTATCTATAGATAAAGCACCAGACCACCCAGAAAGTTTACAGTTTAGCCACCCACCACCTCACCATTCGCCTCCCGGCCACACACCACCTGCCAGCCATGTGCCACCTCCCGGTCTTGCACCACTCCACCACTGCATCACCCTCTCCCACCAATGATCCTGATGATCCACCTATGCTTCAGTAACCAGATGTCTCCCTATGTACAGTACACCACTTCATCAAGCTCCAGACTTCCACATACTAATGTAAGTACAGTATTGTGACTTTAGTTTCTCCTACACAGTATACCTGTATACTAGTGCACTAAGGTATTGTATAAGTTGCTGTTTGTGGTTTTGCCAAGTTTCGTCATTTTTGGGAAGCTATCCCTCGTGAACAGCAAGGGTCTACTGTACATGTTCCACAGCACTAATAGTCCACTCGGTGTGAATACAGTAGACACCATGGCTGCTACTGCCTTTCACTTCCGCAACAATAAAGTTAAGTACACTACAGTACTGTATCTAGTGTGCACCCTCTGCTGTACACATGAACCAGTTACTGTTTGGTCAGGAGGGGAAGTGAGTGTTATATCCACCCAGCTCTAGTGCCTCAACCAGTTCTCACTTAACACCTCTGATGAATACTCTGGAAGTACACTATACTTACAGCTAAGTAAATCATGGTAAACGCAGAGAAGGAGGCGTGTCCGGAGGGAAACGATAGCCGAGCTTCTTTCAATCGGAATGATTCACTTGATGTGCAGGGGATGTGGTCAACATACCTGTAGTCTTGAGTGCAGTTGAGCTGAAATTGAATAACTTTATCTTTCTTTGTAACAAACACTGGAGACAACACACCCGGCACAGCATCTATATAACTGAACGTTAAAAATACTGCACATATGACTCGGGTAACAAGTGTCCAGTACTGTGCAGTATTCTGGCATCAAGGATAACAAGAAGGTAAACAAATTTTGAGTTCAAAGGAGGTCAAAGAAAGAAAGAAGAAAAGAGGAAAGGAAAAAAACTGAGAGAAAGAAAGAACAGAGAAGAAGCCACACGCAGGATTTAATAATAAGTTTGACCTTAAATAATTTGGGCCAGAATGACTGCTCCTTATTTCTCACCTCTTTATTTTATTGCCTGAAAACTAAACCATTTTTAAATTCATCTTTAAGGTAGAGGAGAACAAGTGCACTGAGCCTCCCAATAGATTAACACATATCTAATATTAACATTGTACAGTATTGATTATAAAAAGAAAGTCATACATACAAAATACTTAGAACATGAACTATGCTACAAACAAGAATGAGATGCATACCTGTGACCAGTCAGGAATGCACACACTGATAAAATGTGGCCTCAAACGTCCAATAGAGTACTTGGCAATGTCAGTGGAGAGCTGCGAGCAAGCACACCCAAAGAGGAATGTGCCAATGGCGGCATACGAAGCCCAGAACCACGAGCTAACGTTTCTGCTGCACATCACCAGCGGCTTCCCCACCGCCTCCTGACGAATCCTCCACCACTCCAAAAGGCACATCTGAGCCGGTTTAAAATATGAATGAGAACAATTATACAGTATTTGAAATTTGTATATAAGCTGAATTTTCTGCACAGATCATCATCATCATTAACCAAGGACAACAAATTGGTCAAAACTAATCAAGTTTACTTAGTTTGGCTTTCATGCATTTGAAAATATAAGTAATTACTGTACTTCACTAAATAATAAATTAAGCCTCTAACAACACACAACTTCAAAACAGATCAAACTATACAGGTACTGTACTTTGGTCTATGCAGATATTGCCATGAATATTATATACAATAACTCAAGCGTGTTGACCAACACAAACTGGGTTCAGTAGGAGATTACATTTAGTTTATACTGTATATCCAGACACATGCCTCAGACTGGTTAAGAAACTCATTCATATGTTTTAACACAACAACAATGTTAAGAAGCAGCAGAAATTCTGCCTCTGTACTGTACTGTACTGTACTGTACAGTACTGTACTGTACTGTACTGTACTGTACAGTACAGTACAGTACAGTACTGTACTGTACTGTACTGTACTGTACTGTATTGTACTGTACTGTACTGTATGGCTTTATTAAATAACTTCTCAAGTGCTATGTACAGTAACCGTTACTACTATCACGACTTTCAATTAAAATTTCAATATCCAAGACAAGCTTAAACTGTGTTAAATGAACATATGCATGAGCATGTACAGTGCACACTGTACAGAGTATATACAAAAACACACATTCACGTGCACTTTGAGTAATGCTAACAAGGTTAACAAGAGAGACACAATGCATTAGCACGAACAAGCTGTCTAACAAGGAGTTATAACTTCCCCAGCTTCACAAACATCAGGGTGCAACTTGTTCATCATCAGTACTGAGACAACAACCAAAGCCTGTATGGATTCAAACGATCCATCTGGTCGTTAAGATACCACAAACTATGTAACTGCTCATACACACACACGGCCTCTTTTTAACTAACACTTAACCACAAAGATGGATTAAAACTACAGTAGTACACTGTTTATGACAAAGTCTCTGTAAAGAACTCAGTGACATGTAAGTTGTTGACTAATCTAATCCTGTATTAATTGTTACTCAACAAAGACGTCATGTTTCTAGGTACACATGATACAAACCCTTCCCCACACTGTACTGTACCGGGCCGGCCAGACCTAATTATTCTTGGTCAATCTTTGTGTGGTGAGATTCAAAAGACATCATTAAAAATAGTTGATTTATATTGTATGGGAGCTCCTTTCTTCATGTATAATAACAACTGTAGTACTGTTTATATTTTTTAATGGAATTATAATGAAGGAAAGTCAACTAATAACATGGAGACAGTCATCTGTTTCCTTGATTATGGGCAAAAATATTTAAATTGAAGTAAATGGATAAAGTACAGTGATATCTCAGTTAGCTGGAACAATTAGTGCAGAGTACTTCTGGGTAACAAGACGACTCTCTCAAAGCCAGAAAAAAATCCCTCATCCCCGCAATTTTCTGGAATTGTTCGGGTAACGGAAAAATTTTCTCACTTTCCAGAAATTCCCATTACTGTAAGTCATTTCTTGAACCCGAAAAAATATCCCCCGGAATTTTCCGGGTATCGGGAAATTTTTCTCAAAATTTTCCGGAAAATGTGCCCCCGAAAATCTTTTCAAAAGTAGGAATTTCCAGAAAATTATGTCTTTGGGAAAGATTTTCCCGAGAAAATTCAAATTCCAGCTATTGGAGAGTTCCGGGTTTGAGGGATTCTGGCTAACAGAGATATTAATTATACTGTATACTTATTGGCCAAGAAACACCTCTCTATATAAAGACGTTTTATTAAAAAATTATAAATAGTTTTTGAATTTAGAGTTTGGAAATGTAACTCCTATAGAAGAACTAACTGATGGCAACCATTATCCCTTAATTTTGTTAAGCTGGGGACAAGAAGATGTGTAACTGTACTGTTAATGTTACTCTTAGTGTCTGCCTTATACTACAGTGATGTCAGTTATCACTACAACACAGCCACAAGTTAGGAATTGTGTCAGAAATCTGGCCGAGGGTTTGAGTTTTAAGGTGGGCAAAGAAGTGATGTTTTTATTTGTGGTATCCTCGACCAAAGACCTGTAAGTGCTGTGCCCAGGAGCGCTGCGGTGCTCGTCACAAGAAAAACACCAACAACAATAACAATCAAGCCTCATTATATCTTGTTCTCAGTCTTATAACAAAATAATAACCTTTACCTCAAAATTAACTTCCACTTTGTAAAAAAATAAATAAAAATCACTCTGAATTAAATTAATTTGTGTCATCAGGAGTTGAGCCCCAAGTTGAAGCTAACGAGGTTTGAATGTCTCAGTCAGAGGAACACAGTGGGTGATGAGGGGTGAACGGGGCGGTGAGGGGTGAACGGGGCGGTGAGGGGTGAACGGGGCGCCCCGGTGGGGGGTGAACGGGGGTGAACGGGGCGGTGTGGGGTGAACGGGGCGGTGTGGGGTGAACGGGGCGGTGAGGATTATAATAAAGGATATATTAGGATGTGGGCAACACGTGAGGAACAATATTCTATCGAAATGTTCTCAATCTTCTCTGTGTGGTAATAATGTACACACAATGTAAGGTAAACTACCAAATACACGAGTGTACTTCTAAATAATATATACAGTAGCTTATAGTCAATATGTCAATCAGGCAGCCTGTAAAATACCTGTGAAAATGTTGCATGTCATGTTTATTTTGTGTATAGGTCAGGTTAGGGTAGATAAAGTTAGGTTAGGTTAGGCCAGGTCAGAGCAGGTTAGGTTAGGTTAGGCCAGGTCAGAGCAGGTTAGGTTACGTTAGGCCAGGTCAGAGCAGGTTAGGTGAGGTTAGGTTAGGCCAGGTCAGAGCAGGTTAGGTTAGGTTAGGTTAGGTTAGGTTAGGTTAGGCCAGGTCAGAGCAGGTTAGGTTAGGGTCGATAAAGATAGGTTCGGTTAGATTAAGTTTAGTTCAGTCTGAAGATTAATGAAAATATTTGCAGTTCTCAGCTGCATAACCTAACCTTACCTAACTATATCTACCCTAACCTAACTTTATCTAACCTGACGTAACCTAACCTGACGTGACGTAACCTAACCTAACCTGCTCTGACCTGGCCTAACCTAACCTATGCACAACATAAACTTCATGAAACAGAACATTTTAACAGGTATTTTACAGACTGACTGACTTAACACATCAACATAGACTATATCTGATAAAGGTGTTTATTATACTATTATATTAACTCAACCTTTAATAACAATGTGGTCAATAAGTTAAGTATACATGACTACCAGTACCACACTGTACCATCAACTGTACCACCACTAAGTACTGTAACTAGTGACTACCACAGCTCAGTACCACACTGTACCATCAACTGTACCACCACTAAGTACTGTAACTAGTGACTACCACAGCTCAGTACCACACTGTACCATCAACTGTACCACCACTAAATACTGTAACTAGTGACTACCACAGCTCAGTACAACACCGTACCATCAACTGTACCATCACTAAGTACTGTAACTAGTGACTACCACAGCTCAGTACCACACTGTACCATCAAGTGTACCACCACTAAGTACTGTAACTAGTGACTACCACAGCTCAGTACCACACTGTACCATCAACTGTACCACCACTAAGTACTGTAACTAGTGACTACCACAGCTCAGTACAACACCGTACCATCAACTGTACCATCACTAAGTACTGTAACTAGTGACTACCACAGCTCAGTACCACACTGTACCATCAACTGTACCACCACTAAGTACTGTAACTAGTGACTACCACAGCTCAGTACAACACCGTACCATCAACTGTACCACCACTAAGTACTGTAACTAGTGACTACCACAGCTCAGTACCACACTGTACCATCAACTGTACCATCACTAAGTACTGTAACTAGTGACTACCACAGCTCAGTACAACACCGTACCATCAACTGTACCACCACTAAGTACTGTAACTAGTGACTACCACAGCTCAGTACCACACTGTACCATCAACTGTACCACCACTAAGTACTGTAACTAGTGACTACCACAGCTCAGTACAACAATCGTACCATCAACTGTACCACCACTAAGTAATTAAAACTAGTGACTACCCAGCTCAGTACCACACTGTACCATCAACTGTACTCACTACTAAGTACTGTAACTAGTGACTACCACAGCTCAGTACCACACTGTACCATCAACTGTACCACCACTCATAATTAAAACTAGTGACTACCACAGCTCAGTACCACACCGTACCATCAACTGTACCATCACCAAGTACTGTAAACCAGACCACTTCACAGCTCAGTACAAACACCGCACTCATCAACTGTACCATCACTATACTGTAACTAGTGACTACTACAGCTCAGTACAACACTGTACCATCAACTGTACCACCACCAAGTACTGTAACTAGTGACTACCACAGCTCAGTACAACACTGTACCATCAACTGTACCATCACTAAAGTACTGTAACTAGTGACTACCACAGCTCAGTACCACACTGTACCATCAACTGCACCATCACTAAGTACTGTAACTAGTGACTACTACAGCTCAGTACCACACTGCACCATCAACTGTACCACCACTAAGTACTGTAAACTAGTGACTACTACAGCTCAGTACCACTGTACCATCAACTGTACCTTCCACCACTGTTGTAACTAGTGACTACCACAGCTCAGTACCACAATCGCATTCATCAACTGTACCACCACTAAGTACTCGTAACTAGTGACTACCACAGCTCAGTACCACACTGTACCATCAACTGTACCATCACTAAGTACTGCAACTAGTGACTACTACAGCCTGTAAGTACCACACCGTACCATCAACCGTACCACCACTATACCTCCGTAACTAGTGACTACCTCTCACAGCCTGTGCCAACACTGCACTATCAACTGTACCACCACTAAGTGCCTGCAACTAGTGACCTCACTACAGCTCAGTACCACACTGTACCATCAACTGCACCATCACTAAGTACTGTAACTAGTGACTACCACAGCTCAGTACCACACTGTACCATCAACTGTACCATCACTAAGTACTGTAACTAGTGACTACCACAGCTCAGTACAACACCGTACCATCAACTGTACCACCACTAAGTACTGTAACTAGTGACTACCACAGCTCAGTACCACACCGTACCATCAACTGTACCATCACTAAGTACTGTAACTAGTGACTACCACAGCTCAGTACCACACCGTACCATCAACTGTACCATCACTAAGTACTGTAACTAGTGACTACCACAGCTCAGTACCACACTGTACCATCAACTGTACCACCACTAAGTACTGTAACTAGTGACTACCACAGCTCAGTACCACACCGTACCATCAACTGTACCACCACTAAGTACTGTAACTAGTGACTACCACAGCTCAGTACCACACACACATTACCATCCAACTGTACCACCACTAAGTAAAGCAACTAGTGACTGGCTCATTACCACACTGTACCATCAACTGTACCATCACTAAGTACTGTAAACTAGTGACTACCACAACTCAGTGCAACGTGCCATCAACTGTACCACCACTAAGTACTGTAACTAGTGACTACCACAGCTCAGTACCACACCGTACCATCAACTGTACCACCACTAAGTACTGTAACTAGTGACTACCACAGCTCAGTACCACACTGTACCATCAACTGTACCATCACTAAGTACTGTAACTAGTGACTACCACAGCTCAGTACCACACCGTACCATCAACTGTACCACCACTAAGTACTGTAACTAGTGACTACCACAGCTCAGTACCACACTGTACCATCAACTGTACCATCACTAAGTACTGTAACTAGTGACTACCACAGCTCAGTACAACACCGTACCATCAACTGTACCACCACTAAGTACTGTAACTAGTGACTACCACAGCTCAGTACCACACCGTACCATCAACTGTACCATCACTAAGTACTGTAACTAGTGACTACCACAGCTCAGTACCACACCGTACCATCAACTGTACCATCACTAAGTACTGTAACTAGTGACTACCACAGCTCAGTACCACACTGTACCATCAACTGTACCATCACTAAGTACTGTAACTAGTGACTACCACAGCTCAGTACAACACCGTACCATCAACTGTACCACCACTAAGTACTGTAACTAGTGACTACCACAGCTCAGTACCACACCGTACCATCAACTGTACCACCACTAAGTACTGTAACTAGTGACTACCACAGCTCAGTACAACACCGTACCATCAACTGTACCACCACTAAGTACTGTAACTAGTGACTACCACAGCTCAGTACCACACTGTACCATCAACTGTACCATCACTAAGTACTGTAACTAGTGACTACCACAGCTCAGTACAACACCGTACCATCAACTGTACCATCACTAAGTACTGTAACTAGTGACTACCACAGCTCAGTACCACACTGTACCATCAACTGTACCACCACTAAGTACTGTAACTAGTGACTACCACAGCTCAGCACACCACCGTACTATCAACTGTACCATCACTAAGTACTGTAACTAGTGACTACTACAGCTCAGTACCACACTGTACCATCAACTGTACCACCACTAAGTACTGTAACTAGTGACTACTACAGCTCAGTACCACACTGTACCATCAACTGTACCATCACTAAGTACTGTAACTAGTGACTACTACAGCTCAGTACCACACTGTACCATCAACTGTACCATCACTGGCACTGTAACTAGTGACTACCACAGCTCAGTACCACACTGTACCATCACTGTAACATCACTAAGTACTGCAACTAGTGACTACCACAGCCTGTAAAGTACCACACTGTACCATCGAACTGCACCCATCACTAAGTACTGTAACTAGTGACTGACTACAGCTCAGCACCACACCGCACTCATCAACTGTACCATCACTAAGTACTGTAACTATGATTACCACAGCTCAAGGCACCACACCGTACCATCAACTGTACCACCACTAAGTACTGTAACTAGTGACTACCACAGCTCAGTACCATCAACTGTACCACCACTAAGTACTGTAACTAGTGACTACCACAGCTCAGTACCACACTGTACCATCAACTGTACCACCACTAAGTACTGTAACTAGCAAGATCTCATATCCTTGGTGGTCCTTAAACAGACAAATACTAACACGTATTTTATTTACCGTAGTAAATAAAAATACACCCTGTAATTCACTCCTTCTTCCAGCTACTTCTTATCGAATTAATTCATCCCCGGAACGACTGTTTATTCCTTAACTATCTATTACCGAGACAAAATCATCGGCAACTGAGACTTAAAACGTCAAAAGCAACGCCTGACTAAGTTAAGCAACCTATGGTTAATCCCTGCAATCATCCGTACTACAATATGTTGGTCATTCCTGTATGAGGTCAGCTGACAAATATCTTCCTTGAACTGTTTTAATGTCCAAACTTAAGGCCAATGGCGAGCTAGTTCCTTTTATCAGAAGCAATTATGTACAGATGGGACAAAAGTCAGCTCCCTGGGGTCAAACTGAGTCATGGGCGTGAGTCATCAAGCTGAGTCATGGGCGTGAGTCATCAAGCTGAGTCATGGGCGTGAGTCATCAAGCTGAGCCAGGGGCGTGAGTCATCAAGCTGAGCCAGGGGCGTGAGTCATCAAGCTGAGCCAGGGGCGTGAGTCATCAAGCTGAGCCAGGGGCGTGAGTCATCAAACTGAGCCAGGGGCGTGAGTCATCAAGCTGAGCCAGGGGCATGAGTCATCAAATTGAGCCAGGGGCGTGAGTCATCAAACTGTGCCAGGGGCGTGAGTCATCAAGCTGGAGCCAGGGGCATGAGTCATCAAGCTGGTTTCAGGGCATGAGTCATCAAGCTGGAGCCAGGGCGTGAGTACTCAAGCTGGAGCCAGGGCATGAGTCATCAAGCTGAGCCAGGGGCGTGAGTCATCAAGCTGGAGCCAGGGGCAGAGTCATCAAACTGAGCCAGGGGCGTGAGTCATCAAACTGAGCTAGGGCGGAGTCAAGCTGACTTATCCTAACTTGTACAGTATCTGGCTTGGGTCAACACTGCTTTATTTTGGGAGGGAGGGGGGGTAGGATGACCTTTTGACCCCAACTGTATCATAAGGAAGTACGTATTTTGCAAGTCTTCTCCCCTTGT
>NW_024738622.1:0-35000 GCF_018991925.1 Homarus americanus | reverse complement strand
TTACTGTAGTACTGTAGTGAGTTACTGTACTTTAGTGAGTTACTGTACTGTAGTGTCACTGTACTGTAGTGAGATACTGTAGTACTGTAGTGAGATACTGTTCTGTAGTGAGTTACTGTACTTTAGTGAGTTACTGTACTGTAGTGTTACTGTACTGCAGTGAAATACTGTAGTACTGTAGTGAATTTCTGTAGTACTGTAGTGAATTACTGTAGTACTGTAGTGAGTAACTGTACTTTAGTGAGTTACTGTACTGTAGTGTTACTGTATTGTAGTGAGATACTGTAGTACTGTAGTGAGATACTGTTCTGTAGTGAGTTACTGTACTGCAGTGAGTTACTTTACTGTAGTGAGTTACTGTTCTGTAGTGAGTTACTGTACAGTTAACCCTCACTTTACGCGGTTAATGTAACCAGGAGGGTACCGCGGAAAGTGAGAAACGCGTAAAGTGAATAACATAACATATGGGATTAATTGAAATGGAGTCCGGGCCTATCCCCAAACTCCACTTTTTGATGACACACAACTATGTTGTAGTAAAAATATTATCTTAACTTTATGATGGTATGCACACACAATTAATAATTAAGAGAAATCTCAATAATATTAGGTTTTTTAATACTTACATTAGTAGAAAAAATGGCTGGGCACACGGGGATGGGCGGTTGGTTCCGAGGCAGAGGGCAGATTATTGGCCCTCACCTGTGTCACTTGTATCAATTGTATCACTATCCACCACAGAGGCTTGCAGGGCCTCTTTGTTAAACTCCCCAAAGTCCATATAAGTCCATATCCTCACCATAATTATCACTATCACTGACTTGGGCCGGCTGTGGTGGGTGGGGGGTGAAGAACTGGTAATGTTTTGATGACTGGGCGACCTTGTGCGCACCATGTTCGCGCAGCTTACACAACATGGCGGATGGCGGGAGGTTTGGATCCAAAAATGGCGCGGCTCGCCAGCCGCTCTCCGCGTAAAGGGGTACACGCACCGCGGAATGTGAGCATCCTGGGTTCCGGCAGGGCACCGTGTAAACGTGGAAACGCGGAATGTGGGACCGCGTAAAGTGAGGGTTAACTGTACTGTAGTGAATTAATGTAGAACTGTAGTGAGTTACTGTAGTACTGTAGTGAGTTACTGTTCTGTAGTGAGTTACTGTACTGGAGTGAATTAATGTAGTACTGTAGTGAGTTACTGTAGTACTGTAGTGAGTTACTGTACTGTAGTGAGTTACTGTACTGTAGTGAATTAATGGAGTACTGTAGTGAGTTATTGTACTGTAGTGAGTTACTGTAGTACTGTAGTGAGATACTGTAGTACTGTAATGAGTTATTGTACTGTAGTGAGTTACTGTGGTGAGATAATGTAGTGTTACTGTAGCACTGTAGTGAATTAATGTAGTACTGTAGTGAGTTACTGTAGTACTGTAGTGCATTACTGTACTGTAGTAAGATACAGTATCACTGTAGTGAATTACTGTAGTGAGTTACTGTAGTGAGTTACTGTAGTGAAATACTGTAGTGAGTTACTGTAGTACAGCAGTGAGTTACTGTAGTACTGTAGTGAGTTACTGTACTGTAGTGAGTTACTGTAGTGAGTTACTGTAGTGAGATACTGTAGTGAATAAATGTAGTACTGTAGTGAGTTACTGTAGTACTGTAGTGAGATACTGTAGTAGTGTAGTGAATTAATGTAGTACTGTGGTGAGTTACTGTAGTGAGATACTGTAGTAGTGTAGTGAATTAATGTAGTACTGTGGTGAGTTACTGTAGTGAGATACTGTAGTGGTGAGTTACTGTAGTGAGATACTGTAGTGGTAAGATACTGTAGTGAGATACTGTAGTGGTGAGATACTGTAGTGAGATACTGTTGTGAGATACTGTAGTGAGTTACTGTAGTACTATAGTGAATTACTGTAGTGAGATATTGTAGTGAGATACTGTAGTAATTACTATAGTACTGTAGTGAGTTACTGTAGTGAGATACTGTAGTGAGATACTGTAGGAATTACTGTAGTACTGTAGTGAGTTACTGTAGTGAGATACTGTAGTGAGATACTGTAGTGAGATACTGTAGGAATTACTGTAGTACTGTAGTGAGTTACTGTAGTGAGATACTGTAGTGAGATACTGTAGGAATTACTGTAGTACTGTAGTGAGTTACTGTAGTGAGATACTGTAAGAATTACTGTAGTGAATTACTGTAGTACTGTAGTGAGTTACTGTAGTGAGATACTGTAGTGAGATACTGTAGTGAGATACTGTAGTGAGATACTGTAGTGAGTTACTGTAGTGAGATGCTGTAGTGAGATGCTGTAGTGAGTTACTGTAGTGAGATACTGTAGTGAGATGCTGTAGTGAGTTACTGTAGTGAGTTACTGTAGTGAGATACTGTAGTGAGATGCTGTAGTGAGTTACTGTAGTGAGTTACTGTAGTGAGTTACTGTAGTGAGATGCTGTAGTGAGATGCTGTAGTGAGATGCTGTAGTGAGTTACTGTAGTGAGCTACTGTAGTGAGATACTGTAGTGAGTTACTGTAGTGAGTTACTGTAGTGAGATACTGTAGTGAGTTACTGTAGTGAGTTACTGTAGTGAGATGCTGTAGTGAGATGCTGTAGTGAGATGCTGTAGTGAGTTACTGTAGTGAGATACTGTGGTGAGTTACTGTAGTGAGTTACTGTAGTGAGTTACTGTACTGTAGTGAGTTACTGTAGTGAGATACTGTAGTGAGTTACTGTAGTGAGTTACTGTAGTGAGATTGTAGTGAGTTACTGTAGTGAGATGCTGTAGTGAGATGTAGTGAGCTGTAGTGAGTTACTGTAGTGAGTTACTGTAGTGAGTGCTGTAGTGAGATACTGTAGTGAGTTACTGTAGTGAGTTACTGTAGTGAGATACTGTAGTACTGTGGTGAGTTACTGTAGTGAGATACTGTAGTGAGTTACTGTAGTGAGTTACTGTAGTGAGATACTGTAGTGAGTTACTGTAGTGAGATACTGTAGTGAGATACTGTAGTGAGTTACTGTAGTGAGATGCTGTAGTGAGATGCTGTAGTGAGTTACTGTAGTGAGATACTGTAGTGAGATGCTGTAGTGAGTTACTGTAGTGAGTTACTGTAGTGAGATACTGTAGTGAGATGCTGTAGTGAGTTACTGTAGTGAGTTACTGTAGTGAGTTACTGTAGTGAGATGCTGTAGTGAGATGCTGTAGTGAGATGCTGTAGTGAGTTACTGTAGTGAGCTACTGTAGTGAGATACTGTAGTGAGTTACTGTAGTGAGTTACTGTAGTGAGATACTGTAGTGAGTTACTGTAGTGAGTTACTGTAGTGAGATGCTGTAGTGAGATGCTGTAGTGAGATGCTGTAGTGAGTTACTGTAGTGAGCTACTGTAGTGAGTTACTGTAGTGAGTTACTGTAGTGAGTTACTGTAGTGAGATACTGTAGTGAGTTACTGTAGTGAGTTACTGTAGTGAGATACTGTAGTGAGTTACTGTAGTGAGTTACTGTAGTGAGATGCTGTAGTGAGATGCTGTAGTGAGATGCTGTAGTGAGTTACTGTAGTGAGCTACTGTAGTGAGTTACTGTAGTGAGTTACTGTAGTGAGTTACTGTAGTGAGATACTGTAGTGAGTTACTGTAGTGAGTTACTGTAGTGAGTTACTGTAGTGAGATGCTGTAGTGAGATACTGTAGTGAGTTACTGTAGTGAGTTACTGTAGTGAGTTACTGTAGTGAGATGCTGTAGTGAGATACTGTAGTGAGTTACTGTAGTGAGTTACTGTAGTGAGATACTGTAGTACTGTGGTGAGTTACTGTAGTGAGATACTGTAGTGAGTTACTGTAGTGAGATACTGTAGTGAGTTACTGTAGTGAGATACTGTAGTGAGTTACTGTAGTGAGATACTGTAGTGAGTTACTGTAGTGAGATGCTGTAGTGAGATGCTGTAGTGAGTTACTGTAGTGAGATACTGTAGTGAGATGCTGTAGTGAGTTACTGTAGTGAGTTACTGTAGTGAGATACTGTAGTGAGATGCTGTAGCGAGTTACTGTAGTGAGTTACTGTAGTGAGTTACTGTAGTGAGATGCTGTAGTGAGATGCTGTGTAGTGAGCTAGCAGTAGTGAGATACTGTAGTGAGTTACTGTAGTGAGTTACTGTAGTGAGATACTGTAGTGAGTTACTGTAGTGAGTTACTGTAGTGAGATGCTGTAGTGAGATGCTGTAGTGAGATGCTGTAGTGAGTTACTGTAGTGAGCTACTGTAGTGAGTTACTGTAGTGAGTTACTGTAGTGAGATACTGTAGTGAGTTACTGTAGTGAGTTACTGTAGTGAGATACTGTAGTGAGTTACTGTAGTGAGTTACTGTAGTGAGATACTGTAGTGAGTTACTGTAGTGAGTTACTGTAGTGAGATACTGTAGTGAGTTACTGTAGTGAGTTACTGTAGTGAGATGCTGTAGTGAGTTACTGTAGTGAGCTACTGTAGTGAGTTACTGTAGTGAGTTACTGTAGTGAGATACTGTAGTGAGATACTGTAGTGAGTTACTGTAGTGAGTTACTGTAGTGAGTTACTGTAGTGAGTTACTGTAGTGAGTTACTGTAGTGAGTTACTGTATCTATATTATCTGCTGTCAATGTTCACCTGAGTGCCAGTGAGTTTATTTCAGATGGTCAGCATTCATGTTATGACACCATGAATAATTATCTAACTCTTGACATAAAAAAAAAATGACAATCAGCCCAAGTAGACCATTTGTAATGAGAGATATAGGCCTAGACATAAGTGTATTTACTGACAACAATATAATAGGGTGAGTAATAAGCTCCAAATATAGGCTGGACGGATATATGAGTGATAGGGGTTGGGTGTAAATGGGGCTGCCCAGTGTGGGCCCACTGCAGTGTCCTCCATTATTATGAACTCCCTGACAAACAAGTTAAAATATTTGTTTTTTTATTATTATTTTAATGGGCATTACCATACCTAAACCCTTCACTTTCCAGTGTTTGCACAGTACAGTACAGTACAGAAGAAAACCAGAGTACAGTACAGTACCTGGCAAAAACCTGCAGTGTTTGTTATCCAGTGTGACCCTACTCATCATGACACGTGTTCTCCAGGTACTGTAAAAGTACTACAGCATCCTCCTGTACAGTACAGTACTAACACTGGACAATGAAGGTTGCAACAATGTACAGTATAGTCTGCATTTACGCGGTCAATTGAACCCGTGGAGGCCCGCGTAAAACGAGAAACGCGTTAACGAAACAACAGTACATATGGGATTAATTGAAATAGAAACTGGGCCGACCCCCAAACTACACTTTTTCCGACACAATACATACATTGTAGTAAAAATAACATCTTAATTTAATGATGGTATGCACATACAATTAATATTTAAGAGAAATATCAATAATATTAGGTTTTTTAACACTTACGTTAGTAGAAAAGATGGCTGGGCACACGGGGATCGGGGGTTGGTTCCGAGGCAGAGGGCAGATTATTGGCCCTCACCTGTATCACTTGTATCAATTGTATCACTATCCACCACAGAGGCTTGCAGGGCCTCTTTGTTAAACCCCTCAAAGTCCATAACCTCACTATCACTGACTTGGTCCGGCTGTGGTGGGTGGCGGGTGAAGAACTCTGTAATGTTTTGACTGGGCGACCTTGTGCGCACCCTGCCCGCGCCGCTTCCCGCGTAAATGATGAAATTTACCGCGTGATTAAAACATTTTATTCTGGCGTAAATGACCAAACGCGTAAACAAAATCCGCGTAAATCCAGACTATACTGTACAGACCAACCACCTAACTAGCCAGGAAGCTGATGAGTGGTGAAAATTATTATAAAAAGAGGGGGGGGGGGGCATGAAGATAACTTCTAAGTTAGTATAGTATACAGTTAACCCTCACTTTACGTGGTTAATGTAACCCGGAGGGTACCGCGGAAAGTGAGAAACGCGTAAAGTGAATAACATAACATATGGGATTAATTGAAATGGAGTCCAGGCCGATCCCCAAACTCCACTTTTTTGACGACACACAACTATGTTGTAGTAAAAATATTATCTTAACTTTATGATGGTATGCACACACAATTAATAATTAAGAGAAATATCAATAATATTAGGTTTTTTAACACTTACATTAGTAGAAAAAATGGCTGGGCACACGGGGATGGGCGGTTGGTTCCGAGGCAGAGGGCAGATTATTGGCCCTCACCTGTGTCACTTGTATCAATTGTATCACTATCCACCACAGAGGCTTGCAGGGCCTCTTTGTTAAACTCCCCAAAGTCCATATAAGTCCATATCCTCACCATAATTATCACTATCACTGACTTGGGCCGGCTGTGGTGGGTGGGGGGTGAAGAACTGGTAATGTTTTGATGACTGGGCGACCTTGTGCGCACCATGTTCGCGCAGCTTACACAACATGGCGGATGGCGGGAGGTTTGGATCCAAAAATGGCGCGGCTCGCCAGCCGCTCTCCGCGTAAAGGGGTACACGCACCGCGGAATGTGAGCATCCTGGGTTCCGGCAGGGCACCGCGTAAACGTGGAAACGCGGAATGTGGGACCGCGTAAAGTGAGGGTTAACTGTACTGTAGACTTTACTGTATATTCCAAATACTGTAGAAGACACTGTACAGCATGATGTACCAAGCATTACATTGTTTAACCTTATACCTGTACTGTAGTCAGTGTAACAACTACAACTGTTCAAGAAATACAGTAATATACACTAGTTCTAATATTAGTGTTATCATAGTACAGTAATACACCATTAAAAAATTATGTCTTCAATATGAACAGTTTTATAATGGCAACAAAGACGGTAAATCTTAACTTGTTAAAAGCAGTTCAGTGTTAACTAAAACAGAATGTGTTGATGTGTGTCACAACCTCAGTCATGAACAACAACTTGACTTCTTGGGGGAAATATTGACAAGAGGGGTGAAGCCAAGATAACTTACTGCATGTGTCACTTCCTCAGCAAACACTCGGTGTATACCTACATAATGATATTTATGCCACAGTTGGTTTTATCTCTGCACTATTTTGCCACACTGTAACATTTTGATCCTGTTATATATTTTCCCTAATATATATCAGAAGGTAATGGGGTACAGTACCTATTATAGCTATATTTGTGTAACTGGCACCACCAGATGGTCACACGACACCTATCATACCTTGTCAATAATCTATTTGTATCGCATGAAAGTTATCTGGTGCCTGTCTCATGCAATCCATTTTCCTATATAAGCGCGCGCGCACGCACGCACGCACACGCACACACACACGCACACACGCACACACGCACACGCACACACACACACACACAGCGTCTGTGAGGGACGTGCAGAGGCAAGTAGGATGAGTGAGTAACAAGGGTTGGTTGTGGGGATGGTGGGGGGAAGGTGGGGGAGGGCATGAGGGATCCAGCCAACTTACCGATATGGCAGGCAGAAACATGCCCACCACATAGAGCACCCCACTGCTCACTGTGGAGTCCTTATAAGGGTAACGCAGGCTTTCGTCGTTGCAGTTAAACCCGCGTTCAAATGGCTTGCCCAACAGAAAGAACAGAAGGATAGGGATGGCCACTGGAAAACAAGAGGGACAGAGGGGACAAAAAATGAGTGAGGCAGCGCATCATGCATGGCATCCTTCCCAAAGGTCGCCTACTGTAGTGTCTGGGTTCACAGGGATCACTTCATATTAGTTTTCCTTCTTGTCCTTGTACTGTATTATACCACCACATCCAGTTAGATAGTCTTACTCTTGCACCTCATTAGTTACTGAACCACAAGTGATCCTGGACCTCCAACAATGGCAGGAGCAACAGGACACAAAATAAAATTGATCTAAATACAAAAGCAGCAGGGTTTGGGAATCCTTAATTATCCTACTGCAATCATTACTTTAAAAAACACAATATGCCACAGTGAAGGTTTACATATGCACTTAAACATTTTTAAATTATTAAAGCATCTTTATATACAACATCTACAAAATCTTTCTTGAAAAATAAAGATTATTAAAAAAAAATTACAACACAGAAGAGGGTCACACTGCAGAGCCACAACGTTGGGGAGGTAAAGGCCTGTCACATATCAAGCGTCTGTCTACCTGTGCAGACCATAGAGGCGTTCATTAACTGTAGGAGCTGGGTGGGGTATGGAGGGAGGCAGGGCAGGTGGATCTTCAACAGGTGGGAGCAACATAAACACTGTTAATAAAATAAGCTAACTGCTCTGTAAAAGGCAAAACAATAATATAATCACACCTTGAAAAATCCTGCTTTTACAAAACTGTATTAAAGCTAAGAGGGATATCAAAGAAAAACAGGTTGTGGATTTGTGAACACACATACTATACTGTACTCCTTAAACAGGACGGGCACAGAACACCGGCATACGCTACCATTGTGGGTTCTGTCTAGTGAGACTCCCTATATCTGGTAAAGCTGGGAAGACATACTTCAAAGTATTGCAGAGGAAGCATAAGGGATTAATAAATATCATGGTTATTACTCATACCAAATCCAGGTATCATGATTAGTAGCATAACCAAAGAAATTATATGTAAGTAATGGACATGCTTATTAGTACTGTACGGCAATTTATGAGCATCCATGTCTAGACAAGAATAATAGAGTAAGTGGCTACAGGATAAAACAAGGAAGGCTCCCAGGAAAAATGCAATTACCTGAGAAACGTTTGAGATCTGGCCATACTCCTGCTAACGACTTGCTGTGCTTTAGTTTTGACTCACCGAGCGTTGGCTGCAGCCTATAGCCTCAACAACTGTCATTCCCCAGCCTCCGATGTAAACAGTGGTTCAACATTTTAAATTACCAGATAAACTTTCCTGCCTGTACGGTCACCTACTCGTCCTCTACAGCAAAAAAGCAGAAGTAAATTATATACTGTACATTAGTGATTCTCAAACTGGGGTCCACGAAAAGTTTTTGAGAAATAGTGAGTTTAAGGTTTGTGAGAGATTAGGCGATTCCAATTCGCAGGATATTTTGGATTTGGGTTGAAATGAACAAATGCTTTGGACTATGATTTATTATTTAATTATTGACAATATTTGTATGTGTCATGGTATATAAGGGGTCCTTGGTTGAAAAAAGTGAGAATCCCTGCAGTACAGTACAGTTGCTTCAAATACTGCTGTATGTACAGTAGTTAATAAAAATTACATTAAAAACCTGTTTTATACCATACACCTGACCTGTTGTCTGGCAAGAGCTGTTATCTTTATACTGTACTGTACACTGTCACACCTAACCTATAAATAACAAGTTGTAGCTGCCATACAAAAATAAATGTCCCCTACTGGGCACGGCCTGTTGCATTAGTGTCCTACACCCCTCCTTATTAAGGCCAAGTTGACAAAAAACTCCTTTAAGGGTTCCTGTAAAATAAGTCATGACAGAAAATTGAATATAAAGAAAGGGATGAAGAGATATTGCAGAGTTTCCTTCCAGTTAACCCAGGAGGGAACTAATAACAAAGAAACTAACACCACAAGCAATTTACATCAAACAAGTACAGTACAACAACAACAATTATCTGATGCAGTAGTAGGTGATGTTGGCCTTCATGTCAAGTTAAGTTCATTATCAGTGACAATAGTTCCACTTTTCTCTCCTGCTAAAAACATTTAAACTTTGAACTTAATTTTAATCAAGAGCCTCACTACATTAGCACTGAGCAGCCTATAAATATTCCATACAGTGAAGTTTAAAGCTGGTCCAATTAAACTGTGGGGAATTAAGACTCACCTATGACATTTAGGTGTGACTCAAGGATAACTTATTATGGCTGATGGGACACTACTTACACAATATTATCTTAAGGGCTTTTGAGAGCTAGTCACCATGTTGTTCTGCCTGTACAGTATAGGTACAAGTACTATGGTAAGTCTATTGCCATGATGACATACTGTGCACCTTACATTTATGGTGTAAAAAGGACCATCTTAATTGTCTTATTATTGAATTTAGTTTTTACTGGGGTAACAAGACATGAAACTGTTTAGTGTACAGTCAATGGCATAAATTCTGGGACAATCTGCAATAATACAGTGGTCCCTCGGTTAACGAGCACAATTCGTTCCAGAAGGTTGCTCGTTAACCGAAAAATTTGTTAACTGAAACCATTGTTTCAATGAGTTTTTGGGTAATTGGTTCCAGCTCACCGAAAATTGCCTAAAGTCAACAAAAAAGGTAGAAAAGTACACTTACTTTGAGGTGTGTATGTATAAAGCTCCTGGATGATGATGCTGATGTGAATTTGAAGTGGGAGGTGGAGAAGGAGAAGGGAGAAGAGAAGGAAGTGGAGGTGGAGGAGCATTTTACTGCTTCTTGGAAGGCGAGCCACCTTCCATGAAAATGTCAGGAACCTCTGGACTGACAGATTCTCCAGCAGGAACATCCTCTCTCCTTCTTGAAGTGGAAGGCTGAGGGATAGCATCTTGTTCCCGCTGCCTTTTAGTGAAGAAACTGTCAATTTTTTTTTCTATGGGGCATCTCTCCTCATCATTAACTGATGTTTGAAGAAGGAGACCACTGTGTCCTCATCATTACACAAAACTAGTTCTGATTTTTCCACATCTGGGTGCCTTGAAGCCAGTTTCCTGAACTTCTCCCAGTGGTCAACAACATCTTTCAACTCTGAAGCTGACATATGGTCATCACTTTCCTTTTCCTCCTCACCACTGTCAGCCTCTAACAACTCATCCAGTTGCTGCAAGTATTCAGGAGTAAGTTCCTGTTCATGAGACATCACAAGCTCTTCTACATCATCCTCCTCCACTTCAAGGTCCAATGACTGACCAATGGACACAATCTCCTGGTCCAACTCTGCTTCTTCCTGAAATCCCTCAAAATCATGGACTACTGATGGCCACAGTTCTTTCCATGAAGAATTGAGGGATCAAGTGGAGACTTCTTGCCATGAGGACACAATCAATTTTACATCCTCCAGGATATTAAATTGTGTCTTCCAGAACTGTGCCAGTGTTAGTTCAGGATCAGTGGAAGTTGCCTGATGACACCTCCTAAACATTTTCTTCATGTACCGCTTCTTAAAGTTGCTGATCACATTCTGGTCCATTGGCTGTATGATTGATGTAGTGTTGGGAGGCAAAAACAACACTTTGACAAAGTCAAATTGAGACTCCAAAGAGCTGGCAAGTTGAAGGTCATGACCAGGGGCATTATCCATAAGGAGAAGAGCCTTTAAAGGGAGTTTATTGGTGGTTAGGTTGCTCTTCACAGAAGGGCAAAACACCTCAACAGCCCATTCATTAAAGAGCTGTCTTGTCACCCATGCCTTACGGTTGGACTTCCAATAAACTCCAAGCAGTCCTCTTACCACTTTTTGTTGCTTGAACACCCTGGGGTTCTCAGAGTGGTAGACAAGCATAGGCTTCAGCCGGAAATCCCCTGAAGCATTGGCACCAAGCAATAGAGTGAGACGGTCTTTCATGGGTTTATGCCCAGGTAAAGAGGCTTCATCTCTGGTGATGAATGTCCTTTTGGGCATTTTTTTCCAGAACAGCCCAGTTTCGTCCACATTGAAAACTTGCTGTGGAAGATAATTTTCTTCATCCATCAGTTCTTTAAACTCCACTAAAAATTTTGCTGCCCCTTCCTTATCACCACTAGCAGCCTCACCGTGCCTAACAACACTAAAAATGTCACTTCTTTTCTTAAAATTTTCGAACCAGCCATTGCTGGCCCTAAACTCTTCAAATTCTGTGCCTGAAGAACCAGATTGATCTGTCTTTAAATGTTCGTAAATCTCCCTGGCTCTTTCACAAATAAATTCAGTAGAAACTGAATCACCTTTCATCTGTTTTTCCCTAATCCAGATGAGAAGTAACCTCTCTGTTTCTGCTATTAGGGATCTACCTTTAAACACTGGTAGATTTGTCTCTCACTTTCACTTCCTTGAATTTGTCTTTCTGTGCAAGAATTGTCGACACAGTTGATGTCGACATGCCATATTCTTTGCTTAGCACATTTGTTCTAATGCCTTCTTCATGTTTCTTAATAATTTCCTGTTTCACCTGGATTGAAATCGCTTTTCTTGATTTCTTGGGACCCATGCTGGATTCAAAAACAATTTCAACATGTGATATTTTAAGTTTAATTGCTGTAAATAAAGAATATTTTCTTTAAATCGACACTGCACTGCGCTATATATCATCAATATGTAAAATAAATTTCAAAATAACCAATAATTTCACTGTAAAAACGGAAAAAATCGTTTATGTTGAAGAGAGTCTGAAGCAAGATGTTACCTCCACTGAAAAGACACAGACTGACGCCTGTATGGTGTGTTGACAGGCTGTTTGGCACGCTAAAAACTAGTTTCCCTGTATTCAATTATGTTAAATAATTGTTAAAATTACTAAAAATTTTAATATAAGACTTTAAAAATTATTGAATAGTACAAACTTCTTGATATTTCCTAAAATAGTAAGGAATTTAAGCCCTAAAACCGATTACTGAATTGGCGGACTAATACGACAGCTAGTGTGCAAGCAAAAACATGTTGAGGGGCGCTCGTAAGGAATTCGTTAATCGAGGGATTGCTCGTTAACCGAAGTTAAGAATCTTATGGAAGGTAATTCGTTAACCGAAATCTCGTTAACCGAGGTGCTCGTTAACCAAGGGATCACTGTACATCTTAAATAACTAGTCATTAAAAGCAAATTTGTCAAGTCTTCATCATACAGTGATCCCTCGGTTAACGAGCGCCTCGGTTATCGAAATTTCGGTTAACGAATTACCTTCCATATTCTTCACTTTGGTTAACGAGCCAACCCTCGGTTAACGAATTCCTTACGAATTTTTCCCAACATGTTTTTGCCTGCATTTGGCTGTCCACCAGCTGTAGTATCAGTCCGCCAATCCAGTAATCGGTTCTAGGGCTTAAATTCCTTACTATTTTAGTAAATATCAAAAAGGTTGTACTATTCAATAATTTTAAAAGTTTTATATTAAATTTTTTAGTCATTTTTACAACCATTGAACATAATTGAAGTACAGAAAACTAGTTTTTTGCACCCCAAACAGCCACTCAACACACCAAGCTTGGCGTCAGTTTGTTTACCAGTTCAGAGGAAGGAACATCTTGTTTGAGACTCTTCAACATAAATGCTTTTTTCTGTGTTTCCAGTCAAATTATTGGCCATTTTGAAATATATTTTACATATTGACAATATATAATGCAGTGCAATGTTGATTTAATGAAAATAATCTTGAATTACACCAAGTGAACTAAAATTTTATGGGTGAAATGGCAGCATGAAGCTTGGGGTGACTTCTCTTCCACCCCAATGCCTTCTCTTCTCCCTTCTCCTCCACCCCCATTCTAATTCCCATCATCATCATCATCAACCAGGAGCCTTCTACATACACACCTCAAAGTAAGTGTACTTTACTGCATTTATATTTAGTTTGTATGTAATTTTCGGAGAGCTGGAACCAATTACCCAAAAACCCATTGAAACAATGGTTTCGGTTAACGACCAACCTTCTGGAACGAATTGTGCTCGTTAACCGAGGGACCACTGTACAGTGTTACCAGGTCATTGACATAATGCTGAAACAAATTTATGCTGCTGACAGTCCTACACTGCCATAAGACACCTAGTTTAATACAGTACGCTACACTTTTGTAAATTAGTTACCATGTTTGTCGGTACACAAATCAACCTTAATTTATCAGCTCAAAAGATCATGTTAAAGTCAATGGTCTATACCTTACTGTACTTGTTCTATAAGTCGACACCCGAACACTACTGTACAGCCACTGACTCAGAGCTCACCACCTCAGCAGTAGAGCTCACCACCTCAGCAGTAGAGCTCACCACCTCAGCAGTAGAGCTCACCACCTCAGCAGTAGAGCTCACCACCTCAGCAGTAGAGCTCACCACCTCAGCAGTAGAGCTCACCACCTCAGCAGTAGAGCTCACCACCTCAGCAGTAGAGCTCACCACCTCAGCAGTACAGCTCACCACCTCAGCAGTGGGCTCAGTAGCTCACCTCAGCAGTAGACCACCTCAGCAGTAGACTCACCACCTCAGCAGTGGAGCTCACCACCTCAGCACTCACCACCTCAGCAGTGGAGCTCACCACTTCAGCAGTAGAGCTCACCACCTCAGCAGTAGGCTCAGCTCACCACCTCAGCAGTAGAGCTCACCACCTCCAGCCAGAGCTCACCACCTCAGCAGTCTCACCACCTCAGCAGTAGAGCTCACCACCTCAGCAGTAGAGCTCACCACTTCAGCAGTAGCTCACCACCTCCAGCAGTAGGTTCACCCAGCAGTTTCACCACCTCAGCAGTAGAGTTCACCACCATGTACAATGTTACCAGTGATGCAATGTTACCAGTGATACAATGTTACCAGTGATACAATGCTACCAGTGATACAATGCTACCAGTGATACAATGCTACCAGTGATACAATGCTACCAGTGATACAATGTTACCAGTGTACAATGCTACCAGTGATACAATGCTACCAGTGATACAATGCTACCAGTGATACAATGCTACCAGTGATACAATGCTACCAGTGATACAATGCTACCAGTGATACAATGTTACCAGTGATGTAATGAAGGTATAAACAGTTATTAAGAAAATGTGAAGTATATAATTCAATAGATAGTGTGTTTATTGTGGAAGAGAATGATGATGAAGAGAGCCTCAATATCTGACACAATGGAACCTTTAACATGATACAACGACCAATCTGACCCAAGATATTGATGTTTGTGGGTAGGATGGGGAAGCGAGCAGTTTATTTTTTTTAATATGAGGGCCGTACTGTAGTTTATGATGGCTGTAGTTTATGATGGGTGTAGTTTATGATGGGTGTAGTTTATGATGGGTGTAGTTTATGATGGGTGTAGTTTATGATGGCTGTAGTTTATGATGGCTGTAGTTTATGATGGCTGTAGTTTATGATGGCTGTAGTTTATGATGGCTGTAGTTTATGATGGCTGTAGTTTATGATGGCTGTAGTTTATGATGGGTGTAGTTTATGATGGCTGTAGTTTATGATGGCTGTAGTTTATGATGGGTGTAGTTTATGATGGGTGTAGTTTATGGTGGCTGTAGTTTATGATGGGTGTAGTTTATGATGGGTGTAGTTTATGATGGCTGTAGTTTATGATGGCTGTAGTTTATGATGGCTGTAGTTTATGATGGCTGTAGATTATGATGGCTTTAGTTTATGATGGCTGTAGTTTATGATGGCTGTAGTTTATGGTGGCTGTAGTTTATGATGGGTGTAGTTTATGATGGCTGTAGTTGGAGAAAATATTAAGTATTTTCATGTTCAATATGTAGTTCTAGTTCATAGATTAAACTGTATATTTTGTAATAGAATTTAGTTACAACTTTGATAATGCTGTAAAATATACATATATACTCTCTCTCTCCAGTGTTTCAATAAAGCCTCATTATGTGTACAGGAGCCAGGGTGTACATCATGTTGTGTACAGGAGCCAGGGTGTACATCATGTTGTGTACAGGAGCCAGGGTGTACATCATGTTGTGTACAGGAGCCAGGGTGTACATCATGTTGTGTACAGGAGCCAGGGTGTACATCATGTTGTGTACAGGAGCCAGGGTGTACATCATGTTGTGTGGGAGCCAGGGTGTACATCATGTTGTGTACAGGAGCCAGAGTGTACATCATGTTGTGTACAGAGCCAGGGTGTACATCATGTTGTGTACAGGAGCCAGGGTGTACATCATGTTGTGTGTACAGGAGCCAGGGTGTACATCATGTTGTGTATAGGAGCCAGAGTGTACATCATGTTGTGTCAGGGAGCCAGGGTGTACATCATGTTGTGTACAGGAGCCAGAGTGTACATCATGTGTGTGTAGAGAGAGCCAGGTGTACATCATGTTGTGTACAGGAGCCAGAGTGTACATCATGTTGTGTACAGGAGCCAGGTGTACAGGAGCCAGGGTGTACATCATGTTGTGTACAGGAGCCAGGGTGTACATCATGTTGTGTACAGGAGCCAGGGTGTACATCATGTTGTGTACAGGAGCCAGGGTGTACATCATGTTGTGTACAGGAGCCAGGGTGTACATAATGTTGTGTACAGGAGCCAGGGTGTACATAATGTTGTGTACAGGAGCCAGGGTGTACATCATGCTGGCAGGCAATAACAAACCACCTGGTCACAAGATGCTGGCAGTGATGTACTGTAGTGTACTGTACGGAACTGTGCTGTATTGTACTGTACTGTATTGTACTGTACTGAATTGTACTGTATTGTATTGTACTGTGCTGTACTGTACTGTATTGAACTGAACTGTATTGTACTGTACTGAATTGTACTGTACTGTATTGTACCATACTGTACTGCAGTGTACTGTACTGTATTGTACTGTGTTGTACTGTACTGTACTGTATTGTACTGAACTGTATTGTACTGTACTGAATTGTACTGTACTGTATTGTACCATACTGTACTGCGGTGTACTGTACTGTATTGTACTGTGTTGTACTGTACTGCATTGTACTGTACTGTATTGTACAGTACTGTATTGTACTGTACTGTACTGTAATGTAGTGTAGTGTACTGTAGTGTAGTGTACTGTAGTGTACTGTAGTGTACTGTACTGTAGTGTACTGTAGTGTACTGTACTGTAGTGTAGTGCACTGTACTGTACTGTAGTGTAGTGTACTGTAGTGTACTGTACTGTAGTGTAGTGTACTGCACTGCACTGTACTGTAGTGTACTGTAGTGTACTGTAGTGTACTGCACTGTACTGTAGTGTACTGCACTGTACTGTAGTGTAGTGTAGTGTACTGTACTGTAGTGTACAGTACTGTACTGTACTGTAGTGTAGTGTACTGTACTGTGCTGTGCTGTACTGTAGTGTAGTGTAGTGTACTGTGTTGTGCTGTGCTGTACTGCACTGCACTGTACTGTAGTGTAGTGTACTGTAGTGTACTGCACTGTACTGTAGTGTAGTGTAGTGTATTGTACTGTAGTGTACTGTACTATGCTGTACTGTAGTGTAGTGTACTGTAGTGTACTGCACTGTACTGTACTGTAGTGTACTGCACTGTACTGTAGTGTAGTGTACTGTACTGCACTGTACTCAGTGTAGTGTACAGTACTGCACTGTACTGTAGTACTGTAGTGTACAGTGTGCTGTAGTGTACTGTAGTGTACTGTACTGTACTGTGCTGTACTGTAGTGTAGTGTAGTGTACTGCACTGTACTGTAGTGTACTGTAGTGTAGTGTACTGTACTGTGCGTGTGTGCTGTGCTGTACTGTACTGCACTGTACTGTAGTTGTAGTGTAGTGTAGTGTACTGTACTGTACTGTAGTGTAGTGTAGTGTACTGTACTGTACTGTACTGTACTGTACTGTACTGTACTGTACTGTAGTGTACTGTACTGTACTGTAGTGTAGTGTACTGTAGTGTAGTGTACTGTACTGCACTGTACTGCACTGTACTGTACTGTACTGCACTGTAGTGTACTGTACTGTACTGTAGTGTACTGTACTGTACTGTACTGTACTGTACTGTACTGTACTGTAGCACTGTACTGTACTGTACTGTAGTGTACTGCACTGTACTGTACTGTACTGTACTGTACTGTACTGTACTGCACTGCACTGTACTGCACTGTACTGCACTGTACTGTACTGTACTGTACTGTACTGTACTGTACTGTACTGTACTGTACTGTACTGTACTGTGCTGTAGTGTAGTGTACTGTACTGTACTGTACTGTACTGTGCTGTAGTGTAGTGTACTGCACTGTACTGTACTGTACTGTACTGTACTGTACTGTGCTGTGCTGTAGTGTAGTGTACTGCACTGTACTGTACTGTACTGTAGTGTAGTCTTCTTGTCTTCATTAACTTTACTATCTTTCATCTCAAAATTTAAGGTTCACATTTTGGTCTTGGTAGATAGAGTCACGCCTAGTTTGCTGGATAATTATTTCAAAGGTAGACTTATGGGCCGACAAATATGGTATACGTACTGTACACAAAAAAATATAAGATTATTTTTAACCTATGACAGTATTGTATTGTACACAAACTATATAAAAAGATACTGACTATATAAAAACAAACCCTTTCTAAAATTTAAACACGACAAAAGCCTGAAAAACGATAATATAAAATATGAATTACCTAAAGAAATCAGAGAATGAAGTACTGTACAATACTGTACCATCAAGGAAGTGAAACAGTTAACTATGGTGGTCTACTGTACAGTGTTTCAACCTCTGCTAAATATATTAACATTTATCTACAAATATTGGATAAAAATAATTATCTTAGGAGACTGTACAAGACATTGTTAATTATGTCATAAAGTTTTGAGAAACAGACTTGACTTATCTTTCATTACACAATATCTCTTGACTTGTACTGTACTGCATGGAAAACATAATTCAGTATAAAGTTAATAACAAAGAGTAGAGTAATTGTTATACTGTACTGTATATATCATTATACAGTTGGTTCTTCTTCATCAGTGTAAACATTTATACTGTAGTACTCCCAAGACCTACACTGATTAAATACAAAGCAGGAAAGCTTACACTGGTATGACTCCAAGTACTGTAGTCCATTACTCTACATACAAACCTACTGTCCCTAACTGCTCCTCAAGACAAGTTGTTCATGAGCTGTATGTTTTTAGTAAGTAAAGTGTTTCAAACTCATGTACAACTATAAACAAACAGTGAACCTAAACACTAGTTTTGTGTTGGACTATAAACTGTGGCTGGACATGACCATTGCTGTAGGTTGGCCAAGACTAACGCTCTTGGGTGGTCGTGTGCATCGCTAGCAAATATTAATAGAGCTCGAGGCGTTATAACACAACCGTTAATGGTTAAAGCACATCCTACAGCACATCGTCAACAGCCATGACCAGCTACGAGGACAACACTACCCACGTTAACTGACTACCAATCGTGGCGCTTTACTCTCGTACACTAATACCCCAACATCCAATGCTGGGATGGCCCAGTGTTGGGACTCAAAAGTGTGGAATGTCTTCCCAACTTACCAGGCCCACGGGCATGGCCACCCCAAAAAGCATGAGGGCCATGTCAGACACTGTTTCATGATCGGTAAACGGGTAGCGGAGTGACTCGTCATCACAAAACATGCCCCGTTCAAAGGGAGACCACACTTTCTTCACCACAAATATGCAGCCTGACACTGAAAAATCAGAATGATTGAATACTCAACAGAGTGCACACAACTCATGTTAATCCCAGGTCCAGTGACGTACACGTGACGTGAAAGATGACTTCACATCCAGAAGCGTACCACTACAGCATTACAGTTATCCTCATCCAGGAATGAAAAGGATCATATTTTGTACAAAGGATTTGTTTGATCAAGCAAAGATTAGTTCCACTTGGTCAGTTAATGGAAGTGAAGCCAGCATTATAATAATGGTCACACAACTCTTCACTCACAGTAGCAAGTCAAATGGGCCTCAGTCTTGTAGTACAGTAATCTGGAGTGACACCTATTGTTTGGGACCTACAGTACTGTGTTTGGGACCTACAGTACTGTGTTTGGGACCTACAGTACTGTGTTTGGGACCTACAGTATTGTGTTTGGGACCTACAGTACTGTGTTTGGACCTACAGTACTGTGTTTGGGACCTACAGTACTGTGTTTGGGACCTACAGTACTGTGTTTGGGACCTACAGTACTGTGTTTGGGACCTACAGTACTGTGTTTGGGACCTACAGTATTGTGTTTGGGACCTACAGTACTGTGTTTGGACCTACAGTACTGTGTTTGGACCTACAGTACTGTGTTTGACCTACAGACCTATTGTGTTTGGGTACATAGCACAGGTTTGGACCTACAGTATTGTGTTTGGGGACCTACAGTACTGTAGAGCTAGGACCTACAGTACTGTAAGTTTGGGACCTACAGTACTGTGTTTGACCCACAGTGCTGTACTACAGTTTGGACCTACAGTACTGTGTTTGGGACCTACAGTACTGTAGGTGTTTGTTTGGACCTACAGTACTGTGTTTGGACTCACAGTACTGTGTTAGACCCATACACCTGCTGTAGGTTTGGACCTACAGTACTGGTGTTTGTTTGGACCTACAGTACTGTGTTTGACCTACAGTACTGTGGGACCTACAGTACAGCATTGTGGAAATGTACTGCGGGTTTGGGTACTGTGGTGTTTGGACTCACAGCACAGGCGTTTGGACCTACAGTACTGTTTAGACCCACAGACCTACAGTACTGTGTTTGGACCTACAGTACTGTGTTTGGGACCTACAGTACTGTGTTTGGGACCTACAGTACTGTGTTTGACCTACAGTACTGTGTTTGGGACCTACAGTACTGTGGTGTTTGGGACCCACAGACCTACAGTACTGTGGGACCTACAGTACTGTGGGACCTACAGTACTGGTGGCAGTTTGGGACCTACAGTACTGTGTTTGGGACTCCCTGTGTTTACAGTACTGTGTCGGGACCCACAGTACTGTGTTTAGGACCTACAGTACTGTGTTTGGACCTACAGTACTGTTTAACCTACAGTTTGGGACCTACAGTACTGTGTTTGACTACATATACTGTGTTTAGACCTACAGTACTGTGTTTGGACCTACAGTAATTGTAGTTTAGACTCACAGTACTGTGTTTGGGACCTACAGTACTGTGTTTGGGACCTACAGTACTGTGTTTTGTAGCATTGGACCTACAGTACTGTGTTTGTTTAACTCCACAGTACTGTGTTTAGACTCCACAGTACTGTGTTTGGGTACTGTGTTTAGGGGACCCAGTACAGTACTGTGTTTAGACCTACAGCAATTGTGTTTACAGTACTGTTTCCACAGTGCCTGGTGTTTGGACCTGGCGGTACTGGCAGTACTACAGTACTGTTTGGACCACAGTACTGTGTTTGGACCTACAGTACTGTGGGTTTGGGACCTACAGTACTACAGTATCAGGTTTGGGACCTACAGTACTGGACCTGTGTTTAGGGGACCTACAGTACTGTGTTTGGGACCCACAGTACTGTGTTTGGGGACCTACAGTACTGTGTTTGGGACCTACAGTACTGTGTTTGGACCTACAGTACTGTGTTTGGACCTACAGTATTGTGTTTGGGACCCAGTACAGTACTGTGGTTTGGGACCTACAGTATTGTATGTTTGGGACCCACAGTACTGTGTTTGGACCACAGTATTGTGTTTGGGACCTACTGTAAGTACTGTGCATCAGGTTTCAGGAAAGGGACCCACAGTACATTGTAAGTTTGGGACCTTACAAAACTGTGTTTGGGACCTACAGTACGTTTGGACCTACAGTACTGTGTTTGGGACCTACAGTATTGTGTACAGTACTGTGTTTGGGACCTACAGTACTGTGTTTGGGACCTACAGTACTGTGTTTGGGACCTACAGTACTGTGTTTGGACCTACAGTATTGTGTTTGGGACCTACAGTACTGTGTTTGGGACCTACAGTACTGTGTTTGGACCTACAGTACTGTGTTTGGACCTACAGTACTGTGTTTGGACCTACAGTACTGTGTTTGGACCTACAGTATTGTGTTTGGGACCTACAGTACTGTGTTTGGGACCTACAGTACTGTGTTTGGGACCTACAGTACTGTGTTTGGACCTACAGTACTGTGTTTGGGAACCATTATATTCGGGACATGTCCCATGTGGGATGAATATGTTTGGCACCTATTATGAGGTGCTCGGGTGTACAATGACGGGTCGACCATTTGGCCAGGCACCTCATTTGTTTGGGACCCATTAAAACTAGGGGCCCATTAAGGCTAGGGACCCATTAAGGCTAGGGGCCCTTTAAGGCTAGGGGCCCTTTAAGGCTAGGGACCCATTAAGGCTAGGGGCTCAGTCCTAATGGTTATGTTACATTAGGCTGGACGTTATCAGGACTAAAGCTCATTAGGACTGTGGCTCATTTGACCGGTCACCCACTACTGTACGTCAGAGGCCAATCACTGCACTCATTAACATTCAAGGCAAACACAATAATATAAAGGCTGAAAGCAACAAATGTAATGTGACAAAAGGAATAATACAATACATGCAGCATTAAGTTGTTCTGTAAAGACAATATACAGGTGAAAAATGCCACAGACATATTATTTCAAGGTTTAATTATGTTCTGCAATAATACAGACCATAACCAAATCACACCCTCGACTTTTGTCATGCACACGATACAGGCGCTGGACTTATTACAGTTTAACTATGGATGAGAAAACTAGTCTGGATTATTGGGGTCTTTTGCATGTTAAGTATAAACAGGGTGAGAGATGGTCTTAAATATGGGCAGGAAGCTGTGGTGGAGATATTAGGATGACCCTCTTGGAGACTTATCACTCTATCTTTTGTTACCTTTTTTCTCATGGTTGTATCAGCAGATAAAGCAGTAACAATTCCACACACAAAACAGTACAATACTATTGTGCCCCAATTGTAATTTTAAATTGGGTGCCTCCCTTTGGCACCTAAACAGAGCCTCGTGGCTACTGAACCATAGAAAAGTATTATCTGGCAACTACAGGCGTCCCTCACTAACTGAATGAGTGATATCCAAAACTTTCCTTATCCAAATTTTCTTTTTTTGCACCTCTTTTTTGCTTTCTAATGGCGACATTTGCTTATCCAAATGTTAGTCTCATTGAAAATTCAAATTGCATGTCAGACATGTCCCAAGAATCAGCTGGGGTAGTCAGTTTGGCCCCCGATGCATAAGGTAATGTACTATATATCCGTTACTTTATTTAATTTATCAATGTTTTAGGCATAACATTGTGGATTTTTTTGTTCCTGAGCTGAATTCATTTTTAGGTATACTGTAATACAATATTGTGTTTTTATTGTTCCTATTTTTTTTTAATTTCTTATGTTATTCACTATCCAGGAACTCTATAACCAAATGGTTTTCAAGGAACCAGACCCATTTGTATAGTAAAGGATACCTGTAAAGTACAGTACAGGCACTGAAGATGACAGCCTCCTCTCACCTCCCTGGCTCACTCCACCAGTATTTAAGGCACCCACACATACACTGAACACCTGCCAGAGTCTGTCAATAAAACTTTTAGTAGTGGTGATGAGACAGAGATCAGTGATTGTGAGACTGATACACCTGGTCTACTGCTCCAGCTGTACCACTCGAGCTCTACCACTCGAGCTGTACCACTTGAGCTCTACCGCTCCAGCTCTACTGCTCCAGCTCTACCACTCGTCCCATGTTGTACCATTATACAGCACTGTACAACACTTGGCCTGTATGTACAGTCGGCCACAAGAATAAGTATACACCTATGGTTGGTGTTTGAGACCTTATATCTGGTAACACTGTCCTCAACAGAACAGACAAAATGACCTGTAATTTACGTTTTATTCCTACAAATATGTTATAAATACATTTGTTGTGAATGTTTTACTAGTGTCTTGTGTTTATATTACAAGTAATATATTGTATCCAATGGTTGTAAACTTGTTGCCCAATGGGATTGCAGTTATCGTACAGCTCCCTGCCCCCCCCCCCTTTTCCTCTTACCCTACGGTACTTTTTTTTAATGGTATTTGGATTAGTAAAGGAAGGAAGAGGAGTAAATAGAAGAATAAAGAAGGAGAAACAAAAAATAGTTAGAGATAACAGGTGGGGGGAGCTGAGCTTCATCATGCGTCTGGATGCACAGTGTAAACGTTACCAGACGACCTTACAGCTACAGTGTGTGTGCTTATTCCTGTGGCCGACTGTACTTCACTTTTTTTTTGCTGTTTTTATGTTCATAAATAAAAACTGTCCCCATTTTTTAGTAGCACCGATACAGTATTTCACTTTGAGGTGGTACTGTACCAGTGGTGAAGCAGTACAGTACAGGACAGTACAGGAGAGGAATTTGTCTGGTATTCCCCAACTCCCAAAATTCTCTGAGTCCACGTGACCCAAATTTCCCAATGATTTTTTCTTCCAAATGTCCATTTGTTGTGTGTGGGAGGAAGGCAGGAATGGTGTACTCTGAGGGTTAAAGGTTTATAATGTGGTCATAGTATTAACACCTCTTGTTCTACAACTGATTTTAAACTGTTGTCTCTTTAAACACTATTGATGACTAAGCCCACTGTAGCCTCACAGGGCGCTGTACTGTAGTCTATTCTTTAGGTTCATAAATGACTACAACATTTGAAGGTCTCCTGTAGGTACAGTACAGTAAAAGCCTCTCTTACTGTAAACCTGCAAAACAATAAAACTGATTAATTATTATTAATATTATTACAGTATGTCTGCCAGGTCCTGTGTTCATCTATCTTATTACTGACCTCACATGGTGTACAACACAGTACTGTTTATAAGGTCAGATGATAGTGTTGCACACAGTGGCTCCAGTAGCTTTGTAACACATTTAAGCTGTTGGAAGAGATGAACCTCAACCTAACCTGCCTCACTAACTTATCACCTATACTGCACAGTTGTGTTAAAGAAACTTGTACTGTACGTACATTACTTTACTCAGAAGCACAAAATAGTGAAAATCAAAAGGCCTGATAAATTAAGAAACACAAATATCTCAAATATCTCAGTATTGTATTTATCTTAAAAATTTTATTTCTATCATCTTTTGTTCTTTTGCAAACAAAATTACTCCAATATTATTGCAATTGTTATATCTATGAACACAAGTAACTGTACAGTACAGTATGTAACCACTAATCGTGAGTCATAAAGTATAGCCTCCACTTGGTGACTAAATCAGGGAGTCAGTACAGTAACTCTTAAAATGTATTTGGTCCTCAAGTCAGTGTTATCACCCCCGAGGTGAACTCTGTACTGTATGGTGAGCTGCCCATTAGCTGTGACCATACCTCACTTGCACACCATAGACGGTTCTTTCTTTACGTGACTTTGTCTGTAAGTGATCAATCTAAAATATTACCCTACATATTAACTAAGACGGAGCACTTAAGTACATCACCATTATGAAGGCGTAGTTTACAGTTGGAGTAATGATGATATACTGGTCAAGAGTGAGTTAGGCAACCCTCTTGGCTCACATAAAACGCAGTGTCACCAATCATTAATATTTTTTGTAAACACCGTACTGTACCTAAATCACAATAAATACAGTACTACCATCTACAACATACCGTCCCTCATGTTACAGCAGCCAGGACCTGTGGTGGAACAGTAACAATAAACCCTTGTTGACCACACACAGTCCGGACAATTTGGAGGAAACTCGGTCCAGACCTCCAGATTGTCCGGACTTACTTTGGTTATAAAATATATCACCTTGTGTATTATTAAAATATATACTGGTGTAATCAGATATGATATAGGCGTAAAGAGAGGTACAGTAATGGGTTACTTGACGTGGTGGTGGTGGCTGGCCGTCACCACGATCACAAGTTTGTTTTTATTTATTACACGTAATTATTGTACAGTATGATCAGCCTATTATGGTGTATGTTTCATCATAAATAATATAACATACGGTATTAAATGAGAGAAAAAATACAATATATAATTTGATTTCAAAATAAAATTACAATTTGAATTATTAGTTAATTTCTTCCCTGTCAGTGGGGAGGGGCAGGGAGGGGGGGAGGGGAGTATGCTGCATCATTAATAATATAAAATATTAAATAACAGAACACAGTACAGGCTGGACCTCACTAACACTGGGTACCAGACAGGTTATGGATCACCAAAAATTCCAAACCATCGAAGCCAAGGTTAAAAAAGGCAAAATAATACATAAAATGTACTATTAATGTCAAATGTGTTCAGTAGAGACACCTTTTATAAAACAGTTCATGTCACTTGTTTATGTTTGCCACATTACAACCAATGTTTGCTGGTCTCTTAGGAGGCATATTTAGGGATAAATTATAAGTATGGGGGTAAACTAACAGCCACTACAAGTGAGCTATTACCTGAACCATCCAAGCTGCCAGACTATCAGGTCCCGGATTAGAGGGGTTCAACCTGTACAATATATAACCTGTACGGTAATTAATGGACATGATGTACTGCTCCAAGTGTGTCATGGATGATGTGTTAGTCTTCCATTCTCTTCCTGGGAGGACTACCATCACCATTGTTTGACCTAATATTTTGCCATTTTTGTGACTGAATGTGTGTCAACTTATAGATAGTAGGCAGCTACCAAACAGGGAGGTACTAGAAGATATTGGAAGCATAATTTGTTGTCTAATGGTAGACCCTGCTGTCATTTGTGACCAGGTTACTGATCTGACTTTCTGCCTCATTTATACATAATTGCGGGGTCTCAATTGTTCTCTTCACAACATACATACTGTATATCGTTTCTCAACCTTGATTTATATATTTTTATATATATTTTTATTTATGTTCCTTTATTATTATTATATTTTCACCCCCAGACCCTGATGTGGGTCAGTGACCTATGTCCAGGTGGGCTAATGCCCTCCCCCCCCAAAATTAGTGCAACATTATGTGTGAGTCCATTCTAAGAGTGGGGAAATAACCTGCTAACTCACGGGTCTGAGAGGAGGAAAGAGGCCAAGGGATTGCTGGCTGGTGGAAATTTCTCATGCCCGTGCATGACAGGAATTTCAAACGACAAATATTTAAGGGTTTGGACAAATGTTTCTTGCCCGGATAAGGTCCAGACTTTTGAGGGTTTACTGTACAGTATTCCACATGATATTCTGAGTTACGTCAGTAAGACTTGCAACACAACACTTTATGACTGATGGTAGATAAGGTCTATCCTATTGTGCCTCTTATCTCAATCCAGGAAATACCTTCTAGCTTAAGAGATGACTAAATGGCTCACTGGATCATACTGTGAGATACTAGACATGGCAGAACTTGCCAGTGCCTCAACCAATCAGAGTACTGTACCGTCCTCATATCTGAGGGTTGGCGACCACAGTCCTCCACTCTAAACGTTCTTGGGCTGTTTTTAAAATTTTCCAAGATTTTGTATCTTTCTGGGGACCCAGTCTTTAGTTTACCTGAGTCTCTGCCTTCAGTAGAGTACTGTACACAGTTCTGGCATCTAACAAGAATCCAACAAGTTACTAATACAAGTAGTGTACTATACAGTAGTATAGTACAACTGTACAGTACTGTATATCAATTACCTGGCAAGCTTGGGAAAAGAAACAGACCACATTTTGGAATTTTCAGAATTTGGGAAATAAGGGACCTAAAATATAAAATACAGTACAGTATAGTATATACAGTACAGCATAGTATATACAGTACAGTGAAGTATATACAGTACAGCATAGTATATACAGTACAGTGAAGTATATACAGTGCAGTACAATACAGTATGGGAACATTTACTGGAGGTCCCTGAGTAAAATATACTGTACACAAGTTGGTGGTCATGTGTGGCATCACTACCAGCTATGTCCTGAGTCTGGGACAGATGTGAGAAGAGTGACACCAACAAACATGGCAGGTTTTCTCCTGTACTAACACTGGACAATAAAGGTCATAATAAAGTAACACAGAACAGATCAACACCCACACAGTTACTAAGTTGATACAGTATTGTGAAAAGATAAATACTGTATATAAATACTTTTAGACTGTTAATTAAAACAAACATACAAGACTTTGACAATGGAGTAAAAGAACCAGCAGCAAACTTTGGACATTTTGATGTTCTTCCATTTTTCACTCCTCAGTTTGCATCAGTTTCTGGAACAGTGTGGCAATATTGACACTACAATATATATAGTACCTGGACTTTGCCAAGGCCTTTGACAGCATATCCCACGAAAGGTTGAGAATTAAATTGGAAAGTCTTGAAATCAAGGGAAGTTTCCTAGAGTGGATAGGAGACTTTCTTCATGACCACGAGCAGTATGTGGTGATTAATTAATGGAACCAAATCGCCATGTGTACCAGTGATAAGCAGAGTACCAAAGGGCAGTGTACTGGGCTCGTTTTTGTTGTTTGTTTCATATATGACATGCCGGAAGCTATACATTCCTCCATACAAATGTCTGTGAATGATGCCAAGTTATTCAGGGAAATTCAGAACCAAGCAGACTGTAAGAGCTGCAGAAGGATCTCTGTGAGCTTCAAGAATGGTCGAGGAAATGGCTGTTAAGATTCAATATCATGAAGTGCAAGAGGCTGCACCGGGGTCATACCAACGGTAAGGAGGCGTATCATAAGTCCCAACGGGAGGAGGAAACAGCATTAATAAAGACCAAATGTGACAAAGACCTGGGTGTGTATGTTAACAATGAACTGAAGTTCTCGGGCCATTGTGAGAAGAAGGTAAATCAGGCAAATAAATTATTGGGTCTTATAAGAAGGTCGTTCACATATCTAGACGGTCCGTCCCTCGTAATGATCTTCAGGAGTGAGGTGCTTCCCTGTCTGAGTACTGTCACCCTGTATGGTCCTCGAGATATGCTAGAGGCTCTCATTTGATTGAAAATATCCAAAGGATAGCCACCAGACTGGTGCCTGCACTACAGTACCTCAGCTACCCAGAGAGAGTAGAATACTTGCAACTGCCAAGCATATACTACAGACGGGCCAGGGGTGACCTAATTGAAGTGTATAAACATCTCAGGGCACAACTCAGTCGAGTGTCCATACCTGGAGCTGGCAGACGCCCACCCCACAAGGGGTCACAGCTCAAGGTTGAAGAAGCCACAAGTCCAGAAAACTGTTAAGGCAAATTTTTGGGGAGTGAGAGTTGTGAACTCTTGGAACAATCTGCCAGAGAGAGTTGTGAACTCTTGGAACAATCTGCCAGAGAGAGTTGTGAACTCTTGGAACAATCTGCCAGAGAGAGTTGTGAACTCTTGGAACAATCTGCCAGAGAGAGTTGTGAACTCTTGGAACAATCTGCCAGAAAGTGTTGTGAACTCTTGGAACAATCTGCCAGAGAGAGTTGTGAACTCTTGGAACAATCTACCAGAGAGAGTTGTGAACTCTTGGAACAATCTGCCACAGAGTGTTGTGAACAAGAACATAATTGACCAACACTAGACCAGGTACAGATACATTCTGGAACAAGTAGTGTACTTGTCAACAGTGCGTAACACAGATGTGACCAACCGCCCAAGCAGCCGATCAGTAGCGGAGATGATAAAGTAGAGTAAAGTAAACAAAGCTCTAACACCTGGCTGGCTTAAACACAACACACAATTTACATCCAACTTTATTTTTGGTCTAGTTAGAATGGTCGATGTTTGAACACAAGGATTAGTGATACACTACCAGTACTAAGTTACAAGACTGCACTGTATGATGTTTAATTAGTAGAGTATAATACAGTACAACACAGTACAGTACAATACACTACAGTACAACACAGCACAGTACAATACAGTATGGTAATGTACAGTACAGTACAATACAGTACAGCACAGTACAGTACAGTGCAGTACAGTACAACACAGCACAGTACAATACAGTACGGTAATGTACAGTACAGTACAGTACAATACAGTACAGCACAGTACAGTACAATACAGTACAGTACAGTACAATTCAGTACAGTGCAGTACAGTAGAGTAGAGTAGAGTACTGTACAGTAATGTACAGTACAGTACTCTACTGTATTGTACTGTACTCTACTGTACTGTACTGTCTTGTACTGTACTAATTAAGCATCATACAGTACAGTCTTGCAACTTAGTACAGTACTGTGCTGTACAGTACAGTTCACTATGGATGAAAAAACTAATAATATATAATGTTGGAAAACTGAAGGTAACAGTATAAGTATTGGTTTGGGAAAAGGTGAGTGTAGAGGTGAAGTACAGTAGTGTATGAAGGTTACTGGGTGGAACAACTTACCCCCACCCATCCCACCAAAAGGTGAGTGTAGAGGTGAAGTGTATGAAGGCTACTGGGTGGAACAACTTACCCCCGCCCATCCCACCAAAAGGTGAGTGTAGAGGTGAAGTACAGTAGTGTATGAAGGTTACTGGGTGGAACAACTTACCCCCACCCATCCCACCAAAAGGAGAGTGTAGAGGTGAAGTACAGTAGTGTATGAAGGTTACTGGGTGGAACAACTTACCCCCACCCATCCCACCAAAAGGTGAGTGTAGAGGTGAAGTACAGTAGTGTATGAAGGTTACTGGGTGGAACAACTTACCCCCACCCATCCCACCAAAAGGAGAGTGTAGAGGTGAAGTACAGTAGTGTATGAAGGTTACTGGGTGGAACAACTTACCCCCACCCATCCCACCAAAAGGAGAGTGTAGAGGTGAAGTACAGTAGTGTATGAAGGTTACTGGGTGGAACAACTTACCCCCACCCATCCACAAAAGGTGAGTGTGGGGTGAGAAATACAGTAGTGTATAGAAGGTTGCTGGGTGGAACAACTTTCCCCCACCCATCACAAGGAAGTGTGGGGTGGTGCAGTAGTGTGTGAAGGTTGCTGGGTGGAACAACTTACCCCCACCATCCCACCAAAGGAGAGTGTAGAGGTGAAGTACAGTAGTGTATGAGGTTACTGGGTGAACAACTTACCCCCACCCATCACAAAAGGTGAGTGTAGTGAAGTACAGTAGTGTATGAAGGTTACTGGGTGGAACAACTTACCCCACCATCCCACCAAAAGGAGAGTGTGGGGTGAAGTGCAGTAGTGTATGAGAAGGTTGCTGGGTGGAACAACTTACCATCACAGGTGAGTGTGGGGTGAGTACAGTCCAACCCCCCACCCATCCCACCAAAAGGAGAGTGTAGAGGTGAAGTACAGTAGTGTATGAAGGTTACTGGGTGGAACAACTTACCCCCACCCATCCCACCAAAAGGTGAGTGTAGAGGTGAAGTACAGTAGTGTATGAAGGTTACTGGGTGGAACAACTTACCCCCACCCATCCCACCAAAAGGAGAGTGTAGAGGTGAAGTACAGTAGTGTATGAAGGTTACTGGGTGGAACAACTTACCCCCACCCATCCCACCAAAAGGAGAGTGTAGAGGTGAAGTACAGTAGTGTATGAAGGTTACTGGGTGGAACAACTTACCCCCACCCATCCCACCAAACACTACGCTCCCTTCCTTTAAATCATCTCTTAAAAAATATCAATTGTCGAAGTATTAATATTTCTTGTAACACCTACTATATTTACAGTACCTGCTTTTATTGTACCATCAAAACCGTTTTATCGGAAATTATCATGAAAATAGACAAGTAATTACCATTGCAATAAACATAATTGCCAACTAGACATAACCCTGACAGCTCTGTCCTCTTGTTCAACCTTATTACTGTACAACCCAGGTTGTACTGCTCCTCCATGATACTTATGTTTAACAATTCCACTGAACTGTAATTTATGTACTGTATATATATATATATATATATATATATATATATATATATATATATATATATATATATATATATATATATATATATATATATATATATATATATATATATATATATATATATATATAAAATAAATGTAAACAAAAATAGCTAAATAAAATAACTAAATATTGAAGTGATAATTGTGGTAACATTCGGATATGTTGTTATTACCACCATGCTATTGTACTATACCACATGTTACATAATACTTCCTTGAGATAAATGTATAGTATATATCACGTGCACCTCAGGCTCTCAACTGGCTCAGCCATGTTAATATTGTTATTATTATCCACTCTGTATCTGTGTTCTTCTAGCTAAATAAACTGTTTCAATTTAATTCAATTCAAACTGTAGTCACGTGGTCACTGTAGTAAGGTAATCACTGTAGTCAGGTGGTCACTGTAGTAAGGTAGTCACTGTAGTAGGGAGGTCACTGTAGTAATGTAGTCAATGTAGTAAGGTGCTCACTGTAGTAAGGTGGTCACAGTAAGGTAGTCACTGTAGTAAGGTGGTCACTGTAGTAAGGTAGTCACTGTAGTAAGGTGGTCACTGTAGTAAGGTGGTCACAGTAGTAAAGTGGTCACTGTAGTAAGATAGTCACTGTAGTAAGGTAGTCACTGTAGTAATGTAGTCACTGTAGTAAGGTGGTCACTGTAGTAAGGTGGTCACTGTAGTAATGTAGTCACTGTAGTAAGGTGGTCACTGTAGTAAGGTGGTCACTGTAGTAAGGTGGTCACTTCTGTAGTAATGTAGTCACTGTAGTAAGGTGATCACTGAAGTAAGGTGATCACTGTAGTAAGGTGATCACTGTAATAAGGTGGTCAATGTAGTAAGGTGATCACTGTAGTAAGGTGATCACTGTAGTAAGGTGGTCACTGTAGTAAGGTGATCACTGTAGTAAGGTGATCACCATAGTAAGGTGATCACTGTAGTAAGGTGGTCAATGTAGTAAGGTGGTCACTGTACTCAGGTGGTCAATGTAGTAAGGTGGTAAGGTGGTCACTGTAGTAAGGTGATCACTGTAGTAAGGTGGTCACTGAAGTAAGGTGATCACTGTAGTAAGGTGATCACTGTAGTAAGGTGATCACTGTAGTAAGGTGATCATTGTAGTAAGGTGATCACTGTAGTAAGGTGATCACTGTAGTAAGGTGATCACTGTAGTAAGGTGATCACCATAGTAAGGTGATCACTGTAGTAAGGTGATCACTGTAGTAAGGTGATCACTGTAGTCAGGTGGTCAATGCAGTAAGGTGATCATTGTAGTAAAGTGATCACCATAGTAAGGTGGTCACTGTAGTAAGGTGATCACTGTAGTAAGGTGATCACTGTAGTAAGGTGGTCACTGTAGTAAGGTGGTCACTGTAGTAAGGTGGTCACTGTAGTAAGGTGGTCACTGTAGTAAGGTAGTCACTGTAGTAAGGTGGTCACTGTAGTAAGGTGGTCACTGTAGTAAGGTGGTCACTGTAGTAAGGTGGTCACTGTAGTAAGGTAGTCACTGTAGTAAGGTAGTCACTGTAGTAAGGTGGTCACTGTAGTAAGGTGGTCACTGTAGTAAGGTGGTCACTGTAGTAAGGTGGTCACTGTAGTAAGGTGGTCACTGTTGGCAAAATTAATAGTCCTGTAAATAAGAGTGGTCACTGTAAACCAGGTAGTCACTGCTGGTAATTAATCACTGCAGTAAAGGGAATCACTGTAGTAACCATGGTCACTGTAGTAAAAGAAAGGTGGTCACTGTAGTAGTGGTCACTGTAGTAAGAGTAATCACTGTATTAAAATTGGTCACTGTAGTAAAATTAGTCACTGTAGTAAGGTGGTCACTTTCTGTAGTAAGGTAGTCACTGTGAGCGAGGAATCACTGTGTGAGGAATCCTTTCTGTAGTAAGGTAGTCGCTGTGACCAAGGTGGTCACTGTAGTAAGGTGGTCACTGTAGTAAGGTGGTCACTGTGTGAGTGGTCCCATATAATAAGAGTAATCACTGTAGTAAGATTAAGATCTTTTCATGATAAGAGTGGTCACTGTGTGCAGAGTAGTCACTGTATTAAAGGTAATCACTGTAGTAAAAGGTAGTCACTGTAGTAAAATTAGTCACTGTAATGAGTAGTCTGCACTGTAGTAAAGGTGGTCACTGTAGTAAGATACAAGTCACTGTGGCCAAAAGTGATACTGTAATAAGGTGGTCACTGTAGTAAAATTGGTCACTGTAGTAAAGAGTAATTACTGTAGTAAGGTGGTCACTGTAGTAAGGTAGTCACTGTGGTAAGGTGGTCACTGTAGTAAGGTAGTCACTGTAATAAAGATAGTCACTGTAGTAAGGTAGTCACTGTGGACTAAGGTTGTCACTGTAGTAAAGGTGGTCACTGTAGTAAGGTGGTCACTGTAGTAAGGTAGTGCCTATAGTAAAATTGGTCACTGTAGTAAGGTAATCACTGTAGTAAAAGGTAATCACTGTAGTACAGTAATCACTGTAGTAAGAGTATTAACTGTAGTAAGGTGGTCACTGTGATCACTGTAGTAAAATTGGTCACTGTAGTAAAAGGTGGTCACTGTAGTAAAATCAGTCACTGTAATAAATTAAAGTCACTGTAGTAAAAGTGGTCACTGTAGTAAGGTGGTCACTGTAGTAAGGTAGTCACTGCAATGGAGTGGTCACTGTAGTAAGGTGCACTGTATTAAAGGTAAAAGTCACTGTAGTAAAGGAATCACTGTAGTAAGGTAATCACTGTAGTAAAATTAGTCACTGTAGTAAGGTGATCATTGTAGTAAAAGATTGGTCACTGTTATACGAGAATAATCATATATTAGGGTGGTCACTGCCTGACAAGGTGGTCACGCACTGTAATAAGGTGGTCACTGTAATGGGTAGTCACTGTGGTAGAGTAGTCACTGTAGTAAAATTAGTCACTGTAGTAAGGTAGTCACTGTAATAAAGGTAGTCACTGTAGTAAGGTGGTCACTGTAGTAAGGTAATCACTGTATTAAGGTGGTCACTGTAGTAAAATGGTCACTGTAGTAAGGTAATCACTGGCAGTAAGGTGGTCACTGTAGTAAAGATTGGTCACTGTGGCCAAGGTGGTCACTGTAGTAAGGTGGTCACTGTAGTAAGGTAATCACTGTAGTAAGGTGGTCACTGTAATGGGTGGTCACTGTAGTAAGGTAATCCACTGTAGTAAAGGTAATCACTTTTGATAAGGTGGTCACACTGTAATGGTGGTCACTGTAGTAAGGTAATCACTGTAGTAAAATTGGTCACTGTAGTAAGGTAGTCACTGTAGTAGGTGGTCATTGTAGTAAGGTGGTCACTGTTGTAAGGTGGTCACTGTAATGGAAGTAATCACTGTAAGGTGGTCACTGTAGTAAGGTGGTCACTAGTAGGTGGTCACTGTAGTGGTAATCACTGTAGTAAGGTGGTCACTGTAGTAAGGTAGTCACTGTATTAAGGTGGTCAATGTAGTAAGGTAATCACTGTAGTAAGGTGGTCACTGTATAGTAAGAGTGGTCACTGTAGTAAAGGTAATCACTGTAGTAAGGTGGTCACTGTAGTAAAATTAGTCACTATAGTAAAGGTAGTCACTGTA
>NW_024738621.1:0-30348 GCF_018991925.1 Homarus americanus | reverse complement strand
CTACAGCTCCCCCCATAGTCTCAACAGAAAGATTGTTGTCAGAAATAAGGCAAGGCAAGATAAAATACACATACTCAGACAAAAACCTTGATGACATACATATTGAAACACTAATCAAGAAAGGAAGAATCATCACAAGACACAACAGAATAGAGAGAGTTGATTAGTCAACATATAAAAAGATCCGCCTGGGCCTGCTGACGGACAAGAGGGGGTCAGGGGAACACCGGTCAGCAAAAATGGCGCAAACCAGCTCTAGGCACCAGCCTTCATAATACATGTAAACAAACTTAAAATAATCCAACATAATGTTTTAGCATGGATCACACAAAGAGCAAGCGAACTATATAACACATACTGTAACATAGAGCCACATATTATCCTCATAAATTTGCATGGTAAGAAAAACTCAGAAAAAATAAAAATATTTAACTACACAGTCTACCAAAATAACAGTCAAGACACACAACATGATGGAATTGCCATAGCCATCAAACGAAACATACAAAACAAGATACACGACTCATCTCAAGAAAACTTTCTGGCGATCGAAATTAACTGCCCAACAGGACCTATTATAATCGGCAACTGTTACCTCCCTCCGAGAAGACCCATATTCTCACTAGCAGACATGCTCAAACTGATGAGAAGAAATATACCAGCTTATTTTCTGGGTTGTAATGACCACGGTCATACACGTCAGTTAACGCCAAAATCAGACGATTCACATTACGCTCATTAGCCCACAAAACATGTAACTCTGCCTTCGTTTGAGTCCTCCCTCTGAGAGTTCTTTTTCTCATCGGTTCAGTACTCCTCAGTCCTCCGTTATCCCATTTTCTCTAACTTACTGAAACCAACCTCTCTATAAAATGAATTTGAATGTTAGAGAGAACACCCTTGTTTTGAGTCAACTTAGATATGTTTGATTACAGTTAAAGCATACAAGATCCTTTGTGAGTGATGTTGAACGCTTTAACTGTCCTTATTGCTAGTAACATTGGTTAGGTAAGTGAGTGTTGAGTCTGCCAGTACAAATGATACCCGCGGTATCGTCCCTAAGAATGACCATGAGTTTCCAATTGCTACTGAAGTCAGAGTATTTTGTTGCCCAAACATCAGAGAATCTGATGGTTGTAGTTTAGAGTTTGTCAGTTGTCTATTTAAGAAAGTCATTAATCTCCTGAACTATTCTGTCAACCTGTACAATCTCCAAGATCTAACGTTTCCCCGTGAATAGTTTCTTGTTCGCAACAGCCCTGAGCTTGCAGAATTGATGTTATCAACGTGTATATTCCACTTTTTCCTGGCAAGCTCAACCTCTGATTAGATTATACGAATAGACATAGGAAATTACCCTGATCAGGAACACCAGAGTTCATAACTAAGTATACAGTGATCCAAAATGGTAGAGAAGGTCTGGGGTTGGTGAAATCAACCTTTCTGGTATGAATGCGGGGGCCCGAGTTGCCCCCTGGGCGCACGTATATACCACTACACGAGGGAGAATCACGCATTCGTGACTCTTCCTCAACGTATCTCCAGGATGTTCACCAGTGTTCCACGCCGCCATATTATTTCAGTTTAACTTAGTCAATTTTGTGAATATCAGTGTTCATGTTGTAACAGTGAAATTGTCATTTACCAGTGAAAGGATCAATATCAAGTAAGTGTCATCTGTATCGTTACCAGATGTATGTTTTGTATAGTTGAAGTTAGACATTTACCCATACGTGACTCTTCCTCAACATATCTCCAGGCCAGTGTGTTGAGCTGATTACTCATCTGCTACCATGGGTCGGTAGCCGGGTTGGACGATGCCATTAATTCGACAGGATTAAACTAGGAAGTACGTTTCCTGCAAATCAGGCCCCAGCTCCCTTGGCGTGTGTCGGTCTACAACCGACCCCTAACAGCAATCTTCATTTGTTATGGAGCCACCATTATACCTTGGGGCACTCCTCACAGTTACATGGGCCTAAGTATTATTGTATCTTGATTGAGGGATTACTAACATAAATATAGAAATCCCTGGTTAAGTAGTGAACCCATAACTATTAAGAGTACCAGGAAATATGTTATGTGAGTTGAGTACCTGAACTGAAGGAAAAGTACCACGTTGTTCATGCCGATAGAACGTGATGTTATAAGTTGATTTGGGATATTGTCAAGTGTCGTAAAATCATCTGTAGTGGCAATGGAATAATATAATGATTGTTAAATGTTGTAACCAAGAATTGAAGATGTAATTTGTTACTTATAAAAGTAAGACCTGAGGGTCCAGTGTTATCTGACCGTGTATAATAATTACTGAATCTTATTTGTCAGAGGAATAATACAACAATTGTCTAATGAAGTAATAGGTACTTGGAGTTGTTAAATGATATAATAAGTACTTGAAGTGTTTAATGAATTAATAAGTAATTGTGGATCTATTTTATCAATGTTACAGTAAGACCTGAGGGTCCAGTCTTGTCTGAAGAAACTTAATAGTTGTTTAATGATGGATTGCCGGACTATCTTTGATTGGTACAGTAAGACCTAAGGGTCCAATCTTGTCTGAGTGAATCTAAGTAACATCTTATTCACTCACTGTGTTAATAAATATTGAATTAGTAATCTACGAGTAACACCACTCTATTCCTTCTAAACATTGGTTCCCAGAAAATAATACTTACTCACGTGCCTATACATCTACCACATTACCCAAAAGCTTCCATGAGTTGTGTTATATTCTAATAAAAAGTCTGGGTGGTGGCAGCTACCCTTGTAAGTACTGTAGAATAAGTGTTGTACTGAGAATAACATGGTTCCCCAGACTGACCCATGTATGAGAATATAAGTAAAACAGAGTAAATACTTCAGAAAGGTAAGGACATATAAATTCAGAAAATATAAGGTACAGTATATGAAAAGAAATAAAAGACTTGGAAACTATAAGAAAAGAAAGAAAAGACATGTATGTACAATGTGGAACTAAAGACACAGCATAGAAATTATTAAATAAATACACCATGAAAGTTTAATATAAAAACATACATAACTAAGAAAAGAATACTAAATAAGAATATAAGGTATATATATAAATAGAGATTTGAAGAATAATAACAGAAAAGAATATCTGGATGGTAAAATATGCAGTAAAGAAACTCGGCCCATTACAGGGTGACCTAAATGCACGACACAGCTCATGGGGCACCAGGATAACAACGCCGTAGGCAAGATTTTAAACACATTACTGGCCCTGAATTCCCCACATACATCAGAGCACGTCAAATCGGACATCCAGCATCACCATCTTAACCTGCTAATGGAACCGGGCCCAATAACCACCAGTGACCATCTCTCTATCGTATCGTAGCCACACTCTCCACGTCGCCAATACAGATCCCTGCCAGGATGAGATACGGCTACAGCCGGTCCAACTGGGAGGAATTCTAAAAGGAAATTAAACAATCACCAAATCACCCAACTAAACAACAATCACACTTCCCAAATAGACAACACAATGGAGATATGGTACGAAAACGTGAGCCAAGCAATGGAACACCACATACCCAAGACCACTCACCGTACCGTACATTACCACACTCTCAATACTCACATCAATCAAGAATTCTACACACCCAATTCAGTAATTTATTCAAATTAATCATAGAACAAGGATGGACGCCAGAATACAGAAGACAATATTACACCATACACGAACAACTAAAGGTGGGGCAGCTAAATGCAATTTTTCAAGAGAATCATGCAAATGGTGATACAAACACCAAATTTGGCATGGTAATTCTCTAATGTTTACAAGTCAAGTCTGCCTGATTGGCCATTTGAAAATCTAAGATGGCGGCCATTTTTCAAGATGGCCGCTATATTGACCTTCAAAATTTGATTTTTCTTATAGAAATTGATGTAGTTGGTCAATCTAAGTGATCTTGGTGTCGATAAGTATGTTTTCAAGCATGCTCAGATGATTTTTTTTAGGTTTAAGTCCATTGTAACATTTTTAGCCACATAAAATAACACTTTTAGTAAAAAATATAACAAAAAATAACTTACTAAAATCAAAGTACTCACTATTAGCACTGGTTCCTATGACTTCTCCTGACAGTACATCTTTGTGCATTTACTGCTGTTCACATATGCAGCTGCAAAGTGCTGTGCAGGAAAGTCCAGAGCGAAAGCATTTGCATCTCTGGTTGCAGTCTTTCTTCCAGGAACTTTTGGTCAGCTCCTGACAGCATGTCACAATCGGGGGAAGAGTCGTCCAACGTATCTGCCATGCCTCTCCCTTCTGCGTCCATCCCCACTTGACAGGACTGCTGGTTTCTGGATTGGAGATTGTTGCCTGGCCCCAGATGATACCAGCCTGGTAGGCGGCCCGCTTTGCATGTTCCTTGAGGGCTTCCCGGGTTGGTGGAATGGAGTCATATGGTCTCTGCTTGCGGGAAAAGAGATTTAGTCTTGCCTCATCTACACCAGTGGCTGCACTAGATCTGTCGTACATGAGGACAACAAATCTTTCCAGCTTCTGCAGGTCAACATCAGCAACTGTTGTTGGACATTGGCTGAGTTTGGTGAATATTTCTGAAACTTCATCCCAGACATCACTCCCTCACATGCAGAGACCCTCTGCATGCTACACTCACCTAGTTAGAAAAAACATAAAACCAGTACATAAAACCGGTCATAAATAAGACAAATATATATCTGAGAGTATCAGAAATAGAAAAAATCATCTGAGCATGCTTGAAAACATACATATTGACACTAAGATCATTTAGTTTGACCAACTACATCAATTTCTAAAAAAAAAAAAAAAATCTTTAGAAAGGTCAATTTGGCAGCCATCTTGAAAAATGGCCGCCATCTTGGATTTCCAAATGGCCAATCAGGCAGATTTGACATGTAGCCCCTAGGGTATGATGTATTACCATTTGCACGATTTTTCCATTATCCGCTCTACTATAAGAAACATGTCCAAAGAAGCATACGTGAATAACTGGGAGAAATTAATAGCAGACACAGAAGCAATTTACCACAACACGATAGAATTCTGGCGGAAAATTAAACACCTAATGGGAATCTCCAGCAACGAATCAAACTACATTCTAAACAGCAACCAAATCAAATTAACTGAACCCAAGGAACAAGAACCTGAATTCAGGAAATATTGGAGCAAAATTTTTCAAATAAGCCAGGAAGACAACCTGAACTTCTGTATGAACACCGAGCAACAAGTAACCAATCACATGACACACACAACCCACATCTGGCAACCAAGTCCCAACATAGACATAAACACTCTTGACGATTTTTCCACACTGATCAAACCAATCACCGCAGAGGAAATACACAAAACAATAAACAGTTTCAAGAACAAGGCCCCGGGCATCAGTAAAATAAACACACCCATACTCCAGCAACTACCAATCAACATGATACTCCAACTAAGAAACATTTTTAATGCATCACTTGCCTCTGGCTACTTTCCAAGGAAATTTAAAACAGCAAGCATCAAACTTATACCAAAACAAGGTAAATCCCCCACTCAAGTATCAAATTACAGACCAATCTCTCTTCTAGAAACACCGGGAAAAGTTCTAGAAAAAATCTTTAACCACCGACTGAGAATGCACCTCGAACTTGAAGATAAATACAACCCCAGGCAGCACGGATTTAGAAAACACAGAGGAACCCATACAGCCTTAGTCCTAATTTACGAAAACATAGCAAACGCAATGCACAACACAGATCAATGTAACGTAATATTAAGGGACTTAGCAAAAGCATTCGACAAGGTCTGGCACTTAGGGCTCAATTACAAATTTCCACCCAAGAACTTCCTTGACAACAGAGAGGCCAAAATTTTCATTGGTAACCACATAGGCCCAAGCATCAAGTTATACAGCAGAGTACCACAGGGAAGTAACCTCTCGCCCACACTCTACACAATATACACGGTAGACATGCCACCTCCGACACACGGAGAATACATATCTTATGCTGATGACGTCACCCAAATCATCCGACGTCCAGGCAAGGGCAAACAGATGATGACACGAAAAATAGCTCACGCCATCGAGCAAATCAACAAATATGAAAAAAAAGTGGAAATTACAAACCAATACACAGACACTATTGATCATACACATTGGCAAAATAAACCCAGCACCAATCACAGTCAACAACGTACCTATACAATATTCCAACGAAGGCAAAATTCTGGGACTCACAATAACAAGAACAGGCATAGCAAAACACATAACACAACGCAAAACGTTTGCCCAATCACAACTCACAAATCTACGAAGATTTAGCAAAATGGACCCCAAAATTCAACTACACCTGTTCAAAGCACTTGTCCACCTCCACCTGGAGTATCCACCAATACCACTCAGCACGATCAGCAAAACCAGCCAACTTAAACTTCAATCAGTACAAAACAAAGCTATCCGTAGAGCATCAAAGCAACTCTCCCGCCATACACCACCAAATTACAAGAACTTCACGAATTATACAAAATCGAACCACTGAACACACGTACACACAGCCAAGCCCAGAGAATATGGAGCAAACTTGAAGAGTTGGAGGACCCAATATTCTCCCAGTTAAAAGAAGAAATAACTACTAAAATACACAGCTGGTGGCCCAAGAGCCTCCATGTTAACATAAAAGAACAAGACCCACTTTACACATATATGTGAACAAACAACACCACCATCTACTAAACAAAAATTAACACCCATTACACTAATGAATGCCTAGCTAGCTTAGCTCACCCCCCCCCCTCCACCTGCCTCCCTTGAGCGGGCAGGCGTCTGCTGCGTGTGGCTACCACCCCAACATATCAACTCGTCTCAGCTAGGTGGACAGCCCACCTGCTATCACCCCCTACTACTTTACTTCCCGTTTCTATGCTTTACTTCTCTCTCCTCTCCTGTCCCAGGGCAAAGTTATTTGCCACTTTACTTCATTATCATCATCATCATCATCGTGAAGGTCATTCAATCCAACGTTCTCAAGCTGACAAGATCTCCTCTCTAGAATCTCCTTACCACACAGCAACTCCCCAGCACTGCATTGTACATACAATAAATGTAGAGTTATGCTATTCTGAGTTTCCTTTCTCACCTCCATCCTGAGTGCGAGATTTGCCTTTTTGTACATGTGTATGTGGCCCTAAGAAAGAGAAAATTGACACATGAGAATGAGAACTTTGACTACTGTGCCACATACTCTACGCTACAAATGGTGACCCACATAGAAATGGGTCACTCTTACAGTCTTCAATCACAACATTGAAGACTGGTTAATCCCCATGGAGGCAGCTCTCACCTGCTCAACAGCTACAGATGGACAGAAATACGCTGCCCTGGTCTGTTCCTTGCCCACAGAAGTCACCACGCAAGTCTCAGAAGTCATCACTTAGCCCCCAGATGACAACAAATTCACAGCTCTACGAGACGCTCTCAAGAGGCGATGCCAGCGGCCTGGCACCAGTCTCCTGCAAGACCTATCAGGCCTCTCCCTCGGCAACTCAATGCCTGCACGTCTCTGGGACGAGATACGGAGACTGAACTCCCGCCACACAGACAGTCTTCCTGACACTATCCTGTGCCGGCTTAACTCTCAGAAGCACCCTGCAGAAGTTTGTCTCTCCCTCTCAGCACTGGATGACTCTACAACCTCGGCCACCTATGCAGTCGCGGCAGACAGAGTATTCCATCAATACACTGCTGTGCGCCATGCTGCCGCAGACAACTCAGTGGCCACACCATCACTTAGCTCCGGTCTCGTCAACCAGATCAACGCTCCTCAGACAAGCAGCATCCCACCAGACAAACAGGATATGAGGGACCTGTTACAAGCTCTACACTGCAGGATGGACACCCTCGAGTAGCTCTACTCCTTCAAGCCTGCTGCTGCTCCCGCTACTGCTGCTGCTTCTGTCCCTGCCCCACGCACTGTATCCTACCAACCCCGACACCTACGTCCAACCTGCCACACCGCCACCAGCTCCCAGCGCAGTGCACCTACCCTCTGCTGCTACCATCAACACTTCGGTACTAACGCTAGACGTTGTGAGGCTCCCTACAACTACTCGAGGAAACTATGTCGACAGGGATTGGTAGACATCACAACCTCCATCACTTCAGGCACCTCACTGCTGTACATCACTGACCGCATTTCCGGCAAGAAATTTCTCGTTGACACGGGCATCGGTCAGCATCACCCCTCCCTCACCGCGAAACACATCGAAGCAAACCTCATATGACCTGTTCGCCGCCAACGGTACCCCCATCACCTCCTACGGCGCACACATCCTCGCCTTAGACCTTGGTCTTCCCAAGACCCTGCGCTGGTCCTTCGTGGTGGCAGACGTCTCTCAACCCATCCTTGGCTTCGACTTCCTCACCTTCCACAAGCTCGTCGTCGACCCAAGCAACCTCTGCCTCATCCACGAGCCTACATTGCACAGGATCCGGGGTACACGTGCTGCGGTCACCGACACCATCACCTGCTTCTCGCCGCCCAACGAGTTCTTCTACCTGCTCAAGGAGTTGTAATGAGGGGGATCTAGGTGTAGAAAGTATAGTTAGAATATTTTAGTTGGAGGATAAAGTGAGGAAGTTTGGTAGCGTGGTCGGTAGTTATTTAACTGTATATTTTATCCGTAGGGGGAATCTTTCAATACAACTATTTATTAGTTAACTGAATGACACGGACACATCAATAGATCAATATATCGAAGTTACTAGACACTGACTCTCGGACACATACATGAAATGGATACACTTCCCACCGTAAGTAACTCACCCTTGGATCGCTCCGACAAAGACTCACGTGTGGCCGGAGGGAGGCCCAGCAGGTGCTGCTGGACTATGTCTCCTGTAGGAGACTCTGCTAGCTGGGCCTCGGTGCTGGGAAGGGAAGTCTCCCTCTGGGAAGGATCTGTCAGCCCCTTCCCTGTTACAATGATAATCCAAATGCTAATGTTTGTGGAGGGAGCTGCAGGGCCCTTACATTGGCTGTCATGAGCCGGAAATGTCGTCAATAATCGTGGTGTGTCTGGTCAGGTGACAGGTGTACTGGCTGGAGTAGCTTCTTGAGTAACACGGTCAGGTCGCTGGGTTAGCTAATGATGCGGTGGTGAGAACTCTTGGGTCAGGTCTGGACAGCTGTGTTTGCCCAGGTGAGTGGTCATGTTGCCGGTCGGTAATGCTTCCTAGTTATTACCACCCGGGTGTGTCTGGCCAGGTGTAGTTTCTTGTGTAACACTGTCATAACGCACGGTTAACTCAGGTATTTGTGGCCGTCAGCTCTCCTGCATCAGGTCTTACTCTCACTATAGGGTGTCAACTTGCATGGGTGTACACCTGCTCCTCTACATACTGTTAATTGTGCTGTTCTTCTCTGGGCTGTAAGCTGTGGTCTGATAAACAATCATTACAGAGTTCAAAGAACGTTTCTCACACCGAGTCTCTCCATCACCACCTACGTCGGGAATCTTCCACCACATCGAGACTTAAGGACCTCCAGTCTTTTCACGCTCCCGCCACCTTTGCCCTGAACTCCTGAATGCAGCCAAGGTGGAATTCAACAGACTCTTGCAAGAAGGCATCATTCGGCCTTCAAAGATTCTCTGGGCATCTCCTCTTCACATGGTTCCAAAGTCATCATCCAACGACTGGAGGATATGCGGTGACATCAGAGCCCTTAACCTCGTCAAGAAACCTGACAGGTACCCTATCTCGCATGTCCAGGACTTCCACTACAAACTCCACTGCATGACCAACTTCTCGAAGATCGACTTGGAGCGTGCTTTCCACCAGATTCCAGTGGCACCTGCAGACATCCAGAAGACTGCCATCACGACTCCGTTCGGTCTCTTCGAGTATGCCTACATGAGTTTTGGACAACGCAATGCAGCTCAGATCTTCCAGAGGTACATGGACCACATGCTTCGCGACCTCGACTTTGTCACTGTCTACACAGACGACATTCTCGTCGCATCTCCGACGCCTGCCGAGCATCATCACCACCTACAGCTCCTTCTCCAACGCCTGCAGAACAACAACATGAAAATCATCCCGCCAAGTGCGTCTTCGGAGCCTCCTCCATCGACTTCCTCGGTCACAGAGTCTCATCGAGCGGCATCCAACCCCTACCACAGAAGGTAACTGCCATCAAGGAGTTCCACAAACCTATGACAGCGAAGAAGCTCTGAGAATTCCTGGGTTTAGTCAACTACTACCACTGCTTCATTGCCCTGGCTGCTAACATCCTCGCTCCTCTCCACGATCTTCTCAAGAGACTCCCGAAGACATCTTACAAGCCTCTCATGTGGACTCAAGAGGCTTTTACAGTATTTACCACTAACAAGCAGCACATCACACGCCTTACCCTGCTGGCTCACCCTGCCCCCAATGCCTGTACCACTCTCACAACAGACACTTCTTCTACTGCTGTGGGCGCCGTCTTACAACAGGATATCAACGGAACTCTCCTGCCCATTGCCTTCTTCTCACAGCGGCTTCAACCACCTCAGCTCAAGTACAGCATCTTCGATCGAGAGTTCCTCGTTAGTTCACCATCTTCACTGATAACAAACCCCTCGTCTCTCAACATATACACTTCGAGTTCTTCGCCAATTGACTTACATCTCGGAGTTCACCAGCGACATCCAACACATCAAGGGCAGCCACAATGAGATTGCAGACACACTCTCTCAATGTATATCCATCATTCTTCCCTCATCTCCACCCATGGATTACAGACAGCTCTCCGTAGCTCAAGAGAACGACGAAGACCTTGCAGCATACAAGACATCTCCCTTAGGTCTCGCCCTCCATGAACTCCCCGTTCCCGGCACGAACATCAAGTTGTGGTGCCACATGTCCTGTGGGCAGCCTAGACCGTTTGTGCCTCACAGCCACTGCTGAGCCATCTTCGACCGCATCCATGGTCTCAGCCACCCAGGTGTATGGGCCTCCCAGCGCCTTCTAACGCAACGTGTCGTCTTGCCCGGCATCAAGGCTGACACTCGGAAATGGGCTGCCCAGTGCCTGGCCTGCCAGTCATCTAAGTCTTCTAAGATACGTCGACACACAAGGGGTCTATTAGAAACCGTTCCTGTGCCCAAAGGACGCTTCCAGGTAGTGCACCTCGATATCGTGAGACCTCTTCCAGCATCCTGCAGCAACACCTACATCTTCACCTGCATTGATCGCTTCACCAAGTGGATAGAAGCCATTCCCATGCCCAATGCTACAGCAGAGTCAGCCGTCTGCGTTCTCCTGTCTGGTTAGGTCTCCCGTTTCGGTCCTACGATGACTGTCTTCACCGACCAAGGAGTCCAGTTTGAGTCACAACTCTGGCATAGTCTCCTGCAGTTCCTCGGCACTACCAGGCACCGTAATACTGCTTACCACCCTCAGTTCAATGGCATGGTAAAGCGGTTTCATCATCAGCTGAAGGACACCATCAAGACACAGCACGACTCCCTCTGTTGGACAGATGCTCTACCCTTAGTGCTCCTTGGCATCCGCCATCACACAAAGAGGACATGGACTGCAGCCCAGCAGATCTCACCCTAGGCGAACCCGTTCGCCTACCCGGGGACTTCTCACTTACTCCTGACCTTGACCACTTCACTCCTGCTGGCTGTCACGACCTACTGCAAACACTACGATAGGCAGTTTCTTCATTCAAGGGTACTGCCCCACGCCAGCCTTCCCATCGCCCTGAACACATCATTCCTGTACTACTCAAAGCTGAGTATGTCTTCGTCAGGAGCGATGCTCATCGCAACCCACTTCAAGGCCTCTACGGCGGACCCGTCTCAGTGCTTGCACAGTCAGCGAAGTTCCTCGCCATCAATCGCATTGGCAGACATGACGCCGTCAGCATCGATCGAGTGAAGCCGGCCACCTTACCCGATGGCGCCCCAACCCAACATTACCTCCAGCAAACCACACCTGCACTTCCTTCACCAGTCTGCCCACCGTTGCCGCTTGCAGCACCACCCCGTCCACAACATTTCTGTGTGCCCTCTCTTCATCCTCAGGTAGTGACTGCTCCTGCTCCTCATGAGGATCCTGCTCTTGATGAGGATCTTACTCCTCATGAGGATCCTACTCCCGAGGAAAATTCTGCACCTGGCCCTGTGGACCTAGATATCTCACCCAGCGCCTCCGAGGACTTCGCACCTGCTGTGAGAGAAGCATCACATTCCTCGCCTGTTCCTCCCACCGCTCATCTTTCTCATATCTACAACCCTCCTCCTCCATATGCCTTTCCTCCTGCTTCTCCCCCAGATTATGTATCATTTGACGGAGTCGTCACTCGTAGGGGACAAGTGGTTCACACCCCCACCCGCTATGCCTTGCACGTTGGATACGACCCTGCCTACAACAAGCTTCCTGCAGCGCCTGGAGGGGAGGGGGAGTATTGTAGTGGTAGGGTGTATCATAGGAGGGAAGATCAGCTAAAACTAATGGCCCATCACTTTTTTGGTAGATTTTAGTATATATAAACAGAAAATAATTTCAGTTTCAATATTTTGCAACCTTTTGCTAGGTAAATTTTAGCGTGAAATTTATCGAAAATCTAACGCACAGCTGCATTAGTGCATTACAATTAAATAGTGAACATTGCTTTCTGACTTCATTCTTTAACAACCCAACTAACAATATTTTTTTCTGTTTCAGATTCTGATGCATTTATAAGTTGATAATATTTGCGATGGCTGCTTGTGTCAGGACGAGGAACCAAAAATCCAGCCATCTCAGTCACTATCTTGGGTCTGGGAGAGAGCTCCTGAAGTCGGAGTTGCCTACATTGAGAGATGCTTTGAGATACGGTGTTTTAATCAGGCAAATCAGTGAAAAGAACCAAAGAACTTACACAAACAAAGACATTGCCAGTGATATGACCAAAGCTGTCTTGGCACAGTACACTCTGGCTAACGCTCAGTTCAAGCCTCCAGTCATAACAAGTCAGAAGAAGATTAGTGAGAGACTGCTAGCCAGTTGGGAAAAGGCAAGAGATATCTCTTGGGAGAGGAAAACTTGCAGTTAAGGACAGCTTTGCCAAGCAACTGGACCAGTTATTTGACATAATTACTTGCAAGTGCCCAATTGTTCTCTGTCCTGAGTTTGGATGCGATCGTGACTGTAAATCCGAGGCCCACATCTCCTGTATTTGCAAGCGTGAACTGAAGATTCCTGTGATCGAACTGGCATTTGTCAAAGCACAGAGAGAGAAGACTGGCAGTATAGGGGCTCTCATGATTTCTAGCCAAGATATTCCGGAGTCCAAGAGACAGGAGGCTGCCACAGAGAGACAGAAGAGGAGAAGAGTTGCCGAGGAAAAGAGACTTGAGAAGGCCCAGGGTGAGGTAAAAAAGGCCGATGATTGGAGTCAAGCTGATTCAGAGTTTAATGACTTCCCCATGGCTGATCCGAGTGCTGACCAGGAGAATGGTGACTTTGTCCCTAACCCAGAAAATAATGATCCCAAACCTTCCAGGCATAAGATTCGAAATAGGAAAGATATCCGAGCATAGCTCTGGCCAGCATGCGACACCACACTGGTCTCAGAGAAACTGCAGAGATAGCAACAGCTGCCTGGATTGACGGTAATTTGATAACACCTGATGATGTTCACCTGGTGATAGATCATAACAAAGTAAGGAGAGCTCAGGAGAAACTTGTCAGTAACCTAGAAGAGGAGTTTGATAAGGGGATAAGAGAAAATGGAATCAATTGTTTGTTCTTTGATGGGAGAAGGGATGACACTAAAGTGTTCATGAAAGTTGGAGATTCTGACAAGTTGTTCCCTGCCATGGTGAAGGAGGAACACTACTCCTGCTGCAGTGAACCAGGAGGGAAGTATTTGTGGCATTTCACTCCAGAGAAAGATGACATCAGGAAACCAGCTGAGATAGTGGCAGATAACATTGTGAACTGGCTCAGAGAGAGGAACGTAGACCAGACCCTGCAGGCCATTGGAGGGACAGCACCAACACGAACACAGGGTGGCAAGGGGGGTCATACAGTGGATAGAGCGGAAGATTGGGAGGAAGCTGGTCTGGATTGTTTGTGACCTCCACACCAACGAGTTGCCACTCAGACATCTGATCCAGGAGCTGGATGGCAAGACTCTTTCAAACAACAGATGGTCCGGTCCTCTTGGCAAGATGCTGGACTCTGCCACTGAGTTAGAAATAAATCCGAGCTTTGAAAAAATCACAGTTGGCCCTCCACTCGTTGAGCTTGCACATACTGTCATTGACGACCTGAGTACTGACCAGCACTATGGTTACATGATTTGCAGTGCCATCAAAACTGGGGTCATGCCTGATAGACTTGCTTACCTGCAGATAGGTCCAGTCTCACATTCTAGGTGGCTCACAACGGCTCTCAGGTTCTGCAGAATTTGGGTCGCTCATCATAAACTGAAAGGGAACCAGCTTCACAACCTGAGACTTATTGTCCAATTCATCGTGAGTGTCTACTTGCCAAATTGGTTCAACACCAAGGTCAAGTCATCGTTCTCCGAAGGTCCGAGGCATGTTCTCTTCCAGCTTGAGCTCCTGAGGAGTCAGCCAAGGAAGGCTGTTCAGATTGTGGAGCAGACTGTGAGGAGATCTTCCTGGTATGCTCATCCCGAGGCAGTTCTGCAGACAATGCTCTGCAGTAAGGATAAGGAGGAGAGAAGAGTGGCAGTCAAAAAGATCTTGGATATGAGACTTATGAGAGGATCTGGGCATGACGAATCAGTTGGTGACGATTCCTTCAGGATCAGGAAGACTCCTGAAGTCAATCTAGGTGCCAAGACCCTCACTGATCTCATAGATCTGGATAACATCCAGGCTGGCAGTGAGCCCCCTCTTACCTGCAGCCTCACCAATGTTCAAGTCAGAGCTTTCCTGGACAACCCCATGCATGTCCCTGCCTGGCCCTCGCACACCCAGAGTATAGAGCGTTGTGTACAGCAAGTGAGCGAGGCCAGCAGTCACGTGTACAGCCAGGAGAGGAGGGAAGGCTACATCCGAGCTCAGGTGGTCAGCAGGGAGGTGATGAGTAGAAAAAGAAGCAAGAAAGACATGTTCTCTATGGTGTGCAGCAACACCTGGTCGTAGTAGTAAAACCGGTTTTTGTATTTGATGATTTTGTTTTCTAAAGGAATATTAAATTTAATAAATGTGTCAAGATCATTCGTTTCACTATTCTGGATCATTTTCATCCTAATAAATTAACCTAATACATTTACTTTACTGTAAATAAGCTATTTAGTGGTGTTGGTAAAAGGGTGGGAATACTGAATTTTCATAAGATTTCAAGTTAAAATTTACCTAGCAAAAAATGAAAACTTTTCAAATCTGAAGATATCACATGATTCTGCACATAGAACTACATCATTAATACCATGGGCCGATTTTTCAAACTCAAAAAAAAAAAACATTCGCCTCCGTATGACACACCCTAATAGATATGTAAATATCAAGAGATGTGAACACGCCTGACGCCAAGACTCTGTTACCATTCATTGTACCATTTATTCACATGTCTGTATTACCATATTATCATAGCATGTCTGATATCTATGCTTATGTCTAATGCCTATGTTCACTTACTATGTCCCGATATACTATGTCTGTACCGCGCTAGTCGAGTAATTAGAAGACCTCATTTATTGTCCTAGTAATGTCTAGCAACTCTCCTTGCCTAGCTAGCTAATTTCCCTCAGATCGGCTTCGGCCTGCCTACGACGAGGAGTTCCTTGTGCTGACTCCTGTTCCTGTACCGGTTGATTATCCTGCCAAGTCTTGTACACTTATTGAATACATCTACTGCTCGTGCTATTGGAGTTTGAAGAACCTTGTCTAGGATTTCATCACACCACATAGGGGAACCTATATCCCTATTGTTTGAGATTGCTCACTTATAGGCGTGAGCTTAGAGTGTACCTATTCAGGGGAGGGGTGGAGGATTAAGGATTGCGACCCCCTTCCCAGGTGGACCCGCACGATCACGGTTTCCCAGGAAGGCTCGGCGGAGGGGTGGGTTCTGCTCCTACCCCCTTTCGTGTTCACAATCCCCTACAGTGGAGGTGAACAGTTACAGGGGGGACCCAAGGACGAATACACCTCTAGGGTGCAGGTCCCCAGGCCAGAGCGAAAAAAGAAGGAAGATCAAGGAAAAACAGCCAATGGTGCAAGTGACACCAGTGGGATCGCGGCCCAAATCCGCTACAGAAAGCCGTTACAGATCTCCCAATCAGGGCCGCCTCTGAGCAGGAGTCACCCCTGATCAGTAGGGAGGCACAGAAAGGGCGTTGTCTAGAACAAGCTTCCCGGTTGTGTGAAGTAATGGTAGTGAGGTGGTCGTTTTCGTTCGGGTCGTCAACGGTTAAAAGACAGGCTGGCAGGCTTTAGCAGTGAAGGGTCAGAAGAGAGGTCCGTTCACGGCGAAGGCTGGCTGGCGAATGGTGATTGATGATTGAAGTGAAAAGGAGATAGATATATAGATAAAAAGCTAGTGACAGGGGGGAAGGAGGTTCAGGGGAAGAATAAAGTGAGGATTGAAGTGAATTTTAGGAGGAGAGAACAGATGCAGTGGCTAAACACTGCTTGCGTGAGGGGGTAGGCAATATGCCCTGAGGGTGCAACAATCATAATCAGGACGAGGCAGAGGGAGGGCGGGAGCAGGTCCGGGCAAGCAAAGGGCCAACGCGGGTGCTCTGGTTGTCGTCTTAGCTTAGGCAGTGTTGGCAAAGCGGAGGAAGAACCGCCCCGCCACGGCGGCGGCGCAAGCCGAGAAGTGCAGGTGGACGGACGCACAGGCCACACACGATCAAAGTAACAGAGAAGGTGAAAACATGGAAATTTAGCTAGTCGTAGGGTTGTTTGGAGAAAGATGAAGGTAAAGTCTTTGAGCTATGTCAAAGAGGAACAGAGCGAGTTGGAGGAAGGGTTTTGAATCTTTGAGCTTGAAATGTCAAAGTATTCATAGTAAGGAAGGATGAGCGTATCGTAGGAGAGTTGGGTATGTTTTGATTTGGTTCTGAGAGTTGTGGGTCTTTGAGCTATGTCAGAGAAAAATGGAGAGAGTTGGAGGAAGAGTTTTGAATCTTTGAGCTTGAAATGTCAAAGTATTCGTAGTAAGGAAGGATGAGTGTATCGTAGGAGAGTTATTTAGTAATAGCAGGGGACAAATTTGAGCTTTGTCAAATTGTGAACGGAGATGAGAGTGAGATATAGGTTGTTTGGTTTCAGTCTTGAGTTAGGTCGATTTTGTTGACAGTGGCTGGTATAGAGGTTGGGTATGTTTGATTTGGTTTTGGAGAGTTGTAGTGTTATGAGAGGCTTTGTCTGGCGGGGGGGGTTGTGTTTGGAGATTCGCTGTGGGGGAGTTTGTGTTTGGGGGAGTTTGTGTTTGGGGATTGGCGGGGGTGGAGGTTGTATGTTGATTTGAGGTGAATTAGAATTGCTTAAGGGGGGTTGTTGTGTGAGTGTGTATGTGTTTGCGTGGAAATGTAGTAAGGGGAGAGGGGGAGGGTTAGGATAATTGTTATAAGGTCAGGTATGGTTCGGTTGTCGGGAGGAGGGGGGGAGGAGAGGAGAGGAGAGGAGAGGGGAGGGAGAGGAGGAGAGGGGGGCTTTGGAGGTTCTTGGGTTAATTTATAGTATGGAAGGATTTCTTAGGAATGATATGATTTGTGTTGCTAATGAATAGTTGTATTGAGTCATATGTTATTCTTTATTTAGGAGGGTCAAAAAGGCTTGTTAGAAAGGTCGGGTATATTAAGTTTTTGTTTTGGGAGGATTGTAGGTGTTGATTTTTAAGAGGGATTGTGAGTAAGATTGGGTGGGTTAAGTTTTTCTTTTGGGAGGATTGTAGGTTTTGTTAGTGGTTGGCAGAGTTGGGTTAATTATTGCATTCTTTCTTTCCTTTGGCTTGTAAGGACTTCTGCAATTGCGTGGTAGGCTCTTGCAGGAATTGTGAGTTCCTGGTCCCATTCTTGAGGGAGAGGGTTTGTGTACAGGTACAATGCACCCCTCCCCGACCTTATTGGCTAAGGGAGGCGTTCATGTCATCTGTATGTTGGTACCATTCTTTGTTAGGTACACCTCTCCGACCTTAATGGCTAAGGGAGGTGCCCATAAAACAGTGTTGGTAACATTCTTGAGGGAGAGGGCTTGCATACAGGTACAATGCACCCCTCCCCGACCTTATTGGCTAAGGGAGGCGTTCATGTCATCTGTATGTTGGTACCATTCTTTGTTAGTGTAGTGGATGCAATCCTAGACAAGGTTCTTGAAACTCCAGAGCACGAGCAGTAGGTATATTCAATAAGTGTACAAGACTTGGCGTGATAGCCGACCGATACAGGGACGAACACAAGGGACCCCGGACCGTAGGTAGGCCGAGGCTGATCTGAGGGATGTTGTCTAGCTGGGCAAGGAGAGTTGCTAGACATCACTAGGACAATAACTGAGGTCCTCTAGTTACTCGACTAGCGCGGTACAGACATAGTATATCGGGGCCTAGTGAGTGAACATAGGCATTAGACATAAGCATAGATATCAGACATGGTATAATGATATGAAGTAATACAGACATGTGAATAAATGGTACAATGAATGGTAACAGAGTCTTGGCGTCAGGCGTGTTCACATATCTATACACCTCCCTCCCCCTTTACGCTCGTAGTGCAATCTCGAGCTGTCTACGGACTCTTATTCCATGAGTCGGGGGGAGCGGCGAGGGGCAATGGGAGGATCAACTGACGACCTTCGTTCCTGGTCTGGGCAAGGGGACACAGGGGACGGGGAGGAGGGTTCGTCACTAGAGGATGGCACTGGGCGGAGATGGCGTCTGTTTCGCCACCACACACGACCACTGGGGAGGCGGACTTGGTACGAACGAGACTCGCCACGGCCCATGACTACCCCGACCTTGTCCCAGCGGTGTGACGTCGGGTCCTGGATTCGTACTTGCTGGCCGACGGTCAACCTGGGAAGGGGGCGGGCGTGGGCGTCATAGTGGCTTGTCACTTGGGCCATCCGGGCAGCCTCACTGCGGTCGCACTCGTCCGCCTTGATCTGCCATTCATCTAAGAAGGACTGGGGGTGGGCAGGCACACGAGTACGAAGGGGGCGGCCATACAACACCTGGGCAGGAGAGCGTCCGGCAGGGGTAGGGGTGTTACGGAGTTCTAGTAGGCCCCTGTCGAACTCCTCGCAGTCCAGGTTCCCCGTTGGTGCTGTCTTGAGGATGAGGTATTTTACGGACTTTACCGCTGCCTCGGCGTGGCCATTCGCCTGCGGGTAATGAGGGGAGGTGACGATGTGGTGGACGCCCCAGCGTTCGGCGAAGCTCTTGAACTCGTGGCTATTGAACGGGGGCCCACCGTCGGTTCGGAGGCGGAGAGGCACTCCGACTTCCCGGAAGAAGCGACAGAACATCCGGATGACCCTGGAAGAGGTGGTGTCCCGACCGCAGGGAACTACCACGGGCCATCCAGAGAGCCTGTCGGCGACCACCAGGAAAGATTTTCCGGCCACATTAAAGAAGTCGGCGGACACGGACTCAAAGGGCCGCTTTGGGAGGTCATTGCACAGGTACGGCTCTTGTTGCTGGCTGGGCTGGAGTTGCTGGCAAGGCTCACAGGCCTCAACCGTGCTCTTAATATCGGCGTCAATACCAGGCCAGAAGACGGTCTGACGGGCTCTGCGCCTGGTGGCTTCAACGCCGCGGTGGCTGTCATGGAGGCGGGATAAGGTGCGCCGGCGGAGGGCAGCGGGAACGACGATCCTGGGGCCGTACAACACCAGCTCTCCGTCCGCATAGAGGCTATCCCTTAGCTTCCAGAAGGGGAGGGCGGAGGCGTGAATGTCGTAGCGGTTGGTGGGGAATCCAGCGGAGACGTAGTCGAGGAGTTGGGCGTATGCCGGGTCTTGAGCGGCGGCGATGCGAAGCTCCTGGAGAGTCCTATCGTCTTCGACGGGGGGCGTCGTCGTCGTCTTGTCAGCAAGAGAAGTGGCTGTGTGTGTCACTAAGGACCGAACGCGAGCAGCGGCCGTGGTACAGTCGACTTCATCTTCAGGTGTGGGGCGACTAACAGGGGCTCGGGAGAGGGCGTCTGGTATGCACAGAAGCTTCCCGGCGCGCCACACAGCTGTAAAGACGTAAGGGGCGGTCTTCTCTTTGAGGCGTTGGAGGCGAGGATTTTCGATGGCGTCCAACGTGTAGTGATTGAGGATGGGTATGAGCGGGCGATGGTCCGTCATGAGGGTGAAATGCCCAAGGCCGAACAGGTAAAGGCGGCACTTGGCCATAGCCCAGGCGACTGCCAGCATCTCTAGTTCGATGGTGGCGTATCTGGTCTCCGTGTCCGTCAAAAACCTGGAGCCACACTGAACTAAGCGCAGTCTACCCTGGCCGTGGTCTTGAAGGAGGGCGTATCCGAGGCCGTATAGGCGGGAGGCGTCGGTCTGGAGGACCACTGGTAAGGACGGGTCGAAGGGTGCCAAGGCTGGTGGTGACAGCAACGCCTTCTTAACATTCCTGAACGCTAGGTCGTGGTCAGGAGTCCAGAGGAAGGAGCGCTTGGGGCTCATGAGGGGGCGTAGAGGTTGGGCTGATGTGGCGATTTTAGGGGAGAAGTCGGCCAGCTGATTTACCAGGCCCATAAATGAGCAAAGGTCGGTCAGGTTCGCTGGAGTTGGGAAGTCCCTGATGGCCTTGACCTTCTCCTCATCAGCTGAGATTCCCTCTGGCGAGATGTTGTAGCCGCAGTAGTTAACTTGGGAGGCGGCGACCACAAATTTATCTTTGTTCAGGGTGATGCCATGGGCACGACATCTTGTGAGCATCAGATGAACTCGGTTCAAGTGGGCCGGGAGATCATCGTCGAAGAGCAGGATGTCATCTACGACCTTCACGCAGTTGGTGACACCCTGCAGGGCCATATCCCCACGGAGGCAGTACGCATCCCCCGTTGCTGCGAAGCCCATGGGTCCACGGCAGTGTTGGAAGCAGCCGTGGGGCGTGATGAATGTAGTGAGGTGGCGATCTTCTTCCGCCAGGTCGACTTGCCAGTACCCATGTAGTGCATCCGCCGTGGTAAAGAACTTTGCAGACGGGGTGACGCTGCGGACTGCTTGGATGGGCGTAGGCAATGGATGGGCGGGACGGGAGACCTGCGAGTTGAGATGGGTGAGGTCCACTGTGATGTGAACACCTACAGGCTTGGGTGCCAAGACCATAGGGTGGCACCACTCGGAGGGCTCCTCACCGGCGTGTCTGATGATCCCCTGCTGCACCAGAGAATCGAGCTCCGCCTTCACCTTGTCCCGTATGGCAAAGGGGATAGGCCTGGGTGTGTGGATGGCGAAAGGCGTCGCGCCAGGCTTGAGGTGGATTCTCATCGGGGGGCCTGTCATCTTCTTGAGCGGCGTCTTCTGGAGGTCGGACTTGGAGACGAGGACGTCGCTGAACTGACGAAAAAAGAACTCCCGGGCGGCAGCAGGTGTGGTCATGGCTGAAACAGGTATCTCTGCACACCTGTTGAGGTGTGTCACGGCGAGGATGGGCTTTGGGAACTCGGATGAAACGATGGCCAAGTCCTGACAATGGCCACATGACAAGTGGGGGGTTTGGATGCCCTCGTGGACGTGGACTGTGGCAAGGCAAGACTTGGGACCGAGCTGTAATGTTGCCTTGAAGCACCCCAAAGCTGGAGACATCGGGGACCCGTCCGCTGTGAGCACGTCGTTCCTGGCTGTGGGTGACAGGCTACTCCTGGGGACGTTGAGGGCATCCAGGTGTGTTGGTCCAATCACCGTGATGTCCGCGCCCGTGTCAGGTATCATCAGGAGGTTGGAAGAGTTGGTGCCGTAGGACAGACGAACATTGACGGGCTTGGGGGACCTGTCACTCGAGGCATCGTCCACGCGTAGGCATCGTTTGTTGTTCTCGGGAGACGGTGAAGAGACATTTTGACCTGGGGATGGAGGCTTCTTGGTGGACCCGCAACACTTGGCGAAGTGTCCTTGCTTGTTGCAAGCGTTGCATGAGACCTTGTTGGCGGGACATCGAGGTGTGCGGGGCCAGTGGCCTTGAAACCCGCAGTTTCGACATGTACTATCAGCCGCAGGGCACTTTCCTGGACCGTGCTGGCGCTGACAGCTTCTGCAGGATTCGGGAGAGAAAACTGGTGACCGTGACGGGGGCTGTGGAGAGGACGCCGTCTGGTTGGTTGGTTGTATGGAGAGAAGAGAGCAGTAGCTCTGAGAGTGGGAGAAGGATAAAAGTACAAGGTAAAGTTCAGAAGTGGGAAGTAAAGGAGAAGGTTAACAGCAGGTGGGCTATCCACCTTGCGGAGACGGGTTTTTTTGTCTTCCGTAACTGTGCTGCATTAGAGGTTCATGGGGTTAGGGAAGGCCGGTCTCAGCCAAGCTAAGCTAAGTTATTCTGAGTTGTCCTTGGGGCATATTATCTTAGGGTGGGGGGGGGTCCCTCCAGGTCCTTGTGGCACTGTAGGGATGATCCCCATCTTTTTTTTTTTTTAACTATTTAGGTGTTTGTTTATTTGTGGGGTCCCTCCAGGTCCTTGTGTGACTGGAGAGTTGTGCCCATCTTTTTGGTTCTTATTTGTTGTTATTTTGTTGTTATTGTGTATATAGAGGCTCTGGTTCTTCATTATCATTTTTCCTGCTTCTAGGCCACCATCTGTGTGTTGTATTGGTGATTTCCTCGATTAATTTGTTTAGTATGGGATCCTGTTCTTGCTGGATTTTTTCCCATATTGCTTTTGCTTGGGTGTGTATTCTGGTGTTGAGTGGGTCTATACTGTGTTCTGTGTGTATGTCTTGTACTGTTTGTGTGTATGGTGGTTGGTGTTTTGCCGCTCTTCTGAGGGCTATATTTTGTACTGCTTGATATTTAAGTTGATTAGTTCTTGCAATTGTGTTCAGAGGTATCGGAGGGTATTCTAAGTGTGGTCTGATCAGTGCTTTATATAGGTGCAATTGCGTGTTGGTGTCCAGTTGTAGGAATCTTCTGAGTTTTGTAAGTTGGGTTCTTGCCATAGCTATTCTTTCATTAATGTGAGGGATTATTCCACTTCTGGATATTTTGAGTCCTAATGTTTTTCCCTTGGCAACATATGGTATTTGTTGATTGTTGATAATAATAGGGCATGGGTTCGTTTTCGCGATGTGAATTATTTGGAGTTTTTGGACATTGGTTTTTATCTTCCATTTTCGTTCATAGTTGTTTATTAACTCTATTTCTCTGCATGTTCTAATGGCCATCATTTGTTTTGATTTTCCCGGGTACCTGATTATCTGTGTAACATCATCTGCATATGCTATATATTCTGATTGCCGTGGTTGCGGCATATCTGCCGTATATACAGTATATAACGTTGGTGATATATTGCTGCCTTGGGGAACTCCGCTATAAAGGTTGAAGGTTTGTCCTAGATGGTTGTCAATGATTAGTTTGGCGTTTCTGTTATCTAAGAAATTACATAGTAGTGCTGTGATGTTTGTAGGCATGTTCAATTTGATTATTTTATACTTCATTCCTTCATGCCAGACTTTATCAAATGCTTTTGAAACATCTCTTAGAATTATATTACATTGTTCTTTGTTACTTGCAGCATTTGCGATTGATTCATATATTAATGCTATTGCTGTATTGGTTCCTCGGTTTTTTCGAAAGCCGTGCTGTCTCGGGTTATATTTGTTTTCTTGGTCTAGGAAATTTCTGAGTCTGTGGTTAATTATTTTTTCTAATATTTTACCGGGTGTTTTCAGTAATGAGATGGGTCTGTAGTTTTCTGCTTGAGTATGGTTCTTTCCTGCTTTCGGGATGAGTCTGATTTTGGCTAATTTAAATTTGGTGGGGAAAAAGCCAGTTGCAAGTGAGGCATTGTATATATTTTTGAGCTGTTCGATCATAGTCTGAGGAATGTTTTGTAATACGATTTTATTAATTTGGCTTATGCCAGGAGCTTTATTCTTGAAACTTGCTATTGTTTTTACAATATCATTTTGAGTTAGAGGGGCAATTATTGGGTTGTTGATGTTTAAAGAGTTGAGGTTAATTTTTACGGTGTGTTTCCATTTCTCTGTGTTCTGGTTCAGATATGTTCTTGTTGCCTGTTCTGTTTCTTGACAAAAGCTTCTATTATCTTCGTCGTTGATTGTGAATATGTTTTTCCAGAATTCTCTAAATATCGGTTCTTTTTCGTGTGATTCTGTTGCTTTTCTACCGTTTTTGTCCTTAATATAACTCGTTTCTACCGAATTAGTTCCCATTAGGTTTTTAATTTTTTTCCAGAATGCTTTTGGGTTTCTGTGATCTGCTTGTGTGTCCTGAATCAGCTTGTTCCATGTTTCATTGTGTTTGTTCTTACTTATTTCTTTCAGTTCTTCTTTTATATTCCTGTATAATATTCTGATGTCATTGCTCCACCCGTGTGTTTTGGTGTATTCATATAGATTGGTGAATCTGGTTTGTATCATTTTCTCTTCATGTGTTAATTGTGCATGTGGTAATGTACGGTATGTTGTTTTTGGGATATTGTTTTGCAATGCTGATGTTACTTCTTTGTACCATTTGTCCAGCGATTTGTCGATCTCAGTTGTGTCTTTTTTGTGTAGGAGTGTTGGTTCGTTTTTGCTGAGATCCAATTTAAATTTTTCCCAATTTGCTCTATTAAGTGAAAATCTTGGGATTGATGGAATTTGTATCGGAGATGTAGATAAAGTTGCTATTATGGGTAAATGATCGCTGGTTGTTGTGGGTCCAGCTTTTAGATGTACATTTAGATGGTGATGTCTATTGGTTAAAACAATCTCAGGTTTCCCAGTGTTACCGGCTGATACATAAGTTGCGAAGTCGGGCCCAAGGTGACGCCGTCTGCATCTGGCGTTGATTCCTCTTGTAGGTGGAGACGGCGTGAGCTTGAGATGGCGATGAGTGTATAGCTGAGGCAGCCTCTCTTGTGGCCTCATACGACCTGCAATGGGTGACGAAGTCGGTGAGGGGGGAGGCGGCGTCGAGGGTGAGGAGTTTCTGAAGCAGGTCCTCGTCATGTACACCCATCAGCAAGATCATCTTGAGCTGGGTCTCGGCACAGGTTACAGGATCGCCTGTACATAGGTCCACCTCGGCTGCTAGGTCCTTAAGTCGTGCATAGAAGTCTGAGAATGATTCCCCAGAGGCTTGTTTGCAGGATAGCAGTTCCCTACGACGCAAGGCTTCATTGCGGAGGCCACGGAAATGACTCTGCAAGGCGTCTAAGACCTCTGTCACTGACATGGAGGAGTCAGGGGGAATGGCTAGCGTGTGCTCTAGGAGGCGTTGAACATCGAGGGAGATGCACGATCTTAATTGGATGAGTTGTTTCTGAGGGGGCATTCGGTTGAGGTCAGACATGACAGCAAAGTCTTCGAAACGACGTCGCCATTGACGGTATACTTGATATGTTGCATCAGATTGAAGAGGTGGGGGGGCTGGTAACTGAAGACTTGCTGTGCAGGGGTGTGCTCGAGACGGCAAGCGGTGGAGGAGGCACGGAGAGGTCGACGAAAGTTGAGACTGGAACAGGTGGTTGAGGAGGCACTGAGGCATACCCAAGGGGGATAGGTGAAGCGGCTGAAGCTGGCGAATTGGTTGTGGCAGCTGGTGAAGTCGTCCTCATTGCCAGCAATTCCAATAGTGTGAGGAGTTTGTGGTTATCAGCTTGGTGTTGTTGTTGGAGTTGGAGACTGTAAGCTGATTCCTCTTGACGTCTTTGGGCTTCCTTCTCTTGGGAAACTTGTAGGAAGTAGATTAACTGACGTATATCCTGGCTCCCATCCTTTGAATTTGGCGCGCCCAGCGTGTGAGGCGTGAAGGGGGGTGGGGGGGTCTGTGAGGCTTCGTCTACCTCATAATCCTCATCTAAATTTTCCGGCAAATCGTCGTGGTCAGACATCTCGTGCTTGGTGTGGTTGCGATGGGAAAGACAAGGAGAATAAGGTGAAGTGCTATGTTTTCGTCAATGTACCTGCCTAAGTGCAGGAACTGGCGGGCAAGTAAAAGAGTACTGACTGTAATATTTGTGAAGTGAGGGGAGACGGCTGGCAGCGGTGTATCCCTCCGGGCGCCCGGGCGGCTGGTGGTGACTCAGTGTAGGGGAGTCAGTGGCTTGCGGGCCTGTGCGGGCGGGGGGTGTATGCCGGAGGTGCTGCCTTGGAGACTGGGCTGAAGGTGTTTCTGCTACCTGTAGGGCCGCAGAGACATAGCAAACAGACATGAAAGGCACTGCACTTCACTTAGGGCACTTCACAAGGTCACAAAGCACTGTAAATCCAGGGGCACTGTGGAGTATATCTTCTGGGCGGGAAACAGAGAGGGCCGGGAGACGGACTAGGCCGGGAGACGGACTAGGCCGGCTTTTGCAACTTGTGAACTGTCGTGTTGGAGCTACTCAACTCCGCCATGTAGTGGATGCAATCCTAGACAAGGTTCTTGAAACTCCAGAGCACGAGCAGTAGGTATATTCAATAAGTGTACAAGACTTGGCGTGATAGCCGACCGATACAGGGACGAACACAAGGGACCCCGGACCGTAGGTAGGCCGAGGCTGATCTGAGGGATGTTGTCTAGCTGGGCAAGGAGAGTTGCTAGACATCACTAGGACAATAACTGAGGTCCTCTAGTTACTCGACTAGCGCGGCACAGACATAGTATATCGGGGCCTAGTGAGTGAACATAGGCATTAGACATAAGCATAGATATCAGACATGGTATAATGATATGTAGTAATACAGACATGTGAATAAATGGTACAATGAATGGTAACAGAGTCTTGGCGTCAGGCGTGTTCACATATCTATACAGTTAGGTACACCTCTCCGACCATATTGGCTAAGGGAGGTGCCCATAAAACAGTGTTGGTAACATTCATGAGGGAGAGGGCTTGCGTACAGGTACTGTGCACCTCTCCCCGACCTTATTGGCTAAGGGAGACGTACACGTCATCTGAGTTAGAATGGGATGGGTAAGTTAGGTATTTGTTTTGGGAGGAGTGATAGGGTGTGGTTAGTTAATGGTAGAATGGTTATTTTTTATTTTGTGTGGGATTGTTAGTAACGGCTGGGTATGTTAGGTTTTTATTTTGGGGGGATTGTTAGGGTCTTTTCTTTCTTTTTTAGGGAGGGGGGAGTGTTAGTGCAGGTTGAGTGGGTTAGTTTTTTTTTTTTTTTTCGGAGTGGTCTTGAGTTTGAGTTGGTGGCGTGGGGTTTGGAGTGAGGGGGGGGAGGAGGGAATTGGTCAAGTCAGGTAAGGTTAGGTTAGGTTGGGTGGGAATCATTGGGTGTGGGGTTGAGAAGAGGTTAGGTTAAGCTTAAGTTTAGGTTAGGTTGATTGGGTTAGGTTAGGTGGGAATCGTTGGGTGTGGGCTGAGGAGAGGTTAGGTTAGGTTGATTTGGTTAGGTTGGGTGGGAATCGTTGGGTGAGGGTTAAGGAGAGGTTAGGTTTAATTTGGGGGGAAATTGTTGGGTGTGGTTATAGGGAAGATATTAATACAAGGGAGGTGGGAGGGGAGTGTTTGGTCTGTTTAGTAGGGATTTTTGTCTCTGAATCTGCTTGGGAGTATGATGTTGTCGAAATAATCCTGCCATTGAGGGTAAGTAGTGAGGAGTGATTCTATTTGTTTGTCACCTAGTTGTCTCCAGTAGATGTTAAGTGGGAGGAGGGAGCTGAGTTCATGTAGATGACTGTTTGAGGTGAAGGATGACCAGTGTGTGTTATGGATGAATCTTAGTGCTTTGTTTTGTATGACTTGGAGTTTCTTGGCGTGTGATGGTGTTGCTAGCTGGAGTGTGTTAGGTGCATAAGTCAATAGTGGGCGTATGAGGGCTTTGAATAGGTGTGTTTTGGTTTTGATTGATGCGGTTCTGAATCTGTATATATTCCCGAGTGTTTTGTTTGCGATCAAAGCCTTCATAGTGGTGTGTAGTGACATGGTGAGGGTGTCGTTGAATGTGACTCCTAGGATTGTGTTTGTTCGTTTGACAGTTATGGGTGTAGGGTAGGCTATGTAGGGGTTTAGGTAAATGTGGCGTGGTTGTCGTCTTTTGGTGCCGAAGTAGGTGATTTGTGCTTTGTTAGGGTTAGTTTGTATTCGCCATAGGAGTTCCCATTGTGTAACTTGTTCTAGCTCCCTGTGTGCTGTGTCTGTTAGGTGGTCTAGACCTTGTTTGTGTCTGACTAGTTGGGTTATATCGTCGGCGTACTGTATTGTCAGAGAGTCGATGTGTAAGGGGTCGGGTAAGTCATTTGAGTAAAGAATGTTTCGAGTTGGGGACAGGAGTGACCCTTGTGGGACTCCTGATTGCAGTGTGACGTAGTCCGAGTGAGCGGGTGTGAATTTTATCCTCATCTTTCTGTCTGTTAGGAAGTTGCACAGTAGCTGCTGTGATTTTTGAGGGAGATTAAAATTGGTACATATTTTATACTTTAATATGTCGTGCCATACTGTGTCGAAGGCTTTCTGTATGTCTTTTGTGACGAGTGCTGTCTTGTATATTTCTTTGTTCATATGAAGGTAGTTTGTCATTATGTTGAGTACGTCTTGAGTTGAGTGGTGTGCCCTGAATCCGAACTGCTTGTAGGACAGTAGTTTTTCATGTTCAAGGTGGTATTTGAGGCCTTCTGTTGAATAGTCTTTCAAAAGTTTTGCCTAGGACTTCTAGTATGCTGATCGGTCTGTAGTTTTGTGGGTCTGTTGGGTTATTGTTTGGTTTCGGCATCATGATGGCTGTGGCTGTTTTAAGGAGTTTTGGGAAGTATCTTGTAGCCAGTTGGGTGTTGTAGAGGTATGTAATGGCTGTGACCGTTACTGGGGGCAGGTGCTTGAGGATTGCATGGCCAATGTTGCTGTCGCCTTGTGTTTTCTTTTTGGTTCTGTCAAGTGCTTGTTTGACTTCTTTTGGGGTGAAAGGTGCAGTGAGGATGTGGTCCTGTGTGAGTGTGGAGGTATCTATTGTGTTATCAGGAGTGGTTCTGTCGTGTAGTGTTTGCATTTGTGTGGTGATGTTGTTTATATGGTCTAAGATGTGTCTTTGTTGTGTGGGGGTGTGGGTGGAAAATGTGTTCCAAGTGTTGTTTTAGTGTTTGTGCTACGTCAGCTGGCTCTTTGATTTTCCTACCGTTTATTATTAGGTAATCAAAGGGGGGCTTAGCTGTCCCTCGTAGCTTGGCCATCCTTTGCCAAAACTCTCGGGGGTTGTGTGTTCTGTGTTCCTGGGCGGCGTCTGCTAGTTATGTCCAGTGAACTTTATGGTCGTGTCGCAGGCTGTGGATGATGTGTGTTCTTAGTGTGGAGCTGTCTGCGTGTACTGGTGTGAGGTTAAGTTTGTTTAGTTCGAATCGTAACCTGTAGCAGTGTGGTAGGCGTTGAGTTCTTATGGAGGGTGTGAAGGAGTATTTTCTCTTAAACTGTTGTTTTGGTATATGAGTGTCTGCTATGGCGGTGATTGTGTTAAAGATTTGTGTCCAGGTTTCCTCAATCTTCCTTGTGGGTTGGTGTTCCAGGTTGAGTGCGTATTGTTGTTCAGAGAGTGTGGTTTGGAAGTTCATTCCAGTCTGTGTGTTGATACTGGTATTGAGGTGTGGGTGTTGGGAGGAGGATGGGATTGCTGGAGAGGTGAAGTGTGTTGGGTATGTGGTCTGAGCCTGAAAGGGGGCCGAGTGTAATGGACTGTTGGAATTGGAGGGCAAGAGAGTTAGTAATGACGATGTCTGGTGTGCCTCTGCCGTGACCAGAGTAGAATATGGAGAAGAAAGGTCCAATGTGGTGAAGGTTTTTATGTGTGACCAATGTGTGTGTAGTTGTTGGCCGTGGGGGTCGGTGTGGTTGTGTTGGAATGCAGTGTGATGCGCATTAAGGTCGGCGATTAGTATTACAGGTAGGTGTGTGTTGTTAAAGATGGAGTTTAGGTCTGTGAAGGGAATGAGTGTGTTTGGTCTTGAGTATGTTGTGCAAATGATTTATCTGTCCGTGTTAAGTGTCAATCTTGGCTGCCATGAACTGTTTGAAGGTAAACTTGGTGATGAATTCGTGTTTGATGGAGGATCTGATGAGGATTGCTACGCCCTCGTGTAGTTCGTAGGGTGACTGTTTGCTTGTGTAGCCGAAGTGTTTGATTTTGGCGTTTGTGTATGTTGAGTTGAGGAGGAGAATGTCTGTGTTTGTGTTCTTGTAGTGGGAGAGATGACGTGTCTGTTTGAACTAATATGCTCTACAGTTGAATTGCATAAAGGTTATCATGTT
>NW_024738620.1:95000-108890 GCF_018991925.1 Homarus americanus | reverse complement strand
TCCCCTAACCATCCCCCTCCCCTAATCTTCCCCCTTTCTTTAACCATCCCATCCCTAACCCTCTCCTCCCCATCCCTCTAGCCCTAACACCTTCCCTTCCAAACATCCTCCCTCTCCCTCCCTCCCTCTCTACCCTGCCAGGTGTTTAAGATCCCCCTCCCCTCTCATTTTCCCCCGCCTACGGACGATCCATCACTTAAAAAGGGAATTTCCCCGCCTTAATGGACCTCACCTGCAATCAGGGTTCTGGGTTGTTTACCTGTTGCTGGTCCCTAAGCACCAATTTCCCCGTCTACTAGAGAGGAGTTTTGGGTGATTATATGGGATTTATAAGAGTGTGTTTACAATCATCCATCCAGTCTTTACATATTATTACTATTTTTTTTGTCTTTAATATTGGATCCCTCGAATTGTTTTCTTGTTGTTCTATTTGTTTCATTTTTCTTCTGTTTGTGTGGCAGCAAAGGGTAAACATTGGCGGCTACATTAGACGAGCTGCTCAAAGGTATTCTCATTTTTTCTCTCGCGTCTTTGGTCTTTGAGATAAGATAAGAATGATAATGAGGCCAGTGTTTACAGCGTCCAGAGCCACGTGTATATATCCCAGGCGGAACTACACTACGTCTTAACCCTTAGGAACCGTAAGCTACGATTCCCCATTATGAAAAATCGTGTGCCAGCGTGTCGCCAGGCGGGATGCGCTGGACCTCACGCGCAGCACCCGGCCAGCAGCTGGGAAACTCTACGGTCATCTTAACCCACGTTTCACTTACTCTGCTCGTGGCGGCCTAACATCTTATTCTATTGATTTTAAGATTATTTGTGTGTGTGTGTGTGTGTGTGTGTGTGTGTGTGTGTGTTTGTCAATTTCTCTTTTGTTTACATTTTGTATTCATTCTCTCTCTTTTGGCCGGTGGTGTATAAAGGAAAGTTACGAGTGTTTTATTCTTTGAAGTCCACCATCGCTATGTTGTTGATACACCTTCAGGACTTTCCTATATTGAGGCAGAAATTGATCGTTTTCTTTGACCTTTACATAGATTCTGAACTTGACAAAGAACATTTATTTTAACTTGACATTTGATATAAAAGTTTATCGTAGTACAGAACAAAAACTAACAACTTAACATAGAACATTTACTTATAACTTGCCATAGTGACACAAGGTTAATAAAAGCGCTTAACAATAAAACAAAATATCTTAAGAACGAAGGAAATTTTAAATGCAAATATTAATTTACATTTACACCAAAAAAATCCCCCTTTTTTTTTTTTTTTTATGGATCTTCTTTTAATATTTTTCTTCATGGTTCTTTTTTATCATTTTTTTCACGATTTTTTTATTATGATTTTTCGTGAATACATGTTTTTTCATTATTATTATTATAATTATAATTATTATTATTATTATTATTATTATTATTATTATTATTATTATTATTATTATTATTATTATTATTATTATTATTATTATTATTATTATTATTATTATTATTATTATTATTATTAGGATAACTATGAGAGACGCGTCACAGATATTAATAATTTATATTTTCTGGAGTTTATATTTTGATTAATTAAATAATAATATATAAACAAAGAATTAACACCTACACTAAATAAGTCCATGTTAATATAATCTGTTAAAATTGGAAATGAATTATATTACACGAAACATTAAGACATTGTGAGCGATACAAAAGAAAAATCAACATTGAGTTAGAGAATATAGATGAGAGGAGACTGATACTCTTGACTCACAAAAGGTCAAACTAGAATTAAACTAAACATGGTGGAAACGTTTCACATACAGGGAGATACAACTGGAGTTAGTTTATACCGGGAAAAGGTTTGTTGATTAAAGATATAAGTTATTATTAATGTTAAACTTTAAAATTTTTTGATGATAAACGATACAAGTTTATGTTATGTTAAACCATGAAAATGATAATTTAACCAAATGCTAATCTAACTGATTTAACCTAGCCAAACGCTAACCTAACCAACTTTACCTAACCAAACGCTAACCTAACTAACTTAACCTAACCAACCCCCATAAAGATAGCGTTTAGGTCATTAATCTTCAGGTGAAACAAAGTGAAGTGACTAATCTTCAGTTGATCTGCAAAGACAAAAAAAAAATAGTCCCAGAAAATCGTAGCGGGAAGCGGGGCTACCTAGTGATACTATTTATGCAGGAACCTCGTATTCATCTGATTACTGGGGTTTATAGCTGCCCTGCCCCCACCCCAGCTCCTACCCACTGTCCCGCCCACCCTCCCGCTCCCGCCCCCGCCCACGCTCCCGCTCCCGCCCTCCCCCCCCCCGCTCCATTGACTTTTACAGCCCGTCTTGAAATGTTCCATAGCGTCTGTCATAGATCCTTACCCCCTCACAGTCCGTATTTAAAGATTTCTTGGGGGACATGGGAGTAATCTGGTCCTGTGTGAATATAGGAGTAGAGGCTACACAATGTATACACCTCTCGTTTTCAGTAAGCAAAAAGATGAAAGTGTAATCAGCCTGTTTGTGTCTATGTGTCTTGAAGAAAATGGAGACTAGGGGAAAACGTAACCTCATGGATCGGTAAAGGGGTGACTCTGTTAATCCCACACCAGGGCATTGTGTTTAGTTTTCTCTTCTAGTTTTGTGTCTCGTTAATTAGGTGAATATTTATAGGGTTCAAATAATATATAATTAAATAAACAAAATTATTTTCAAATCTTGGCCCCAATTGTTTACACCTAAAGCATGGATCAGGATAGGTTAAGAGTAGTTATATTATCATTTAGTTATTTGATGGTTAAGCTGGGTTGATGGTTAAGCTGGGTTGATGGTTAAGCTGGGTTGCGTTAAGGGTTGGTTAGCTTAAATAAAAGTAGGGTATGTTAGTTTATATTTGGTTGAATGTTAATTATCTCAAGTTACAGTAGGTTATGATAAGTTGGATTTTGTTAGGGATATGTTAACTTGGTCACATTATGGTAGGGGTTGGTTGGGTTAGGTTTAGACATGGATAGGGTTGGTTCTGTTAGACTTACTTACGTTTCAGGTCCGTCTGTATGGGACACTTAGACCGCTGTCATAGGCTCATTATAATACCAAAACATCATTATATTGATACTTTAAACACATTTCTCCATGACTTGTGTGACAATGATGATAAATCCTTTAGGCATGATGGCCCTTTATGGACCGTGCGGTTACAGCACGCTGTAGACTTGAGCCTTTTATGGCCACACAAGGAGACAGTTTATCCAGCATTACGCTCGACCATCTTCACTTCCTCAACTGTAAAGTTAGGTAGCCATTGACAGCTGGGTGGACAGTTGTGTCACGGGATCAAAACAGCGACCCTTAGAACAGGAGGCAAACACTGTTTCCACTCGGCCTCTGCAGTCCATATGACTTGTGCACATAAGATTAAAAGCAGCTTTTGCTCTATGACCCAGAGGACCAGCGACCAGAAAGCTGGTGGACAAAGAAATAAACCTTAGGTCACTGGAAGCTCTACCGAATGGCTGTCTGTGTCTCTTCTTGGTAATGGACTCGTCAAAGGTTCGAATAAATCCTTGTATATGGCGGGTCGGAGACTTAAGTGCTTAGTGAGCCGCTGGTCGTGAAATAACAATAATGTTAATACTAGTAACGCCTGAACAGGAAGCTATGGTTTTTTCTCTCGCTCACATTATATATATGTGCGTGCTCAGAAAGGTAATACAATCAAATGGTTTGCTTAGGTTAAGATCTAGTTCTCGCTCTGGCAGTAAAATAAAAAAATTTTCATCGGGTCAACAACATTTCCAGTACGAGATCCTGGTCGGTGGAGAACAAGAGAGAGAGAGAGAGAGAGAGAGAGAGAGAGAGAGAGAGAGAGAGAGAGAGAGGCGACCATAGCTTACAATTTCCATAATAATCAAGAGGGTCCCGGAATTTCAGCTAGAGACCAGACGCCGCCGTGGTGTGATAGTTAGTCCTGATTGTGGCTTTAAATTCTCACTAAGAACATTATGATATAAACCAACAAAACAAATAAGTTTAAAAAATATTACCATAAATTAAATTCATTAAGAGAAAATGTATAAATTTTAGGACATTAAAAACAGATCAGGAAAAATTTCGTGAGATTTGAGAACATCGGGTCAAAAGGTGACCCTGGCGACCAATGGTTTGTTCAGTAGTCCGAGTTGTCGTCGATGGAGTTTTATTTCTTCTTCTCTTTCAGTTTATTGGATAGCTGCGTTTATTAGCTCTATGGCTGCCTCTCTTGGCTGACTGACTGACTGACTGACTGACTGACTGACTCTTATAGTGAGTGCCTGACTACTGTAGTAATTGATTGACATAAAGACTTACTGATATAGTGATTGACTGATTGTACTGAATGACTGACTCTTATAGTGATTGATCGATTGACTGACTCACTGACTGTTATAGTGATTGATTTACTGATTAACTCTGACGGTGTTTGACTGAGTGACTGACTCACCGACTCTTATAGTGATTGATTGATTGACTGACTGATTAACTACTGTAGTAATTGACTGACTGATTGACTGACTGATTGACTGACCTTAATAATGTAATTCAACCTTCGACTTTTTAATGAGAACATATGTACTGCAATGTCCCTCATTAGTCTCGTCCCAGTGTGTTAGGAGTTAACAGGCCACTATCATGTTACCTCAGTGTCCCCATCCCCCCCCACCCCACCCCCACCCTCCCCCACCCCCACCCCCCCCTTCACCCCCCACCCCACCCCACCCCCCCCCCCACCTCCCCACCCCACCCCCCCCCACCTCCCACCCCCACCCCCCCACCTCACCCCCACCCCCTTCCCCCACTCCCCACCCCCACCCCCTCCCCCCACCTCCCCACCCCCCCAACTCCCATCCCCTACCTTCACTCTTGCCTCATTTGCATTGTTGTACTGTTTTTACCACCTGGTCTTCCCTCCTTCATTAGCGAGAATCAGGGCGGGTGAGGGGAGGGGGGGGGATGGGGAGGGGGGGGTGGGGAGGGGGGTACTACGCAAATTTTGCCATCATCTAAGTCTCTTGTGTGTGTTTGTATATGTGTGTTCGTAGTTCTTAATGCATAATTATGTATCTATGTATTAATGTACAGTATATGTGTATGTTAAACTATGTATACTGTATAGAGTGGCTCACCAACCATCTGCCAAAGGTTAATTTAGAATTGGTTAGTGTAGAGTGGCTGACAAGTGCGAGCCGGGGGTGCAGTGAGGAACTTATGGTGCGAGAGGGCCAGGGGTGCATCTCCCATCACTCCCCCCCTGCATCAGCCAACACCCCTCTCATCCTCCCCCTCCATCACCCAAAACCCCTCTCATCCTTCCCTCTATCAGCCAACACCCCTCTCTCATCCTCCCCCTCCATCACCCAAAACCCTCTCATCCTTCCCCTCTATCAGCCAACACCCCTCTCATCCTCCCCACCATCACCCAAAATCCTCTATCCTCCTCCATCACCCAAAATCCTCTCATCCCCTCTATCATCCAACACCCATCTCCCTCCCACCTTCCCTCTCCATCACCCAACACCCCTCTCATCCCCCCCTCTATCACCCAACACCCATCTCCCTCTCACCCTCCCTCTCCAATACGCCTCTCCTAACCCACTTAATTACCAGGTCCTCCTCTAACACACTACAAAACTCACACTCCAATTTATATGTATACAATATCCAAATCCAATTTAGTTTTTAAATCCACGATGTAATCTACCAGTACTTCCTCATGGGGTATATATGAAGGTCGGCCGCCATGATTAACTCTCTCCAAAATTCATTCATATTTAGATCACTGGATATAATTGACTCGTACAACACACCCGTTGTCAATTAAATGGTTATTGCAGTTCGTTGTCCAGGTCTTCACTACCACGTATGAACACGATCTCGAGATTTATTTGCTCGGTATATTCGACTACGACTTAGTGGTTTTTTGTTTGTTTGGGGTCGCTATTAAGGTCGTGTTTACCTGGGTATTATTGTCATTACAGGTGTGGTGATTGGCCGTGTGGTTGACGTGTTTACTTCACCTGCCATGTAATCAGGACGCTTACTCAGGCACACGCAGTCAAAAATGTATCTTTATGGATGGTTCCAATGAATTTCAAAATGAACACTGTAGCTCCTTGTTGTCTCGGTAGGGTTGTCAAAATCCTTCGTTCGTTGTGTCATATTGTCTGAAACAAAACTGTAAAGTTACTTTTTTGAATGTGTGTACCTGAGTTGAATGGTGTGTTCATGTTGTCATTGATGCTGATGTTAAAATGTTATTTCCTCGTTTCAACAACACTTAAGGTTCCTGAAGCGCGCAATAAGATCAGTCCATTAACAGTTTCAAGTTATAAGAGACTCAGAGTTCAGTGTGTCACTAACTACAGCGGGGATAACCAGTTGCCGGACACGTGAAAGAGGACCTTGTCTTATACGCCGCGGTAAATGTGCATCCTTCGCCTGGCCTGAACACACGAAGCTCTTATCATTTCGCGTTTACTCTTACCCGCCCGTTGGTTCGTCCGTCCTTGTGTCTAGTAATTAAAAGGAAGGTTAATTATAATAAATATCTACGTATTTTTAGCTTATCTTGGTGTTTGGATATAATGGTAACAAAGTCTTGAGTACGATGACAAAACACCTTGTGTATAATGAGTTAACCCCTTGAGTACACGATGATATAACCCCTTAAGTTATCAAGATAAAGGGGTTAAATCATTGTACTCAAGGTGTTAAATCACGCACTCACTCACTCACTAACTCATTTATTCACTCACTCACTCACTCACTCACTCACTCACTCACTCACTCACTCACTCACTCACTCACTCACTCACTCACTCACTCTCATTTAGTTTTACCCCGCGATCGATCACAAAATTGCCACATCTACCCCTACGATCAGCGAATCATGCCAATCTTGCCAGTAATGTTACCTATTCCCAGCAGCAGATTGCCCCCAAGGTAGTGGTGGAGGGAGGGGGAGGGAATGGAGGAGGAAGGGGTATATGGAGGAGGGAGGGAGGAGAGGGTGTTAGGAGGGTGGGGAGAGGTGTTAGGAGGATGGAGGAAGGGGGAGGGGAGGGGAGGGGTGGAGGTACGAGTCAAACTCTTGACGTCAGAGTTTTCTTTTGGGAGGGGTGGGGGGTTACCGCATGAAACTATAATCACCGGACCCTGACCCTGAGCTGGACCTGAGCTGGACCTGAAGCTGACCTGGAGCCGGATCTGAAGAGAGTCGTACTTTTTTTATTATTATTTTTTGCAGGTTTCTGTTTGGTTTGATTTAGGTTAGGGTAAGTTATGTAATGAGAGCACCCCCACCACCTCCCACTCACTCCCATCCTCCCACCACCTTCCACTCCTCCACCACCCTCCTCCCACCTCCACCACCTCCCACCACCTCCTCACTCCCACCACCTCCCCACTTCTACCTCCCACCACCTCCCCTCCTCCCACCACCCCACCATCCTCCCCCACCATCTTCCCCACCACCTCCCACCACTTCCCACCATCCCACCATCTCCACCACCTCCCCACCTCCCACCACCTCCCACCACCTCCCACCACCTCCCACCACCCTCCCCACTCCCACCTCCCACCACCTCCCACCACCTCCCACCACCTCCCCACCTCCCACCCTCCCACCACCTCCCACCACCCCACCTCCCACCACCTCCCACCACCCACCACCTCCCACTCCTCCCACCTCCCACCACCTCCCACTCACTCCCACCACCTCCCACCACCTCCAGCCACCTCCCACCATCTCCCACTCCTCCCACCTCCCACCACCCCCACTTGCTCACTGTGGGTGGTTGCTGAGGGCTGCTGGGTGGAGGAGACTGTGCGGATGTCTGGTTCTGGGAAATAATTGGCATTGCGTGTGTGTGTGTGTGTGTGTGTGTGTGTGTGTGTGTGTGTGTGTGTGTTGTGTGTGTGTGTGTGTGTGTGTGTGTGTGTGAGGACCTGTGATCATCTCTTTTGTCGCAACATCATTGAAGACCATGTATGTATGTATGTATGTATGTATGTATGTATTAATCAGTACATTCCCTTATACAACGTTAACAGTAAATCACTCTAGAGATATTAATGCTAAGGTTAGGTTAATCCATCAAGGGCTGATACTCTGGGGATTAGCTAGTCAGTCCTCTTAGATTAGCAAGTGAGGATTAACTCAAGTTCAGTTCGTGTGTTGTGATCAGGTGAACAACAGGTGTGGTAGTGTTAGGTGAGGGTGTGTAATGATCAGGTGAACAACAGGTGTGGTAGTGTTAGTTGGGGGTGTGTAATGATCAGGTGAACAACAGGTGTGGTAGTGTTAGGTGGGGGTGTGTAATGATCAGGTGACAAACAGGTGTGGTAGTGTTAGGTGTTATGATCAGTGAACAACAGGTGTGGTAGTGTTAGGTGGGGGTGTGTAATGATCAGGTGAACAACAGGTGTGGTAGTGTTAGTTGGGGGTGTGTAATGATCAGGTGAACAACAGGTGTGGTGGTGTTAGGTGGGGGTGTGTTATGAGGCATTGATTCACCTCCTCCTCCACCACTGATCTACCTCCTACTCCTTCTACAATGATGGAGGTCAGGTCAGAGGACGTTAAGGGTCAACTCATAGGTGACTCATATATCAACAGAGGATCTCCCAGTTGGACCATCGTACAGTTTACGTCATTATCGTCTAGAGTTACGACCCCTGGGACTTTATTATGGCGCGGCGAGGACCATCAGTATTATTAAAACAGTTATGGCACCTTAGATTTCATTATGGCGCGAAAGTGGATAATATATATATTTTTTTATCATCCTTGTTAAAACAGTTATTGTGACGCGACTGTAATAACCCATAACTTTTGGGCCATTATTTTACAGTCATGGTCCCTCGTTTGGGCCATTATTTTACAGTCATGGTCCCTCGTTTGGGCCATTATTTTACAGTCATGGTCCCTCGTTTGTGGCCATTATTTTACAGTCATGGTCCCTCGTTTGGGCCATTATATTACAGTCATGGTTCCTTATGATCTGTTGTGGCGCGGCAGAGATGTGATTTAATCTCGCCTTTATCGCCAAACTTGTGTCTTGTGTCAAACTTATATATATATATGCATATTTCTTTTCTTTTGTATTTTTCTCAATTTATTTCATTTCCTTTATCTCCTAGTTTCGTCTATTGTCTTGTTCTCTTTGTTAAATCGTTTGGTTAATGGTGTTTAAATGGTTAAGTAGGAGTCACCTGTAGTTATAGTTCCTTAACGGCTCGACAATTAGTGGTTTTAGTGTTGTTTAATGGTTCTTTAATGGTCTCAGGCTGTTCCTTAATAGATGGCAAATAGCTCCTTAATAGGTGGTTAATAGCTCTTTACTATTTCTTTATACAGGTACTTAATAGTTCAATAATAGTTCTGAAATAGGTACTCAATAGAATACACACACACACACACACACACACACACACACACACACACACACACACACACACACACACACAATAAGCTAGGCAAGTGATTACACCCCTCAGTATAACATAAACACGAGGTCAGGGGTTCGATCCCTCTCCCCTGTGTTTTTTCAGTACTTGGTCGCCTCCTCCTTGGTGTCGCCCCCCGCCGCCCCTCTTCCTTCACTCCTATTCTTCCTCCAATACCTTTCTAACCTTCTTAACGTAGACCTTCTGACATGGCGTTAACATATTGGTATGGTGTTGACATATTAGCACCAATAGTAGGGCTGACTAGAGGCATTTTGGTTTAAACAACGTTGGAACTTTACCACCGTTAGGGTTGACATTTGGGGTGAGATAACGTTTATATTTTTCCCGGTAAAGATCTGGTGGCCTGGAAATTTCTTATCATATTGGTATATTTTTTTTTTTACTTACCTGTCGCCCGTGGAACTCTTGATGTGTGTGTGTGTGTGTGTGTGTGTGTGTGTGTGTGTGTGTGTGTGTGTGTGTGTGTTTATATATGTCCTAAAAGTCAGAAGGGGGGGGTGGGGGTGGGGGTTGGGAGGAAAGGTGTATTGATTTTTTATGAAGGGGAGGTGAAGGCTCCAGCTTTACCCCTGAAGCGTAAAGGTATCGACAGGTACGTCACAGGTGAAAGAATGTTTACCTTACTGATGTTTCTTTTCTCTTCTTTGATCTCTGTCTCTGTCTGTTTGTGTGTCTGTGTCTGTCTGTCTCTCTCTCTCTCTCACCTGGGTGTCCTTAAAAAACAACTATAATTAACCTCCCTTAAGCTTGACCAGAACAAACCTAACCTAACCTAATCTAACCTAACATCAGTACAGGTCACTAGTCATTGATAACTACCTCCGGAGGCTCTGACCTTCATTACAGAGTTATTGTAATATTGGCTTTATATTTCTTGAGTTTCTTTTGCTAAATGTACGATGGCATCCATACATACATACATAGGCTACATACATACATACATACATACATACATACATACATACTTTCACTACAGGTATAAAAATATTCATAGATATACATATACATACACAGACAAATATCTTGCTCACAGACAGACAGACAGACAGACAGACAGACAGACAGACAGACAGACAGACACATTACACCGAGTTTACAGTAAAGAAGAATAGAAAATAAACTCGTATCTTGACTTTGTTGTATAAACACCAAAGGTCAACCTCTGTATCTCCTCTTCCTAGTTGTTGTTGTTGTTGTTGTTGTTGTTGTTGTTGTTGGTTTAATATAAGAACTAAAACTCCTACATAAACAAATAAACTTAACAAATAATACTAAATAAATAAATAAATAAAATAAAATAATAATTAAATAAATCAACAGGTAATTGAATAGCAAATACAGGTTAATCGACGCTGATTGTAGACGTATTTGGTATATTAATAGCAAGGTTTAATAAAATACATACTAGAAAAAAAATTAAATTGTTAGAATTATAAGAAAAAATGAATAGCTAAATATATATACATTAAAAATAGCTTAATACATATACATAAAAATATATATAAATCCACTGTGTTTCATTTTACGGGACAGACTCGGATTTATATTACAACGGGAACAATAGACTGAGTCGTTTCCTTAAACTGTCTGATCCGGGATAATACCTCGAGTGACGTCATAGACACACTAGCGGGCGCTGGGTGTCTGAAGCAGGAAGTAATATGTGTCAAGACAGAGAGAGAGAGAGAGAGAGAGAGAGAGTCTAAATAAGGTCATTTATCTTGATCAGTTTATTCCAGTCTGGAAATTTTCCGCCGTCATCACACACAGTCGCTCTCCCTTTATCACCTCTCCATCACCCCTCCCTACCCTTTATCACCCCTCCATCGCCCCTCGCTGTCTCCTTCACCTCTCCCTTCCCCCTCATCCCTCCCTCCCTCACCCTCCTTTCCTTCCTTCCTCCCTCCCTCCCTCACTCTATCACTCCTCTCTCCACCCCTCCAACACCTTTCCATCATTCACGCCATCACCCCTCCCTCCCTCCCTCCCTCCCCATCATCCCTCCTTCCATACTCTCTTCCTCCTCTTCCCCTCGATTCTCTATCCATCCTTCCATCACCTATCTCCTCCCTCCCTCCCTCTCCTTCCCCCTCCCTCCTCCTCCCTCTCCTTCCATCCGTCACACAGTGTCCTGGTGCCTCAGGTCCATCTTAACCATGTGAAATAAGCCCCAGGATCCTTCCCCTACCTGGGCTCACTCTGTCTCTCCTCCCACTCATTATGGCAGGTAATTATTGTTGATAATGTCCTCCCAAAACCCAGTAGATGTTCACGGCAGCTTTATTATGAAGTGTGTGTGTGTGTGTGTGTGTGTGTGTGTGTGTGTGTGTGTGTGTGTGGCGCCCAGGATGAGAGGTGTGAGAGCTTGCTGTACTCCTCTTAAGGCCACTGAGCGTTCAAGAGAAACTGGCCTATTCGATCATTTAGTCCATTGGCCTTTCGTGGTGCCAGGCCCGGCTCCCTCACCAGCCAGGCCCAGCCCCCTCACCAGCAGGCCCAGCCCCTCACCAGCCAGGCCAGCCCCCTCACCAGCCAGGCCCGGCCCCCTCACCAGCCAGGCCCGGCCCCTCACCAGCCGCCAGGCCCGGCCCCTCACCAGCCAGGCCCGGCCCCTCACCAGCCAGGCCCGGCCCCTCACCAGCCAGGCCCGGCCCCTCACCGCGGCCCGGCCCCGGGCCCCCTCACAGCCAGGCCGCCTCACCAGCCAGGCCCGGCCCCTCACCAGAGGCCCGCCTCACCAGCCAGGCCGCCCCTCACCAGCAGGCCGGCCCCTCACCAGCCAGGCCCGGCCCCTCACCAGCCAGGCCCGGCCCCTCCCAGCCAGGCCGGCCCCTCACCAGCAGGCCGCCCCCCAGGCGGTGCCCGGCCCCCTCACCAGCCAGGCCCGGCCCCCTCACCAGCCAGGCCCGGCCCCCTCACCAGCCAGGCCCGGCCCCCTCACCAGCCAGGCCCGGCCCCCTCACCAGCCAGGCCCGGCCCTCACCAGCCAGGGCCCGGCCCCCTCACCAGCCAGGCCCGGCCCCCTCACCAGCCAGGCCCGGCCCCCTCACCAGCCAGGCCCGGCCCCCTCACCAGCCAGGCCCAGCGGCATTATCCCTTTGAAAATGATCGAATAGGCCAGTTCTTTTAGAGCTCTATATGGCCTCTTACTCTTATCCTGGGGCCCCGGGAGCACCTCTCCTACCTCTCACCCTGGGGCCCCGGAGCACCTCTCCTACCTCTCACCCTGGGGCCCCGGAGCACCTCTCCTACCTCTCACCCTGGGGGCCCGGGATCAACCTTTACTATGACACCGTGCACAGCGCTCAGTGTTATATTGTACTGTAGCTGTTCTATCTATCTATCTATCTATCTATCTATCCTCTCTCTCTCTTTCTCTCTCTCTCTCTTTCTCTCTCTCTCTCTCTCTCTCTCGCTCTCTCTCTCTCTCTCTCTCTCTCTCTCTCTCACACCATTTCTTTTCATCCTTATATACTTCATCTTCCCACAACCTGGAAACTTCTGGCTACATTTTACAGAATATTGTGAGCTGAAGAAATAGATGTAAAATATGAAGGGTTGGTGTCCTGGGTGTGGAGCTGCCAGGTATGCATATAGAGAACCTCATTTTAAAACATGGAATGCGTAATGTTTATCACTCACATGCTTTGTTCTGTCCCCTCCCCCCCTCCCCGCTCCCCTCTCCTACCCCTCCCCTCACCTTCTCCTGCTCCTCCCCCTCCACCCCTCTCCTGCTCCTCCCCCTCCCCCTCCCCTCCACCCCCTCCCCCTCCACCCCTCCCCTCCACCCCTCCCCCCTCCCACCAGAAACATAGAGTCTATATCTTTCATGTATTACTTTGTGGCATCACCTGAAAGATTACACACCTTGGTTGGGATTGGGTACGTTAGTTTACGGAAAGAGTACAGTAGGTTGGCGTAGGTTAGTTTAGCTTTGGGTAGGTTAGGGTAGGGTAAGCTATGTTAGGATTGGGTTAAGTTGTTCAGTATCAGATAATACGACTTAGTCGTAAAATCTGCTACATGTCCCCCCATATTTATATGATCTGGATCAAAGGCACAGAAACCTCCAAGAAGAGAGAAAAACTATAAAAATGGTCAGGTTAAATAGCCAGAGTTATCAAAGGTTAATAGTTACCAGAGGAAAATATTAACTTAGGTCATATTATATTACATTATGGTTCTATATTACTATATTATTCACTCGGTCTATTGAATCATCACGACACATCTCGACACATCTCGACGCGGCGATCCACTACTAAACACGGATTTAATATTTGTTTCTTTGTCTCTGGTGATGAAAGCGAGAGGGGAGGAACAGTACACAAAGGCGGCCTTAATAATTAATCACCGCTAGAGGACTCTGTGTTA
>NW_024738620.1:65000-90000 GCF_018991925.1 Homarus americanus | reverse complement strand
ACTTTATAGTTGTGCAGCGAATGTTAGGTTATGTAAGGCTAAGTGGAGTTAGGTTAGGTTAGGTTAGGGTAGATTAAGGTTGGTTAGTTTAGGTTTGGTTAGGTTAGGGTTGGTTAGGTTAGGTCAGACAAGGTTAGGTTAGGTCAGGTGAGGTCAGGTTATCCAATCATCGAATATAAATACACTAGAATGGCTTCTCTTGACTTGATCATAAAACACAACCATTGGGACCAAATTCCATCCTTATGAACACCTGTAATTAATGACTCTCTGTACGTCGACTACATAATGAATAAATACAAACTCTTTCCCCTTTTCCTGTACTAAACTGTATACATTAAATAACGAAACATATTCCCTACATAATTATTCACTACCTGTAAACTGGTACATGTATGTAATTACTGTATTGTCAGGTATGGTATAGGGTTTTAATTCAATTTACATATGTTTTTTATTTTGTATTTCATCGTTTTACTATTTTTTTTATTGTTATTTCCGACGCGAATACAAGCGTGGTGAGCGATGGGTGGTGAGTGGTGAGTGGTGGGTGGTGAGTGGTGGGTGGTGAGTGGTGGGTGGTGATGGTCCTTTCTCTTTATTATTTGTTTCCAGGTGTGTGTGTGTGTGTGTGTGTGTGTGTGTGTGTGTGTGTGTGTGTGTGTGTGTGTGTGTGTGACCAAACCATTTAATTTAACATTCAATTTTGGTCATCGTGTTATTGTTGTGGTTATTGTCCTGTTGGTTTTACCGAGTTGTGTAGGGTTCATACATACATCCATACATACATCCATACATACATACATACATCCATACATCCATACATACATACATACATCCATACATACATCCATACATCCATACATACATACATACATCCATACATACATACATCCATACATACATACATACATACATACATACATACATACAGTGGGGTAGGCACGTAGTGAAATATACAAGCCATACATCTGTATATACAGGACAAATGAGACATAGACAATACTAATGATGTATATTGAACCTGTATACATATATCTCTGTGCATACGACTACCTCCCCATGTATACGACTACCTCCCCATGTATATGACTATCTCTCCATGTATACGATTATCTCCCCATGTATACGACTACCTCCCCATGTATATGACTACCTCCCCATGTATACGACTATCTCCCCATGTATACGACTATCTCCCCATGTATACGACTATCTCCCCATGTATACGACTATCTTCCTCTTATCTTCACCTTAATGTAGTGTTGCTGGAGGGAAAGATCTTGTTACCTGCTGCCCAAGCGTCAGTCAGGCAGCAGGTGTGGTCATCAGGACTGTGTCGGGAGGGGGGGGGGGGACGGTATGTAAATGAAGACAGAGTGAGGGAAGTGTGCAGTAAAAGAAGTTACGACTCTTATCCTCTGTCTCTTTTAAGTTATTTTTTATTTGTTGATTTTTGTCGCTATCTATCTATCTATCTATCTATCTATCTATCTATCTATCTATCTATTTCTGTTTATTTTTGTTTTTTCTTTTGTTTGCGTGTGTCTTTATCTATCTATCTGTCTGTCTGTCTGTCTGTATTTATTCTCTCTCTTTCGTTTACCTGCGTCCCCATGTTGACAGCACCTGTACACCGAGCCCCAGGTAACCAGGTGGCGGCTGTGTCAACCCCTGGTGATACATAAAGCGCTCCACTCTCCGCTATAAAGACTGGCCACATGCAATAATCGTCAATGTTTACCCCGGGGCTAAATGGTGCATGGGAGGATGATTGATGGTTATTGCTGTGATTTTTAGTTGTTGTTGTTGTTTTGTAGTGATTTAATCCTAATCTAAGCTATCTTAACCTAATCTAACCTATCTGAATCTCTCCCGTTATTCTTGTGGTGATATTCGCGTTCTTGGAATCCATTACCACGCATATTCCCAAGACCCGTGACTCACCTCCTTGAAGAACGCCAACGCTTGCGTCCTCCTCAAATAGAACCATTCTCTTGAGATCTGTTGGCGGCGTTATCTTACTCCCTCCGTTTCTATGGTGACCTGTTGTAACACGAGGAGGGAAGGGGGGTAGGGGGGGTAGGGGGAGGGGTAGGGAGGGGAGGGGGGTATAGGTAGGTGGATGGGGAGGGGAGATGGGGAAGGGGAAAGAGTATAGGTAGGAGGAGGGGAGGGGGAAGATTAGGAGAAAGAGCAGGAGGAGATCATAAGACTCGGCTCATCGCTATATATAACTAGAGCTTCTACACCATCTGATAAGACGCACAGTGCTGGCAAGATGGTGCTTTATTTTCATCCCCAGGAGGCGCTGTGTGTGTGTGTCTTTCTGTGTACCTGTATGTATGTCCGTGTGTGTGTGTCTATGTACGTTATGTGTGTGTGGGGTGGGGGGGGTGTCATAGGTAACAAACACATCATTACAGGTAGAGAAAGTAATGAAGCATCGCCCACTTGGACCTCTGAACGACCCCCCCCCCTCCTCACCTTGATGACAAACAACACACAGGTATTTAATTAACAGGCAACATAACCAAATTGAAAGTTACGGTTGGGTTTCCTGCGTGGGTTCAGAGACTCGTGTGTGTGTGTGTGTGTGTGTGTGTGTGTGTGTGTGTGTGTGTGTGTGTGTGTGTCCAGCATGATCACTAACAACATTAAGTGTGTAAACAAACCCACGTGTGGGTGTGAGTAGGTAATGGTAGGTGTAGGTCGATGTAGGCAGATGGAAGCAGGTGTAGGCAGGTGTAGTAGGTTGGTGTGTGATGGACACATTCCAGGAGTTCTTGGCCAGCAGGTCCACCAGTTTGATGGCTGTATGACGCTTGGTCAGCTGTAGGACGACCTGCAGGAGGAGTGTGTCAAGTAGGAGGGTCACGGCGTCTGTGTTCTTGTCACCATCAACTTACTGTTGTTAAGTAGGACAACAACCAGATCCTCAGTCAAGGTGTCTTGGCCTGCAGCTGCAACAGGTGTATATATGTAGTAATACGGAAGAAAAGACCGTACTGCTGTAGGTCACACACAGGTGCCTGTATCACCGTCTCAGAGCGTCACCAGTCTGTAATCAGGGCAGCGAATTTGTGAGGCTCTTCATAGTTTCGTTGATCTGAGAGTGGGATGACGTTTGATCAGCAAACACCACAATCTTGATCCCAAAGAGAATATTTACCATCCATCGTGTGTGATGATATACCTGACTTACCATGATGGACTGTAGTAGGTGGAGGACCTCCTGAGATGAGCGTCGAGAGTCCTGCCATCTGTGTGTAGTCGACAGTTTTCATCTCTCATCTGATGATCCACCAAGTTCAACACTTCTCTAAATGAACGGAGACGAAAGCATCTTACCCTTACCCTCTGACTCCGGGGTTGTCAATAGACCCCCACATCTGCCGGGACTCTTCAAATAATAGATTGTCTGGGCTGCTGCTGCTGCCACTGCCGAACATAACATCTCACACGGCTATGATGAGCAACACGTTAACCAGGTGTCGTCAGGTAAGGTTAAGAGCTCCACACCTGCTCTCAGACAGGTGCCAGGGATACATCCAGGATTTGGGACTGAAGTGTTAGGCAGAAGCAGCTAATATTAGTTTCTTATCATACACTTTTTATGGTTGTAGAGGTCCTTCAGGGTGTGTTATGACCTTATCACTAGTTGTAGAGGTCCTTCAGGGTGTGTTATGACCTTATCACTAGTTGTAGAGGTCCTTCAGGGTGTGTTATGACCTTATCACTAGTTGTAGAGGTCCTTCAGCTGGCTCGAGGATTTAGTCTCCATCTTGAGTGACAACATTACATCCCTCCCCGAAAAATTATTCCATCTCAGCCGTTATATTTTAGACTTGTCCTGAGTTGAGTTTATGCAGATGATATGTGTGTGTGTGTGTGTGTGTGTGTGTGTGTGTGTGTGTGTGTGTGTTAGAATTAAATTGTACATGACGATAGCTCGGTATAGTAGGCAGCAGAGGGAAGCGTAGAGATAGTCCTTTGGTGTCAGTGGCTTACAGAGTCGTAAGAAGATTACCTGTAGAGATGTAAGCTGGAAGGGATACTGGCCACGACTATACCAATTACCTGACAGATATACAAGTTGACCGTGTGTGTTTGTCTGTCTGTGTGTGTGTGTGTGTGTGTGTGTGTGTGTGTGTGTGTGTGTGTGTGTGTATTATATTAATTATACGTGCATACAATACATACATGCACATACACATATATATTCACAATGCCCCAACACACACACACACACACACACACACACACACACACACACACACACACACACACACACACACACACACATACACACACACACACACACAGGAGGTGGCCATCACCTTTAACTCTTTTCCGATGTTTAAGAGACTCCTCAGTGTGTAGGGGCAGTCTTTGTCTGGCCTGGGGTGATGAGAGGAGGGGGAGGAGGAGGGGGAGAAAAATGGGGAGCTTCCTGTAGTGACTGGGAGAAAGAAAAGGGTGAAATTGCGAGAATGTCTTTGAATGAAAGTAGGAGAAAGTTCCGGGGTGAGAGAGAAAGTTCTGGGGTAAATGAGAGAAAATCCTACAGTAGCTGAGAAAAAGTCCTATGAAAGTACTGGTGTGTGTGACAAAATGATCCATCAGCATCACGTCTTAACCCAAATAACAGTGGACGCCATGGTATCCTCTCCTTGACGCACACCCTCTGCTCTATAGCCCAGACAGTCAACACGGCAGCCAAGTTAGGACATACAGTATATACCTAAAGCATCACAAATATCATCATCACACCAATTTGATCAGGAGACGGACCATGCAGCCACCACTCTCATGATTACTTCACTAAAACACACACACACACACACACACACACACACACACACACACATACACACACACACACACACACGCACACACACACACACGTGCACACACACACACACACACACACACACACACACACACACACACACACACACACACACACAAACACATAATTAGGTCGTTAAGGCTGCATGGTACGGGAAATGAACACGTTGAAATGAACTGACCGTAATGATGTTTGGTGCATCTGACCTGAGTCGTCTCTCACTGGGGGTAAGGGGGGGGGGTGAACACCTGAGGGAGGGTAATCTATTAACTCAGACCCGGAACCGAATTAGTATTTTGGCATGGCGTGGTTTGTATAGGTTAGGTTAGGTTAGGTTAGGTAGTATATATCAATGGGTAGTCCGGGAAAAATGGTATATACACCAGAGATGGGCAGCTAAAAATGTTACAGGCAATTACATGAAAGGAATGAACAATTTACACACAGGGGAGATAAATGACTCACGGTTAATCAACACAAAACGAAAAATGGATAAAGGTAACTAGAGTGTATTGTGCCCGCCCGGCTGGACCTGACTGATAGTGTTCTTCTGGCTGGTGAAGACTGTCCTGGTATAAGGGAGTATTATCAGAGCCAGTGATTCATTTTTGGTTTATTTTGTTAATTTTTTTATAATTCTTGTTATTTTGTGGAAGTTTTTATTGTTATTTGTAAAGAATTTTATCAGCTATGATTTTATGATGATTTTAAGGTATGATAACATTTGTTTATTTAATATTATCATAATGATATTGATGATAATATTGTTAAGGATAATAATAATAATAATAATAATAATAATAGTAATAATAATAATAATAATAATAATAATAATACTGGTCACACCACCTCTAATCTATACAGGCATTTAAGAAAAACTCATGTTTTATGACACACACACACACACACACACACACACACACACACACACACACACACACACACAGGAACACCTTATATATAAGTTCATAAACATAAGGTGATGGTGTTTACAGACAGATCCAATGTCTCACAGTAAACAAATGTTCATGACATAATTATAACCAAATATATCCCTCATGGTGTAAAACACATCCATCAGTAAGGTCAATATAGCAGTGATGTTGTTTTGAATGGATATATACGTCAGAAAACAAGAAGTTCATCTACCCTCCGCCAGTCCCCAGGTAAATGGCTATACACCTCTGATATCACGAGACAGGAGTAAACATTTGGGATCCGAGTCCTCAAAAATGTCGTAAGATTAATATATTTCTCGTAAGTGAAAGTTTTAAGAATACACAAACCTGGTTAACTTGGGGGAGAAAACACCTTAATTAGCATCACCCTGAGGTCATGTGTTAACTAGATACCTTCGCTTTAATTTATGTTGAGAGAGTAAATTAACTTTTATGGGTTTGTGAGTCTTCACTTAATCTCTTCGCTGTTGCCAGGTAAAATTACCATGAGAAAGACTATTTGAAGTGTTAAAATATGTTGTTGTTGTGTTATTATTATTATTATTATTATTATTATTATTATTATTATTATTATTATTGTTATTGTTATTATTATTATTATTATTATTATTATTATTATTATTATTATTATTATTATTATTATTATTATTATTATTATTATTGTTGTTGTTTATGTTGTTGTTGTTGTTGTTGTTGTTGTTGTTGTTGTTGTTGTTGTTGTTGTTGTTGTTGTTGTTGTTGTTGTTGTTGTTGTTGTTGTTGTTGTTGTTGTTGTTGTTGTTGTTGTTGTTGTTGTTGTTGTTGTTGTTGTTGTTGTTGTTGTTGCTGTTGTTGTTGTTGTTGTTGTGTTGTTGTTGTTGTTGTTGTTGTTGTTGTTGTTGTTGTTGTTGTTGTTTGGTTGTTGTTGTTGTTGTTGTTGTTGTTGTTGTTGTTGTTGTTGTTGTTGTCACACATTTTAGCCCCCATGATAAAGCCAGATGCTCCAGTACATAAAACAGTGGCCTGGCTTCACCCTATTTATCATGAAAGATTTTAAACCCTCATATGAATATTTTACGTGTGGGAGATCAGAGAGAGCACACAAAGAAACAGATGGGTGAGGCTGTTTAGGTGAGCTGACGTGAGGTGGGTGAAGAAAGACGACGTGTAAACAACAGAGGTTGGTGTTGTGTTGTGTTGTGTTGTGTTGTGTTGTGTTGTGTTGTGTTGTGTTGTGTTGGGTTGTGTTTTTGTCATGTTGTGTTGTGTCATGTTGTGTTGTGCTGTGTTGTGTTGTGTTGTGTTTGGTTGTGTTGTGTTGTGTTGTGTTGTATTGTGTTGTGTTGTATTGTGTTGTGTTGTGTTGTGTTGTGTTGTGTTGTATTGTGTTGTGTTGTATTGTGTTGTGTTGTGTTGTGTTGGTGTTGTGTTGTGTTGTGCTGTGTTATGTTGTATTGTGTTATAAGGTTGTATTGTGTTGTGTTGTGTTGTGTTGTGTTGTGTTGTGTGTTGTGTTGTGTTGTACGTTTTGTCATGTTGTGTTGTGTTGTGTTGTGTTGTGTTGTGTTGTGTTGTGTTGTGTTGTGTTTTATCATGTTGTGTTGTGTCATATTGTGTTGTGCTGTATTGTGTTGTGTTGTGTTGTGTTGTGTTGTGTTGTGTTGTGTCATGTTGTGTTGTGTTGTGTTTTGTGTTGTGTTGTGTTGTGTTGTGTTGTGTTGTGTTGTATTGTGTTTGTCGCGTTGTGTTGTGTTGTGTTGTGTTGTGTTGTGCTGTGTTGTGTTGTGTTGTGTTGTGTTGTGTTTTGTCATGTTGTGTTGTGTTGTGTTGTGTTGTGCTGTGCTGTGTTGTGTTGTGCTGTGTTGTGTTGTGTTGTGTTTGTGTTGTGTTGTGTTTGTCATGTTGTGCTGTGCTGTGTTGTGTTGTGTTGTGTTTGTGTTGTGTTGTGTTGTGTTGTGTTGTGTTGTGTTGTGTTGTGTTGTGTTGTGTTTTGGTCATGTTGTGTTGTGTCATGTTGTGTTGTGTTGTGTTTTGTGTTGTGTTGTGTTGTGTTGTGTTGTGTTGTGTTGTGTTGTGTTGTGTTGTGTTTTTGTCATATTGTGTTGTGTTGTGTTGTGTTGTATTTATGTTGTGCTGTGTTGTGTTGTGTTTATGTTGTGTTTGTATTGTATGTTTTGTCATATTTGTATTTGTGTGTGTTGTGCTGTGTTGTGTTTGTGTTGTATTTGTGTTGTGTTATGTGCATGTTTGTCGTGTTGTGTTGTGTTGTGTTGTGTTGTGTTGTACTGTGTTGTGTTGTGTTATGTTGTGTTATGCTGTGTTGTGTTGTGTTGTGTTGTGTTGTATTGTGTTATGTCATGTTGTGTTATGTTGTGTTGTATTTGTATTGTACTGTGTTGTGTTGTGTTGTGTTGTGTTGTGTTGTGTTGTGTTGTATTTTGTCATATTGTGTTGTGTTGTATTGTGTTGTATTTATGCTGTGTTATGTTGTGTTGTATTGTGTTGTATTTGATGTTATGTTGTATTGTATTGTGTTGTGTTGTGTTGTATTTGTATTTATGTTGTGTATATTTTTGTCGTGTTGTGTTTATATTTATATGTTATGTTGTGTTGTGTTTGTGTATGTTGTGTTGTTTGTCTATTGTGTTTTTAGGTTTATGTTGTGTTTGTGTTGTATTGTGTGTTGTGTTGTGTATATTTATATATGTTATTGTATATTTATGCTATGTTTGTTTATGTTGGGTATGTTGTGTTATGTTATGTTGTGTTGTATTTATGTTTTTTATCGTATTGTGTTGTGTTGTGTTGTATGTTGTATTTTTATCATATTGTGTTGTATTTATGTTTGTATTTGTGTTTGTATTGTATTGTGTTTTATATTTTGTCCGTTGTGTTGTGTTGTGTTGTGTTTGTGCTGTATATTGTATTTATTTTGTGTTGTACTGTGTTGTGTTTATGTTGTGTTGTGTTGTATTTTGTTGTGCTGGGTTTTGTGTTTTATCATGTTGTGTTGTGTCATATTGTGTTTTATCATGTTGTGTTGTGTCATGTTGTGTTGTGTGTTGTTACAGAAGAGATTGAAGAAATGTTTTAGACATCTCGTACTCAAGGGGCTGTCATCGTACTCAGGGGTGTCATCGTACTCTGGGGCTGTCATCGTTACTCAGGGGCTGTCATCGTGCTCGGGGCTATCATCGTACTCAAAGGGCTGTCATCGTACTCGGGGGCTGTCATCGTAATCAAGGAGTCTATAGGATATTTTTTCCTGAGACAATTGGTCAGGATATTTCTTTGTTTACATAAAAGTAACAAAGAATAAATAAAAACACAAAGGGCAAAAGACTCGTTGATACCTAACCTAACCTAACCTAACCTAACCTAACCTAACCTAACCTAACCTAACCTAACCTAACCTAACCTAACCTAACCTAACCCTCTCTATCCTTAATCTAACTCACCCTAAGTTTAGCACACTCCTAACATAACCTAACCTAACTTAAGCTGACTTATCCGTAACTTAACACAGTGGTTTAATATGAAAGTTGTGGACATGATTCAACTCGTGGTGTGGATATTGTCACAGCATTCCCAGTCTCACGGCTCAAGGGATTACTGGCTCAACTATTACTCGTATGATAACAACTAACTCTCTGTTGTCACCTATGTTGTTATTGTTAGTATTGTTATTGTTGTTATTGTTATTGTTGTTGTTGTTGTTATTGGTATTGCTATTATTATTGTTATTTTTTATTATTATTATTATTTTAGTAGTAGTAGTAGTAGTATCCAAATAACTATAATTTCCTAAGATATAACTCAATATATTAGTTATAGTACCATCAAAGGTTACAGTGTAATAGATCATTAACAGGTAAAACTATCATTTCTGTACTGAATTTTAATTTTGTTTCCTTCTTTTTCATCAAAATATGTCAGGTGTTGCGAGCAGCAGTGTTGCTTTTTGTGTTTCGTGTTAAGAATTGACAGGTAATTAAGGTAGATTAATTAACCTCTATAGATAAATGTTGTGTATTAATTGAAGGTCAAAAAGAACTTATTGTATTATTCCTTAGCGTTAAAGGTCATGTTATTATGGTAAGGGTCAACCAATGCCCTGCAGGGAAATGGTTTTATTGAATCATACCAAAAAAATCCTTCCTTCTATTCTTAACGTCTATGATATTTCTTGTGTTTTTGTCTCAGATTTTTTTTTAAAGTCTGACGTTATGATGTATGAGAGGGTGTTTGTTTGTTTGTTTGTTCCTCGTGTTTGTCAACTCGTTATTTAGTTAATGTTCTATTTTTTAATTATATTTTGTGTTTTATCTTATTTTTTTTCGTATTTCTATGTTTATTGTTTTTTTTTTATCTTCTCTGGGTATTTATTATGTGTTTATATTATAATTCTTTGATGATAATGGTTTAACCCCTCATCCTCCTCAAGGGGTTAAACCATCAACCTGAAAATATTAAACCATCGTTCTTGAATGGTTTAAAATTTATCCTTATGATATTAAACTTTATTAAATCATAGTTCAAGTAATTTTAAACCATCCTTGTCAAAATTTAAAACCATCATGCTGTTAAACCATCCGTATCAGAATATTAAACCATTATACTATTAAACCATCGTCGGTGAGTAATAAAACGATCAACCTAACCGCATTAAACCAATATCCTGTCAAAACAACATCGTCCTCAAAGGGTTAAATTCACCTGTAAACATAAACCAAATGATAAATAAAAGAAAAAATGATAAACACAGATAAGAAAATGTACAAAAAAATAACGCAGTGACTCCTAAAAGAAAACGAAAAAAGTGAATAAGTAAAAAAACAAAAAAAACAACAATAATAAACAACATCGTGATAATCCAGGTGTAAAGCAAATTAAAAACGGATGGTTGCACTCGAGTAAGATACCACGTAATAATAGGGGTCGTTTATACCTTTGATAACAGCGAAGGGCCAAAGGTTGTCAAGGTGTGTGTGTGTGTGTGTTTGTGTGTGTGTGTGTGTGTGTGTGTGTGTGTGTGTGTGTTGTCTATAGTTCAGGGTTATGTTGTTGGTGGATCGTATATATGTATTTATGTTAGATGAGTGACCTTGACATGTGACCTCTGACCTTTTGAAAGAATAAGATGCTAGTTGGGTTTGTTATGGTTATTTTATGTAGGTCGTTAGTTAGTTAAGTTAGTTTGTTTGTTTGTTTTATTTTATTTTGTTCGTTAGTGGGTGAGTGAGTGAGTGAGTGAGTGAGTCAGTGAGTGAGTGAGTGAGTGAGTGAGTGAGTTTGAATATTAAGGAGTTACAGTATTACTTTTTAGGTAGTTAAGTTACATTTAAGTTACATTTTAAGGATTTAAGTCATATTTTAAGCAGAAGCCAACAGCCAGGGTAAGAGAGACATAATACCAGGTAGTGGCTGACGGTGTATGATGGTCCACACTGATCCAAAGGCGTTAATAATGTGGTAAAGGTAAGTTTAGTGGTGACCAGGCCGTGGGTGTTGGCTGATGCTGTTAGTGAGAGGAAGTTAGTTCATTTAGGTGTTACGTTGGGTGTAGGGGGTGTAGGGGGGGCATGGGGTAGAGGGGTGTAGGGGGTGTAGAGGGGTGTAGAGGGGTGTAGGGGGTGTAGGGGGTAGAGGGGTGTAGGGGGTGTAGAGGGTAGAGGGGTGTAGGGGTGTAGGGGTAGAGGGGTGTAGGGTGGGGTGTAAGGTAAGGGGAAAGAGGAAGGGGTGTATGGTATGGGTAAGGATAGGAAAAGAGTATAGGGGTAAGGGGGGGGTAGGGGAAAGGGGGTGTAGGGGTAAGGGAAGGGAGGCAGTAGGTGGGCTCCAGTTTGTTTAATATTGGTGACGTCACTTAGAACTTGTTTGTGTCTCTCTCTTTCATGCCTTCCTTTCCCCTCGTCTCCCTCTACACTCTCCTTGCCTCCTCCTTTTCTCATTTCCCACCTTCCTTCCCTATCCCGCCTTCCCTCTCCTTCTACACTCACCTCACCCTCCCCCTCACTCTTGACCATCTCCCCCTCTCTCGTCTCTATCAGGACAGAGGGACGAACACCTGAGTGGCCCTCGACGTCACAGGTAAATTTCCTGGTGACGATATGACGCGGGTGCCAGTGCCTTGGAGAGTGCCACGCTTTTTCTGTCTGTCTGTTTGTCTGTCTGCCTGTCTATGTTTATTTTTTTTTACTGTATTTCTTTCTTTTTGTGACATTTTCATTTGAGCTACCCCCCTCCCTCTCCCTCTTAGAAGTCAGCCCACGTGACGTTACCCTCTTGAATCGCGTCATTATGTATTCATATTTAAAGGAATTCGTATGTAAATTTTCAGCATAAGAAAGTATCAAAAGAGATCCTTTGTTGGGAAATTATCACGAAGGAGAAAACGGAAGGACGGACGGAAGAAAGTACCAGTGGGTATTCTCCCCCTCTGCTTTTCCCTCCTCTCCTCCTCTCCCCAGTCCCCTCTGCTCTCCATCTCCTGTTCACCCCAGTCTTCTCCTCCCCCTCTCCCCTCCTCTCTCTCTCTTTCCTCCTCTCCCTTCTCTCCTCCTCTCTCACTCTCATCTTCTCCCCCTCTATCCTCTCATCCTAACTCTCTTCTTCTCTCCCTTCTCTCTCTCTCTCTCTCTCTCTCTCTCTGTTTCTCTCTCTTGCCTTCCTAGTTCCACAGTACACCGGGCTCACTGGCTTTGAAACATAGTACAGTACTGTGTTGGCAGCAGACAGTACACTTTATCAACTTTGCTTTATAGTGAGGCCGCCTGAAAGTGCACACGGTCTCAAAACTTTTTAATGGTAGATGGGAAAGCTTTGTAATCAAGAGCCAAGTAGTCCCGGGACAGTAACAATGCTAGTTTGTATGTGAATGGCCGTGTTTGTGTCTCTCTAGGTAGGGATAGGGAGTGGGGGTCGGAGGTAGGGGTGGTGGGGGGTCGTGTTGTGGGTGGTCCGTGGTGGGGGTCGTGGTGGGGGGCTGTGATGGGGGGTCGCTGTGGGGGGTCGTGTTGTGGGGGTCCGTGGTGGGGGTCGTGGTGGGGGTCGTGGTGGGGTCAGGTGGTGGGGGGTCGTGGGGTCCGGTAGGAAGTGGGATTCATGTAACTTCGAAAACGTCAAAAAAAATCATATTGGGTCTTAAGATACCTTCTCATAACACGGCGAATTCTACACCAGTACAGATTTTCAGGGTTTTTTTTTTTTTACAGTGATGTGTTTAACTTTAGTTCCTACGGATCTTTTTCCAATCCTGTTGTAATTGAATGGATATATTTCTCACTAGTGATAATCTTTTTCATTGATATAATATTGCTGAATCTTTTTTTTTTCTTTTTTTTTCGTATATTATTATTATTTACGTATTTTAGTTATTGTAGTTTATTTCGTTTTTAATGGTTGGTGGTTTTATTTTCATCATTTTTATTTTGTTTTTAATTAATATTATCTGTTTGATTTATCCTTTTTTTTATTTTATTTTCGTTTTGTTTTTGTCTTTTTACTGGAGTCATGTTTTATTGTCTTTATTATTTATCTCTTTTGGTTGTTTTATTTTCTTATTCAGTCTTGTGTGTGAGAGAGAGAGAGACAGAGAGAGAGAGAGAGAGAGAGCAGTGTTACCAACTATCTGGTATTATTCTGACCAATAGGAAACTGTCCTCCACTATATTAACCAATGGGGTGTTGACTGTTTCCCAGGACCACAACAACACCTCTTTTTAATTACAACTTAAAGTAAATTTACGATACGAAATTAATGTACAGATTATTAATGAGTCGTGACCTAACCTAACCTAACCTAACCTAACCAAACAGTGAACGCTGATTGGCTTTTTCAGTCCCCTAAAAATTGTTGAATCTATTTGTTGTTGTTTCTGGTTAAAGATTTGTTTGTTAGTTTTGTTTGTTCACTGTTAAGGATTTCTTACCCGCTATCCTTTCTTATTTTTACAGCTTCCTCCTCCTCTCTCCCTCTCCCTCTCCCTCTCTACTTCTCCAACTCTTCTCCCTCTCCCCTGGCTACATCTGCCTCCACCCCTCTCCTCTCCCTCTCCCCTCCCACTTCTCCAACTCTTCTCCCTCTCTGGCTACTTCTGCACCTCCCTGCTCCTCTCCTCTCCTCTCCTCTCCCTCCTCCTCCCCTCTCCTTCTCCAACTCTTCTCCCTCTCTCTAGCTTCTTCTGCACCTCCACCCTCTCCTCCCTCTCCTCTCCCTCTCCCTCTCCCTCTCCCTGGCTACTTCTACACCTCATCCCCTCTCCCTCGGCTTCTTCTGCCTCCACCCCTCTCCCTCTCCCTCTCCTCCCACTTCTCCAACTCTTCTCCCTCTCTCTGGCTGCATCTCACCTCCCTCCCTCTCCCTCCACTTCTCCAACCTTCTCCCTCTCTGGCTACTTCACCCTCCACCACTCTCCCTCCCTCTCTCTCCTCTCCTCCCTCTCTCTACTCCAACTCTTCTCCCTCTCTGGCTACTTTCACCTCCACCACTCTCTCTCCTCTCTCCTCCCTCCCCACTTCTCCAACTCCTTTTCTCCCTCTGGCTACTTGCACCTCCTCCCCTCTCCCTCTCCCTGGCTACTTCTACACCTCCTCCCCTCTCCCTCTCCCTCTCACTCACCCTGTTTATTTCCCCAACTCCTCTCATTCTCCCTCTCACTCTCCCTGTCTACTCTCATCACGCCAAACTCTCCAAGCAAATGGACTGCAATAACCGCCTCCACCACCCCTGGACGGACCAGTAATGCCTTTCTTGTAATTTAGCTTTAGTGCCATTACCGGGAAGAGTGCCACGCTCCAGACAGCACTGCCACCATTCCTACTGTAGTTTTAGGCAACTTATCAGGACTAAAACCGAAAACTCGAACCTGAATCCGAACTCGAACCCGAACTCGAACCCGAACCCGAACCCGAACCCGAACCCGAAACAGAATTAGAATTGTTGTCTTTATAAACGTGAGGGTTTGGTTTTGGTTAAGGGTTAGGTTAGGTTTGGTTAAGGTGTTTATTCATCAGGTAAGGAATAAGACGTTGAAGAAGTGAAAGGTGAGGAGGGAGGTCGTTGCTACACATCTCCTTAGTATATACACCATTAGCCTATAGATCTCTCCCTGACCTAAGTTAACAGGTAGAGGAATTTAGGCAGCTTAAGCCAGTCAGGTGGAATACAGGAGTGTCTTGGAGTGGGGGAGGGGGTCAGGGGGTGGCGCGGGGGGAATCAGGGGGCGGATAGGGGTTCAGGGGGTGGCGCGGGGGGAGTCAGGGGGCGGGTAGGGGGTAGTAAAGGGTCAACTGGGGAGGGAGGGGAGCCGAAAAGATTAATTTTTGGCCCTTAATGTGGGTTTTATTTTCCACCTTGGCGCTCAGTTGGGATTTTATTTAGTTGATTTTATTTCGTCTTTTGTTAGGTAGTTATTTTTGTTTTTTATCGTTGCTCTGTAAATAATGTATAGTTTATTGTATTACATAAAGGTGAGATGATTGACCATACATTCATACATTCTATCGTTTCCTGGATTGAATGATGTCTGCAGGATAGACTGTATGATGTATTTATTAGATGCGGTAAATAAATGGATAGATAGATGGAGAGCGAGACAAACATATATGAAAAGGTAAATAGACAGATAGACAGATAGACAAACAGAGAGACAGATAGACAGAGAGAGAGAGACAGATAGAAAAATATACGGACAGACAAATATACCTACGTTGCTCATATTGAAGACATGATAACACACACACACACACACACACACACACACACACACACACACACACACACACACACAATCAAGGGGCGGCCTCCCACAAGATCAATATTGAATCCTGACTGTGACTCCCGCTAACCTGACGTGTACCCAGGTCAGTCCTTCACCTGCCGGATACCTGGGTGGTTCATCTTGTGATAACGTAGGGGAGGTGGGGGAGGAAAGAGGGTGTAAGGGTGGTATTGGGGTGTAGGGTGTGTGGGGTGATAGTGGTGGGTGGGAATGGGGAAGGCATTGTGGTGGTGGTGGTGGTGTAGTGGTGATGGTGGTGGTGGTGGTGGTGGTAGTGGTGAAGATAGGAGGTGGTGTTAGGCGGCATTCCGACATTAACCTGGAGACCATCAAAGGGTGTGTGTGTGTGTGGGTGTGACTGTCTGGGAATGTCTGGGAGAGTGTTGGTGTCTGTAATTGTCTGGGGGAGGGGTGTTTGTGAGTGTATGTGAGAATCTGTATGTGTCTGGGAGTAGTTGTGAGTGTCTGGGAGTGGTTGTGAGTGCCTGGGAGTAGTTGTGAGTGTCTAGGAGTGGTTGTGAGTGTCTAGGAGTGTCTCGAGTGTCTGAGTGCTTGAGTGGGTGTTCATTAAGGGCGCCGACCTGCCAGGCGTGTGTGTGTGTGTGTGTGTGTGTGAAGACTTCCGAACTTTCCTCAGACAGCAAGGCCACTCTCTCTCTCTCTCTCTCTCTCTCTCTCTCTCTCTCTCTCTCCACACAGCTATACATGATGACAGGAATCTCTCACCATCAGTAGTTGGTTCGAGAACATCTAATGATTTCTGGGGGACTCGAGAGACGGCAGGACTGGAGAGAGAGAGAGAGAGAGAGAGAGAGAGTAGCCTGGAGCACAGTAGATAAAGCGCATGGATTATTATATACACATTCAGAGCAAATACACACACACACACACACACACACACACACACACACACACACACACACACACACACACACACACACACACACACACACACACACACAACATGCGTTCATAAATCTCATTCCTGCCAACATATTCCCTGTACACCAGAAGCCTTGAAGTAAAACCCGGATTTATAACTTACAGGAGAGATAACTTGTACGTGAAGCTTAGTCTAGTGTTGGGTGGTGTGTGGGTGTTGGGTGGTGTGAATGGTTAACGGTGCTTCATAACCCTGACATTTGAAGCACCTAAAACCATAACAACAACACAAGGAGAAGAACTTGTGGCCGTGGTTTAATAACAACTCCTCCTTCACCTTCCTTCACTTCACCAAACTCGTACACAAAATTCTTCACCAACTTGGGATGACTCCGTCTGTCTGATTTTTAATTGCATCCTCCAAGAAAAGGCTTTGATATTTGCCCTCCCTTCGCCCAACTTTCCTCTTCCCCTCCCTCTCTCCCTCCCTTACCTCTCCCTCCTTTCTTCCTTTGTCACCTCCCTCCGTCCTTCCCTAAACTCTTCCCTCTCTCTGTTACTTTCTCTCTCCTTCATTTACCTCCTCCCTCACTCCTTCACCTAACTAACCCCATTCTCTCCTTCCCTTACCCCCTCCCTCCTTCCCTTACCATCCCCTCTCTCCCTCCCTCCCTCCCTCAAACTCTTCCCCCTCTCCTTAACCCCCTCCCCTTCCTTAGTCTTGTCCCTGCCCCTCTCCTCCTTCGCCTGGTGGCACTTACGCTGTGAATATGAATGACGTCATTGACCTAGGATGATGACTTAACCCTGAATAGTCTGACGGAGTTGTCAAGAGATCCTGATTTGCATTTACGTGAGTGTACATGGAAACTGCCTTGGTTTTTTATTCTATCTATCTATCTATCTATCTATCTATCTATCTATCTATCTATCTATCTATCTATCTATCTATCTATCTATCTATCTCATGCTTATCTGATACTTGTGATACTTGTAATATATTTCAAATTATTAAAGTTTTTTTAATGATGGTTAAGTTATTCATTACTGCATCCGTATAGAGAGTTGTACTGCACTGTGTCTCGTTATCGGTAATGGTTGATGAACTTGTGCGGTTGCCAGTCTTGTGGTGTATTTACAGACCTTTGTTGTGGCGTTGTATTGATGTTTTAACGTTAACGGAGACCACTGTTGTTAATTTATCTCAGGTTGGGATTCTCTCTCTCTCTCTCTCTCTCTCTCTCTCTCTCTCTCTCTCTCTCCCATAGTGACTAACCTGCCAGACTTCAGGTGTCCCGTCCCCGACACACACACACACACACACACACACACCTGTACGGGAGAGAGAGTGATCATAATTAAGGTGAGAATCAGATAATTTATTCTTAAAACAGGAGTGTACAGTTACCTATTGTAATTATAAAGTACAGGTAGTGTTATAGTCTTGTTCCCTATAGAGAAAATTCTGGGTTATATAAATAGAAGAGAATTACAAAATAAAACATTATTCTAATATATAACACCATTCAAAAATAAAAACAGAAGTCAAAATTAAAAAAAAAATTCTAAAATAAAAACAGAATTTTATAATCAAACAGAATTCTAAAAATCTAAAACAAAACAGAAATCTAAAGGGAAATTTATATATATAATACAAAAGTAAAACCGAATTCTAAAATGCACACTCGTAAAGGCAGTGAAGACTCGTGTAGGCAGATCAGTAAACAAAAGCTTCAAATTCCGATTATTGAAAACCGAATATGGATTATCTGCCCAACTTGAGAGTGGTCACCATACCTGCACTCAGCTCACTGCACCAGAGACAGAGAAGATAAATAGTGAATAAAAAGAACAAAAAGATACTTAGAGCAATAATGAATAAGAATCATAATAGAAATTAATGATAGCTGGGCCGTATATAAAATGCTTGAACAGGCAGTAGAGAGTGAATATTAATTATGAATTGTGTTAATAATAATAATAATAATAATAATAATAATAATATCCAATAGTGATGTTAATAAAATCCTATAATAATATTGATAATGTGTAACGATTGATGAAGGTTAGTTAATATATAATGATTGGTCATGATCAAATTATAAATACTAAATTACAGACGCACGGAAAGTGACCAATAAACATTCAAGAATTTAACACCCATAAACATAGATAAGCAAACTCACCAACATACAGACAGACAGACAGACAGACAGAGAGACCTTGATCAAACTTCCCAGGAATTCGATTTGTTAATTTCCGTTCCATTGGTCACGGTCGTAAAGGCTCATGGTATGTCGTTTTGGGAGCCACTTATGTACACACACTTGTAATGACGACCATTTGACACACGAATGGTAGACTGTTGCAGGTGACAGGAAGCATCACTTTAGACGGTACAAAATGTTAGCCGCGCCCAAGTAGACAGAGGTGTGTGTGTGTGTTGATGTGATTAAGGCTTAGTGAACGATGCTTAACAACCCTGGTAATTAAACCACTTCTATAAACAAGAAACTACGAGAAACAATTCTAACCACGGCCATAGTAACACCCGCCGTCGAACACTTAACAACATACGAACCAGGAGCAGCAAAGTAAAATTTTACGTCCATTAAATATATTTCTCTTTTAGGCTGCAACACAACCCTTAATTAAAACAAACGTTGACGCCTGCTAAACCGAAACTGAATTTCTGCTCTCCGACACCTTTTCAACACTACACATCACCCCTCCACCCCCCACCCCCCCACCCCCTATTTCGTGATCATTAAGGAAAACGTAAATTACACGTTACACAGACTGGGTTAATTGAAATAGAAAATAATTCAGAATTTCTCTGCGTCTATAATGCACCTCAACCTGACCATCACTTAATGAACGAGGGCACTGACAAGCCGAATGAGAGGTGAGATATTGACACACTCAGGTCCCACAGTTTGAGACAAAAAAGTGTTTACAGGTACATCGGCTGAGGTGTGAATTATTCGTGTCAGGTGAGGTTGGTCAAGCGCCAACACACAACTGAGTCACTTGATCCTTTATGTGTTGTGAAGTATTTGTATGACGCCAAATGTGAAATGTACAACAAATGTGATAGTATTCGAAATGTAAAATATGCAATAAAGCTTAATATTGGACATGTAAAGTATTTAAGAAGGTAATATTTGAGGTGAGGTAAATGAAAGGTGTTTAAGAAAAGAAATACCTGAAATACTTGTTAATTATATAAGATAAATAATACTTAATAATTCTCACTAGGTAAAGGTGTTGAAGGTAATTAATTAGACTTAACTAGAGTCATGAAACTGACATATAATTCAAACTTTTTTTTTTAAGAGACAAATTTAAAAATAATATATATGTTTTCCTTTTGGTTATTTACTAAACTTTGGAAATAATTCTTTAATACACAAAAGTATCCCGTATAAAAGAGTTTAATTAATGGGGAACTTTGATGTTTTGTAAGAAAGAGAGAGAGAGTGTGTGTTTGTGTGTGTGTGTGTGTGACTCACTCTACTTCTACTAATAACAGGTAACAAAACTCCATACTTGACTAATGACTTTACTAATTAGTTTGTAGATTTTTCCTATAATCACAAATGTTGTTTGATGATTACTATGCTAATTAATTTATTCATAAAACTTATTCTTATTGGTATCAGAAGAATTTATGTTATTGCTATCGGGAGATTGGTATTGTTATTGGTATCGGGAAGTATCGGGAAGTATCGGTATTACTCCTTCTTATCTTACTCACTGTAATGTTAACACCATAGTTATTACGGTACTATTTATATGTTAATTATTGCAATATTGGTATGGTAGTGATGAGTATTGCTGGTATTATTATTTGAAATATTCATAATACAGGTAAGTTTAACACTGAGAATATTCTTAAGAAGATTATGTTAATAGCTGTAATATTTGTAACGTAAATTACTGTAATATTGTTGATTATTATTGTCGTAATGATGATGATAGTAACAGGTGGGTAATATTCGTCGACACCTGTAATTAAAAATGACTCCCTCACTTACCTGAAGCCGTGTCAGTTAAGTCATTAAGGATGGTTGTTTGGTGGTGATGAGGGTGTGTGTGTGGTGGTGATGAGGGTGTGTGTGGTGGTGAGGGTGGGAGTGTATTTTAGTGTTGGAGAGAGAGAGAGAGAGAGAGAGAGAGAGAGAGAGAGAGAGAGAGAGAGCTTCAACACTCACCAGACACTACCCAGGGGGGGAGGGAGGGGGCACCATCTCTTCACTCAGAATAAAAATAAATATTTGAACATTTTGATACCAGTAATGTTTAGTTTGTAAAGGCAATTTCACCACATGTTTCTAAATTGCGTTGTACATTTTGCTATTACACAGGGACTGAACTTATGGTATGAGTAAAGAAAATTGGTGTGCGATATTCACCCCGTTAGTGTACACCTGTGATGTATGGATGTAAGGCTAATTATGTCTGGAAAGGTGTGCTCGACGACGTTCTACTGAGAGTCTTGAGAGCATGAGAAGTGATCAGTGTAGACAGGTGTAGTTGTTATGTTACAAATGTGTTCTGGGTTCGGTTCTGGGTTTGGTTCTGGGTTCGGTTCTGGGTTCGGTTCTAGATCTGGTTTTGGGTTCGGTTTGGGGTCCGGTTCTTTCGTCGTTCTCACTGATGTCACTTACCTGCAGCTATTAAAGTGATCCCAGGCCAGTTATACACCTCGTCCTGCCGCTGTTATTAATATTCATCAGTACAGGTGTATATATATTTTAGAGATAACCAGGTATAATATATAGAAGCAACCATACTTTCAATATTTAATAGTGTACCAGAGTCTACATTCATAAATACTGTGTTCCCTAAATGGTACTAAGTTAATGTACTCAGTTAAGGTAAAGTCTTGGTGTAACATTGTTCCTTAACTAGTGGCAAATTAAGGTGTTAATTATGAGATTCTCAGTGTAATTTTGTCCCCCTAACTGGTGCTAAGAGAACGTATTAGTTAAGGTAGAGTTAAGGCGAGGCTTTTAGTTTTAATGAAGTCTTTCTAAATTTTCAAAGCAGTTTTAGTTATTTTCTTGTTTTATCGTAAAGTGAGTCAATTAGAGACGTTCTTACATCTCAGGTCACATAGAAAATTCAACGTACGAATGATTAATGGCTAAGGGGAAACAGAATCAACCTCTAGGCAATCAGATATTAAGGAGAGAATTGGAAATACCTGAAGATGAACCGTCCAGCTTATATCACCTTAACTACTCTGACGTTAACCCACCCTAACCTAACCCACTATAACCTAACCTAACCTAACCTCCCCGGGTAGCGCTAGGTATGTTTAATCAACAGGTTAAATAAGCTGGGGGTAATCTTCAGGTGATCCATGGTTTTGTAAGGTAACTGCTCTTAATGCTGCTGGAGCCTGATGATGATGATGATGACGATGACGATGATAATGATGTTAACTTATAATGCTAAATGACAATGATGACACTGACCATGATGATGATGATGATGATGACGATAACGACGACTATAACAATGATAATGATGATGATGATGATGAGTACACTGGGATCAATAATAGTACTCAACACAGCATCACTACGCCAGGGAGAGTACCAGGCAGTGCACTGTTTTACGTGCTCGTGTCAGCTAACCATTTTTTTTTCGAGTTTTTTGTTGTGGGAAATTGTGTTGAGGAGGACAGCTTCAAACAGGCAACACTCATTGGAAAGTATTGCAGCGTAGTAGAGATGAATGACATACAGGGTGGAGGCATTTTACAAGAGAGAGAGAGAGAGAGAGAGAGAGAGAGAGAGAGAGAGGGAGAGAGAGAGAGAGTCAGGAAGAGAGATAAATAAAACAGACGACAAACAGAGGGGGGGAAAAAACAAAGGAAGAGAAAGAAGATGAAGACAAGTAAAGAAATTGGCAGCTAAAGTAAAGGATATAGAAAAACGATAGACAGGCAAATACAGAGAAAGAGAGAGATAAACAGACAGGCAGATACTTAGACAGATATACAGATAGAAAAAGACAGATATATATTAGACAGATAGACATGCAGACGGAAAAAGAGACATATTAAGACAACCAGACATACAGATAGAGACAGAATTATATTAAGACAGACAGACAGTAGACATACAGTTAGAGAGACAGTTAGACAGACAGACAGACAGAGCGTAAAGAGCTTAAGGAGTAATAGGTAAGAGAGCTATTTTTTTTTTACGTGGTGATAGTTAAGATTCCATGAAGCTTAACTTTCAAGCTTATACATATTGGGGTGTCAGCTATAATGAGATAGAAAATTATAGCTTTGAAAGTAACATATGGGAGAGAATATTATTATACATGTGTCAGCTATAGCTATGAGATACTTAGCTTTAGCTGTGAGAGAAAGTATGCAAAAAAATATATATTAAATGATAAACAAAGTGACAATTTGTACATTATCTCACCTAATGGTTTTTGACTTAATATCAGCTGAAGTTTTGGGATACTTATTTTATAGCTTCCCCCCTCCCCATCCCTCCCCATCCCTCCGCGAGATATTTTAGCTGTGGGGAGAAAAATTGGCAGACAATAGAGTATGAGAAGATGGTAGTTAGGGTAGCATGATAGCCTGAGGGAGTGAGGGGCTTACCTGTGTCTCATTTGTGTCACCTGTGTCTCACCGATAAGGGCGACACCGACACAAGAAATAAGGTTTATTTTACTCAGATAGTTTCAGTTCTCTCTCTCTCTCTCTCTCTCTCTCTCTTCATCTTAAGTCTATTACTATAACGAGGCAGCACGACGGGGACCAAAGTTTCATCAGGACAGAGACTCTTCGACCCTACTAGATGGCCCTCACTAACTCCTGGCACCCGATAGCACTCGATATCAACCCTATGGCACACAATGGCACTCTATGACACCCGATGGTACTCTAAGTGTTTGTAAAGGATGTAACCAGAGCCTCGAGTGCCAGCTAGGGGGGGGGGGGTGGCACTCAAAACATATCCTAGAAATATACAGAATCCAAAGAGGTTCCAAGGTTCAGTACTTTAACCATTAGGTCTGAAGGTCCTTAGTAATAGGGGTCCATTAAAAGTAAAAGGCCCATTAGGTTAATTGGTTAAGTTAGTGTGGGTTAAGTTAGTTAATCTGAGGATAGTTTAAGCTGGGTTGAGTTACGTTACGCATGACCTCCCTCCCTCCCTCCCCTCTCCCTGTTGTTGTGTATTTTCACCATTTGGCTTCTGTATTTCTTTACCACACACACACACACACACACACACACACACACACACACACACACACACACACACACACACACACACACACACACACACACACTGCACCATTATCTAGGTGAGTGTGGGTGGTGTCCATCAAGTAGTCCTGCACCACTATTGTGAGGTTGTGTCTGAAGGTGTGTGTGTGTGTGTGTGTGTGTGTGTGTGTGTGTCTCGCCTTTACGCTTCTCTCTCTCTCTCTCTCTCTCTCTCTCTCTCTCTCCTGCCTTCGGGCGGAGGGAGGAGCTCTGGGGGTCTGGGGTGGGGTCTTGGGGGAGGTCTTGTAAGGCGGAGGTCAAGCAGTGGAGTGAAAAGCCATATTCTTTGTTATATTGGGTACGTCTATTTTGGGCTCAGGACTGTGGCTGTGTTTGCATCATTGTGATATAGTGTAGCGTTAGTAATCCCTGTTGCTAGTTTATTCTGGTAGGTAAATACTGCTCGTTAGTTCAGCTACACTCACTGCCCTAAATGTCAATCCAATCAAATGAGTTTATATTTGAGATTAAGGTTACCAAGTGTTAATCTCTCCTAACCTAACCTAACCTAACCTAACCTAACCTAACCTAACCTAACCTAACCTAACCCAACCCAACCTAACCCAACCTAACCCAACCTAACAATGAGATAGATAGATAGATAGATGGATAGAGTGGTTGGTAGGTTAATATATTGATAAAGTGAGTGACAGACAGACAGAGAAGACAGACAGACAGACAGAGAAGACAGACAGACAGACAGACAGACAGACAGACAGAGAAGACAGACAGACAGACAGACAGACAGACAGACAGACAGACAGACAGACAGACAGACAGACAGACAGACAGAAGACAGACAGACAGACAGAGAAGACAGACAGACAGACAGAGAAGACAGACAGACAGACAGACAGACAGACAGACAGACAAATATATACGTCTACCTGCTGTACGTGAAGGCAGGTTAATTAGAAGAGAGTGGCGGGAGTATTGAGGCAACACACGGCGCTGTCCGGCAGGTGGGTGGTGGTTAATGGTCATTCTTAGGCTGATGGACTGTTGGCTCTCCTTCATCCTCCTCCTTCTCCTCCTACATCCTCCTCCTCCTTGCCTCTCCCCTCCTACTTCCTCCTCCTCCGTCATCCTCCTCCTCCTTGCCTCCTCCTCTTCCCTCCCACATCCTCCTGCCTCCTCCCCTCCTACTTCCTCCTCCTCCCCATCCTCCTCCCTTGCCTTCTCCCTCCTACTTCCTCCTCCTCCGTCATCCTCCTCCTCCTTGCCTCCTCCTCTTCCTCCC
>NW_024738620.1:50000-60000 GCF_018991925.1 Homarus americanus | reverse complement strand
AATCTAAAGTTTATGGCGACAATAATACAATTTAATGAGTATAACACAAGTATTTGTTATAGGTAATACAATATTTGTTTGTTTGTATTTGAATATGTGCTTCTGGGCATCTGAAGACACACACACACACACACACACACACACACACACACACACACACACACACACACACACACACACACACCTCAGAACACCACCTCACGAATCTAAACCAAGGAAAATCAACACTTATATCGTAGTGTATGAGAGGTGAATGTCCCTCGTCAAGGTTGAACGAGGCATGTTATTGCTCAGATCGGCTCCTACGGTTTATCAAAACAGATTGTGTTTCCATTCCCGGGCCTGAGTCACCCACCCCATGATGTTGTTAACGAAACACCTTCTGTTCATGGCGTTATTAACTGGACGATTTTATTCAGTCAAGTCTCTGTTTTTTCTTTCCTTTATATATATATATTTGTTGGGTGTGTGTGTGTGTGTGTGTGTGTGTGTGTGTGTACTCGGAGGCATACGTCTGTGTATATTCAGTAATGTGTTTGTATGTAAATATTTCTTTCATATCTAAATGTAAAATTTGTACAAGTTACATCTTTGATCTATACAAACATTTAACATCTGTTTGAAGTGATAACACAAACTACTTGAGGAGACTTGAAACTGTTAGCTAATATGACCAAGAGGCACTGACAGGTGTACCAGGTGGAGAGGTAATGATTTCAGTCAAGTTTGGTTCATCTATTGGGACAAGGTAACTGAATTTTTCGTTATGATTAGATTTAGGTCAAAGGTCATAACTGAAGGTCAAAACATAAAATCAGGTAATTCAATATGTCCATAAATTCAAGGTCAGAGGTCACACATGAATCTTAATAGGGAGATATTACCCAGTAACGACCTTCTTGTTCTCCACGACAACATAAAACCAGTGAATAGTTTCCTGCACCTAAAGCTGAAGTTCAAAATGTTTTAACAGGAAACGAAATAATTTGTGGAAAATACTTTTAACACTGTAGCAACATAGACTATTTTGTCCGTTTATTTGTTGTCGACCTTTAACGAGACTACAGACTCTCACAGTGTAAATACAAAGAAAGAAATAAAAGCTTGTGGTGTATATCCTTCACTCTACTGGATATCTTTTATATACCTGTACACGACTCTCTGTACCTGGGGTAATGTAGCTTTTGTGTTTATTTTATAGCTGAATATTTTACACGATATTTTACATAAGTTTTATAATGTTTAGGTTTTATTTTATTATTAATCTATTTTTTATTCTTGTGGGAAAACTATTTAATTCTCTCTCTCTCTCTCTCTCTCTCTCTCTCTCTCTCTCTCTTTTCCGTCATCAGATATGCAAAGTCAGTAGAGACACAAGACTTGGGGGGGGAGAAGGAGGTTGACGGACTTAAAATATGGATAGTTTCTAGGAAGGTGGGGAGTCGAGGAGGACCTTGAAGAAGCAGTAGATTAAGTGAGGATCAGCGAGGAGGAAAGGATTTTGCTTTATGGGTGAGGGAGAGAGGGAGGGAAGGAGGGGAAGGAGTTAGAGAGGGGGGCAGGGAGTGAGAGAGGAAATCAGAGAAGGAGGAAGTGAATGAATGAGGGAGGGAAAGAGTGAATGAGTGAAGAAGGGAGTGAGGGAGGGAAGGAGATGAGATAAGGGGGGTTCTAGGAGGACAGGAGTGAGAGAGGGCGTGAGGAAGAGAGAGATTAGCGAGGAGTATATTGCTTTGTGTACCAGAGTGAGTGAGTGAGTGAGATAATTGGTGAGTGAATCGGAGAAAGAGAGAGAGACAGACCCATACAGACAAGTTAAAGATAAAGGTTGAGAGAATGACCTACGCCAGACGTATCTTCGCCAAGTCTCTCCAACTACCCGAGTCAGGAAGATGAAACGAGATTCTATTTAAATCCCAAATTCGTTTATTCTCGTGTCTATAAGATTAGATGGGCGAAGAAGAAGAAGAAGAAGAAGAAGAAGAAGAAGAAGAAGAAGAAGAAGAAGAAGAAGAAGTGGAGGGGGAGGACGAGAACAAGAACGAGGAGGAGGAGGAGGAGGAGGAGGAGGATGAAGAGGAGGAGGTTGAGGCAGCAATCAAGATATTGTTTTCGATTCTCAATGTTGACAGATTTCTTCAGTCATGCCGAAGACACAGGAGAGTCTTCCCTCTTCCAACTTGAATCGTTTTCTTTCAATTCATTTTTTTACGTCACCATCACAACACAACTTACAGATCTCTCTCTCTCTGTCAGTCGGTCTCTCTTTTATTTAAACACACACACACACACACACACACACACACACACACACACACACACACACACACACACACACACAGTTGCTACATGTTATACTGTACCACAATAGCAGCTCCCCCCCCTCTACTACCTAGGATCACATGGCTAATCTCCTCCCTCACTTCCCTCCCTTACTGTTCTCTCGGTACCAGGAAGGACTGCACTCACCTATATAACCATCCTGCGTCCGTCCGTGCCTCAGGGAACACCATAACTCGAGCCCATAGCAAAGGATTAGGTTAGGTTAGGTTAGGGGGATTTGGGTTAGGTTAGGTTAGGTTAGGTTAGGTTAGGTCAGGTTAGGTTAGGTTAGGTTAGGTTAGGTTAGGTTAGGTTAGGTTAGGTTAGAGGGATGGAAGTATCCTTATATTAGTCAGGTGATCATAAGTATACGAGTTCTCAAGTGTCTCAGGTATATTATTATAGTAGGTTTTTGTTTATGTATGTTTGTAGTGTTATGTCTGTCTGTCTGTCTGTCTGTCTGTTTGTCTGTTTGTCTGTCTGTCTGTCTGTCTGTCTGTCTGTCTGTCGTCTGTCCGTCTGTCTGTCTGTTTCTGTCTGTCTTCTGTCTGTCTGTCTGTTCTGTCTGTTGTCTGTTTGTTGTCTGTCTGTTCGTCTGTTGTTGTCTGTTCTGTCTGTTTCTGTCTGTCGTCTGTCTGTCTGTCTGTTTTTCTGTTGTCTTGTTCTGTCTTGTTGTCTGTGTTTGTCTGTTTCTGTCTGTCTGTCTCTGTCTGTTGTCTGTCGTCTGTCTGTTGTGTTGTTGTTGTTGTTTCTGTCTGTCTGTCTGTTTGTCTGTCTGTCTGTCTGTCTGTTTGTCTGTTTGTCTGTCTGTCTGTCTGTCTGTCTGTCTGTCTGTCTCTGTCCGTCACCGTTCTATTCAAGATTTGTCGCTGTCCTGAAAATCGCAAATCGGTTCAGTGTTTTCAATTAAAGGAATAACGAGTCCCTATTGTTGAGCCCTCTCACCCCTCCTCCCTCCCTCCCGCCCCCCACCATTCCCGCCCCCCTCACTAATTCTCCACGCCCGCCGCCCTTCCCCACGCCTGCAGCCATTTATTCTCTTGTTTTTCCTTTTTCGTTTACAGCACATCTGTTCGCCTCCTCTCCTCTCTCCCCTCCTCTCCCCTCTTCTCCCTCTTCTCCCCATGTTCCTCTTACCTCCCTCTCAGACCATTCTTTCCTCTCCCCTAGTTGACTCTTTCCTCTCTCCCCTCACTTCCTCTCTCTTCTCTCTCTCTCTCTCTCTCTCTCTCTCTTGTTTATTAAAGTTCATTATAATTTCGTTTTCTACATTGTGTATCGTCTTTCCTCCTCCTTTCTCCTCCTCCTCTCCTCCTACTCCTCTTCTTCCTCCTCTCCACTCACTCGCCTCCTCCTCCCCCACCTCCCTCCTCTTCTTCCTCCTCCTCCCCACCTCCTACTCCTCTTTCCAATCATCCCTTTGTTCTTTCTTCTGCTCTTCCTCCTTCTCTTTCTCCTCCCTCCCATTCTTCCACACCGCTTCTTACCTCCATTTATTCCCTTCACTTCTCCCGCTGCACCTCCTGCACCTTCACCCACTTCTCCTCCTCTTCCACCCCCACTACTTCCCTCTCCCCTGCACCTTCACCTCCTCCTTCTCTCCCTCCATCTCCCCTTCCTGCTGTACCTCCTCCTCCTCTTGCACATCCACCTCCTTCTCCCCCTCTTCCTCCCCCTCCACCTCTTCTTCCACAGGTCTCGACGGAGTAAGCAATAACCTGGAAAATTTGTCAGTCATAATAAACCAAGTGGAGGACTACCACAAGTGTTACCTCCCCCTCTTCTTCTTCCTCTCTACTTCTCTACTTCTCTACGTTGGTGGGAGTGTGGTAACGTTGGTAGGTGTGTGGTAACGTTGGTAGGTGTGTGGTAACGCTGGTAGATGTGTGGTAACGTTGGTAGGTGTGTGGTAACGCTGGTAGATGTGTGGTAACGTTGGTAGGTGTGTGGTAACGCTGGTGGGAGTGTGGTAACGTTGGTAGGTGTGTGGTGCAACGTTGGTGGGAGTGTGGTAACGTTGGTGGAGTGTGGTAACGTTGGTGGGAGCGTGCAACGTTGGTAGGTGTGTGGTAACGTTGGTGGGAGTGTGGTAACGCCAGGAGTGTGGGTAACGTTGGTGGGAGTGTGGTAACGTTGGTAGGTGTGTAACGTTGGTGGAGTGTGGTAACGTTGGTGGAGTGTGTGGCAATGTTGGTGGTGTGTGGTAATGCCAGGGGAGCGTGGTAACGTTGGTAGGTGTGTGGTAACGTTGGTAGGTGTGTGGTAACGTTGGTAGTGTACAGCAAATCGTAACGCAGTTTGTGTTCCTGTGTGTTTGTATGTGTGTGTGAGTTAGTTTTTATTCCACTAACAAAAAAGTCTTTAAAAAAAATCAACCACAAAGGCTTTTTGACTTGGCTGGTGTGTGTGTGTGTGTGTGTGTGTGTGTGTGTGTGTGTGTGTGTGTGTGTGTGTGTGTGTGTGGTTTGTGCAGCTGACGGCAACAACAAAAGCAAGTTGAGTATTTCCCCCACAAAGAGCTCCACCAAATAGCTGTCAACAGGCAGAGCTTTGACCACCTAGCTGTTATTCACGAGTGTTGTGGCTGGGTACTACAGTGTATATCAACTTTACCTTCACTCTCTGTATTCACTCGCTAGCGCACTCACACACTCGTTCACGCTACCACTTTACTCGTCCAAGGGAAGTACTGTATTTGTTTTTGCGAATGTGCTCGTTCTCTGATTGTACCCGTTCTCTGATTGTACCCGTTCTCTGATTGTACCCGTTCTCTGATTGTACCCGTTCTCTGATTGTACCCGTTCTCTGATTGTACCCGTTTACTGATTGTACCCGTTTACTGTTTCTACTCGTTTGCTGAACTATAGGAGGGTGTGACCCTGTAGGCAACTAGGTGTGGCCACGTATGGTGTCAATACTTTCGAGTTAGTCCGAGTGCAAACCGAGGTAGACAAGTGCCAACGATGGTGACATCCCTAATAACTCATATCATTGTATCAGAGCTGGATGATCGTCATACTCGATTCCCAGTGACAGCAAAGTAGTAGTAACTAGGTGTGGCCACGTATGTAGGTGAGTGTGGCGACGTATGTAGGTGGGTGTGGCCCTGTAGGTAGGTGGGTGTGGTCTTGTGTGTAGGTGGGTGTAGCCGAGTATGGAGGTGGGTGTAGCCCTGTATGTTGGTGGGTGTGGCCAAAAGCCCCAGGAGCCTTGTAGACGTCACGGGCACCAGACGAACTGCCTCTTAACCCGCCGTTGATGGGTCGTGGCCGCCGTTCCCTGGGCTATCAGAGCCTCCCCTGGTCTCAGTCTTCCTCGTTCCTCTGGATTAAGTGGCATTTTGAGTCAAAAGTTCCCAGTAAGGAAGGTTCTAATCCTCTCCAGAGACTATAAGATCACACCACAGGGTCTTAGAGTTCATAATGTTTACTTGAAGATATTGGTTACCTTACTTATTATTTTTTCCGGGAAGTTTGTTATTATTGAGATGAAATTTGAGTCATTAGTTCTTCGAGATGGAAGGTTCTATTTCCCGCCACTACTAGCTAATTGTTTGTTTACATATTTTCCCGGGAAAGTTTGTTGTTGTGGAAAGTTTTCTCACGTTGGTTAGGGGAAAAACTAATTAGGGTTGAGTATTTGAAGTGATGCTAACTTGTGTGGGGAAAATGTAACACAATTTGAAGGTTTTTGATAAGTAAACACCAGGCACACTGTACACCAACCACACTCTACACCAACCATAGTGTACACCAACCACACTGTACACTAACCACACTGTACACCAACCATACTGTACACCAACCATACTGTACACCAACCATACTGTACACCAGGCACATTGTACACCAACCACACTGTACACCAACCACACTGTACACCAACCACACTGTACACCAACCACACTGTACACCAACCACACTGTACACCAACCACACTGTACACCACACACAGGATGATTCATGTTCATAATTCACTCACACACTCACCTGGGGTCTTGGCAGGTATTTAATTAGGAAGTTCAGGTAATAATTCAGTGTCTGCTGGGAGGTGTTAAAGCACTAGTCATGTTAATAACGACTTAGACAAATGAAACCTCGGCAATTGACTTAATTTTCGTAATAAATAAACTGAGGTTAGGTTAGGTTAGGTTAGGTTAGGTTACATTACGTTACTTCAGGTTCGTTTAGTTTAGGTTAGGTTTGGTTAGGTTAGGTTAGGTTAGGTTTGCTTTAGATAGGTGTTAAGGTGGATGATCTTCAGGTGAAATAGGCTAGGGTGTCTAATCTTCAGGTGGTTTATCCGCAAGATTCACATTTTTATCATTACTTTTATGTGAATTGACTCCCTGTGACACCTGCTCAATTGATTCGTTAATTGTCAGGTGTGTACAGTAATCAACTCACATTTTGTGTTTTAATGTTTAATGATTAGTTTAGTCTTCAGGTGAACCAGAGAGCAATACCTCGGGGTGTATTAAGGAGAGAGGGAGAGAGGCCTCCATCACTATTCACAATGATTAGTTCCCCTCTCTTCCTTACCTGACTCCCTCTCCTCCTTTCCTCCCTTTCTTTCTCACCCCACCCCTCCCCTCCTCTCTCTCTCTCTCTCTCTCTCTCTCTCCCACCCGTCTCCACCCCTCCCCAAGTGTTATCCATGGGAGAAGTCTCACCGAGGGCTTTTAATTCTTAACTCGTGTTCTTTTCTGACGCTTGGTTGATTAATGACGCAGTTTGCTTTGAGACACTGATTTTAAACTCTCTCTCTCTCTCTCTCTCTCTCTCTCTCTCTCTCTCTCTCTCTCTCATGCCTACTCATAACATAAATGGCTCCTTGTATCAAATATGTATATGTAAATTAAAATATACTCCCCAAAATTCCTCAATAAATACATAGACTCGTTTTAACATCAATATATATATACAACCAAACAAATAAAACACAGAAAACAAATTAAAATTCCCCCAGTTATTTCCAGGTCACCTAAAACTAAACCAAAATCTCTTTATTTCAGTATTTAATTTAACACAACACATTCCACCATAGATTATTTTCCACATTATGTAACGAGAAAAAAAACAACACCTCAAGTTTCAGCATTTAACCGAACGACAAATTCAACCAAATATTATATCATAAATTCAACCAAATATTAGATAAGTTGAGTGGGCCAGAGACCATCACACGTAAGAGTTAGGTTGAGGGAAGAAAAATTGGTTATGCTATTAAGGGAGAGAGAGAGGGAGGGTGGGAGAGAGGAGGAAGGAGAAGGAAGGAGAAGTGGGGAAGAGAAGAGAAATGAGAGAAGCTGGTTTACCGTCCTCTTAATGATAGCCTAATGTGTGTTTCTGAAACACTGTGGCTGTGTAGTGAAAGTAGTAGTAGTAGTATCAACAAACACATAAACAAGTCTGTAAGACTCTCTCTCTCTCTCTCTCTCTCTCTCTCTCTCTCTCTCTCTCTCTCTCTCTCTCTCTCTCTCTCGGTATCTCTCCAAGTATCTCTTAAAGGTTTGGTCTCCTTCGTCTACCCGGCCTCGTGGTTCCTCACCACCCCTAGTGTCTGCAGGAGAATATTTGGGACGAAGATTTGATGGTCACAGGCTGGAGTGGGGGGGGGGGAAGCTGACCATCAAAACAAACACCTTTACAGCCATTAACAACACGACCTCATCATCATTATCGTCATTATCACCATTGTCATCGTCATCGTTAATCTCATTATCATCATTCACCATTGTTCTTGTGAAAAGTTTATACATACGTTAGGAGAGTTATTGAGAAATGTCATTAGGTTAGGTTCCGCACAGTTTAGTCTCTCTCTCTCTCTCTCTCTCTCTCTCTCTCTCTCTCTCTCTCTCTCTCTCCCAAACTCTTAACTCCCCTCCTCTCTGACTCAGAATTTTCCCACAATATTTTTTAACAGGTTAGTCTACTTTCCTTCAGTTAATTAGCAAAGTTAATCCCAGGTAAAAAAAGAATATAGCCTACAGGTGAGAGGTTCAGACTTGGGTAGGTTAATCAAAACAGCCGGATAACTATTTAAAGTGGTGGGCCGTGATCGCCAACCCTCAGACCTGAAGATTGTTTCTCGATTGATTGTAGAACAGCATTGAACACCGCAGTGATGGCGTCCTATGTGGTATACTGTAGGGACTGTGTATGTAAACAAGACTACAGGGTCATTCACACCTCCACACAACACCTGGTGAATGCCCTCATTATTAAACGTAATAATTGTTGTTTTTATCAGTAAGTCTGTCAAATGTAACGCAATAATGGTATGATGATTTTTCAAAGGTGACGGGGAAGAGTTTGTTGTGCTGAGAACTGAAGTGTGGTGGGATGACACGAGGCTTAGCTGCTGCACACGTCTTGGCCTCTGGTGATGACCTCTGGTGATGACCCCTGGTGATGACCTCTGGTGATGACCCCTATTCAACAGAAAAAATCTCCGAGATTTTGGCTTCAACACAACTCAATCTTTCGTGATCACTGGACAAGCGTCACGGGGCTGCTATGATGGCCCTCCTGCTAAGATGACGTCGTGACCCTTGACCTTATCACCCTCCTTTATCTGTCGGGGTCACCGTCTTCCCCAGCGACACAGTTAACCTTACCAATTAACCTTTTGCTATGTGTTTGGTGTGTGTGTGTGTGTGTGTGTGTGTGTGTGTGTGTGTGTGTGTGTATTCTGCCTTTCCTTAAGAAACCATTTGATCAAAATTCTCACCACCAGTAAGAGAATATTTAGGCTACGAAAAAACAGTGAATGAAAACAAGAAGACCAACCGCATCACCACACTTCACTAGGTTACGTTCAGATTCACCAACAGCGAGGTGGAAGACTTTTGGTAATCACTTTAGAGTCTTAGGGGTCACCGTTTAGTAGTAGTAGAATCAAGAGGAGTATTTTGGTGATCGCTCAGTGGCTCTATAACAAAGATTAAAGAGAGAGAGAGAGAGACAGAGAGAGAGAGAGAGAGAGAGAGTGAGAGAGAGAGATTGTCCGCGCAACAACACTCCCCAAAAAATTTAATCTCCCCGGCCGGTGCAGAATCCAATCATACTGCCTGATCTCGCCTCGCTACACACACACACGGCTATTTGTGCGACGAGAACACTTTGCTATCTGTTGGCTATTTACACGACGATAAACTCTGCTCTCTGATATATTACAATCTTTAAGTTATTTTTATTTGTTTTTAGTATATCTTTATATATATATTAGTTGGTGGTTTTGTTTAAGTAGATTTTCTATATTTGGGTCATTGTGTAATTTGTTTTTTGTTGTTTTTAATTTTGTTTGGGTAAAGTTTTGTGTGTCCGAGAGTTTTTCGTATTTTAGTGTGTGTGTGTGTGTGTGTGTGTGTGTGTGTGTGTGTGTGTGTGTGTGTGTGTGTGTGTGTGTATATTATAGAGTAAAATATACTATCACTGATAAAATCAATCTAATTTTCTCGAAGTAGTTCTCTTATAAGCTCCGCAGGTCCTAAGAAGCGTGTGAAACTACCGCTTCAAAACTCAGCATAAATTTGGCTGGTGGATGAGGAAGTCCAGTGGGGGGGCTGTCTCTGTGGCAGATGAAGAAAAGTCTTAAGGTTCAAGAGTCATCGCCTGAGCACGACTATATCAGCCGCCTCGTGACACTTTTCAGGGAATTAGGAAAGATTTAGCAA
>NW_024738620.1:35000-45000 GCF_018991925.1 Homarus americanus | reverse complement strand
TGTTGTTGTTTTTGTTCATGTTGTGTTGTTATTGTTGTTGTTTTTGCTCATGTTGTGTTGTTATTTCCTTAATTGTTGTTGTTTGTTTGTGTTTCATTAATAGTTGCTGGTGTTGTATTTCTCTCCTTAATAGTTGTTGCAATAATTGTTGTAGTTGTTCTTGTAATTGTTTCCTTAAGTGTTGTTGTAATAATCGCTTCCTTAATAGTTATTGTAATAGTTATTGTTTTCTTAATCTCAGTAATTGTTGTTATAGTTGTTGTTGTCTTAATAGTTGTTGTAGTGGTAGTTGGCCAAGATGACCTAATCCACATTTTAGGAACACAACCAATATTGACCCTCTAGCTGCCAGGTACTACAACTTCCCCCTCACGACCAACTGCCTGGCCATTCCTTATTTACAAGACGATAAATAGAACATAATACTCCTCGGTAACTCTTGATCTGTACTGTCAGAACCTTTATATGAATCTGTGTGAGGGAGTGTGGGTTGGGTGTGAGGGAGTGTGGGCTGGTGTGAGGGGAGTGGGGGAGGGGTGAGAGTGGTGGGTGTGAGGAGGTGTGTGGGGGGGGTGGGGGGGGTGTGGGGTGGGTTGGTGAGGGAGGTGGGTGGGTTGGGTGGAGGAGTGGGGTTGGGTGTGAGGGAGTGGGTTGGGGTGAGGGAGGGTGTGGGGGTGTGGGGAGGGAGGGGTGGGGGGTGGGGGGTGAGGGAGGGGTGTGGGTGGTGTGAGGGAGGGGTGTGGGGGTGTGGGGTCGGGTGAGGGAGTGTGGGTTGGGTGAGGGAGGTGGGGTTGGGTGTGAGGGAGGGTGGGTTGGGTGTGAGGGAGGGTGGGGGTGGGGAGGGTGTGGGGAGTGTGGGTTGGGTGTGAGGGAGTGTGGGGGTGTGGGGGAGGGTGGGTTGGGTGGAGGGGGGGTGGGGAGGGTCGGGTGTGAGGGAGTGTGGGTCGGGTGAGGAGGTGGTGGGGAGCGTGGGTTGGGTGTGAGGGAGGGGTGGGGAGGTGGGTCGGGGTGTGAGGGAGTGTGGGTCGGGTGTGAGGGGGGGTGTGGGGAGTGTGGGTCGGGTGTGAGGGAGTGTGGGTTGGGTGTGAGGGGAGGGGGAGGGTGTGGAGGGGAGTGTGGGTCGGGTGTGTGAGGGGAGGTGGTGAGGGGAGGGTGGGGTTGGGTGGGAGGGGGAGGGGTGGTGGGAGGGGAGGGTGGGGCTGGGTGTGAGGGAGGGGTGTGGGGGAGTGTGGGGGTGGGTGTGAGGAGGTGGGTTGGGTGTGAGGGAGTGTGGGTTGGGTGTGAGGGAGGAGTGGGGTTGGGTGAGGGAGGTGTGGGTCGGGTGTGTGAGGGAGGGTGTGGTGGGGGTGTGAGGGGAGGTGGGGAGGGTCGGGTGTGAGGGGAGGGTGGTGTGAGGGAGGGTGTGGGGGAGTGGGTCGGTGAGGGAGGGTGGGTTGGGTGTGAGGGGAGGGGTGGGTTGGGTGTGAGGGAGGAGTGTGGGGGAGTGGGGTTGGGTGAGGGAGTGTGTGGGCTGGGTGTGTGAGGGAGGGTGTGGGTTGGGTGTGTGAGGGGAGGGGTGTGGGGAGTGTGGGTTGGGTGTGAGGGGAGGTGGGGTGGGTGTGGGGAGCGTGGGTTGGGGTGTGTGGGGGAGCGTGGGGTTGGGTGTGAGGGAGGGTGTGGGGGAGTGGTCGGGTGTGAGGGGAGGGTGGTGTGAGGGAGGGGTGGGGGGGTGGGGTTGGGTGTGGAGGGAGGGGTGGGGGAGGAGGGAGGGTGGGTTGGGTGAGGAGGGGGAGTGGGGTTGGGTGTGAGGGAGGGGTTGGGTGAGGGAGGGTGTGAGGGAGTGTGGGTGGGTGTGAGGGAGGGGTGGGTTGGGGTGAGGGAGTGTGGAGGGAGTGTGGGTTGTGGAGAGGAGTGTGTGAGGGAGTGTGGTGGGTGTGAGGGATGTGGGTGGGTGTGAGGGAGGGTGTGGGGGAGTGTGGGTTTGGTGTTCGTCTTACATGAATAGTGAAGAAAAAGATGAGGATAAATAATAAAAAAAATATAATACGAAAATAACAATAGTAAAAGCAATATAGATGGAACTGAATAAAATACACCATATAAAAATAACTCATTTCAATAGGGTTTTTATCATCATTGGCCTACATAATATTGAGCTATATAGATGAATCAATAATATTCAAAGATATTAATAAAACTAAAAGCAATAAACAAACTCCTATTGATAAATATTACACATAAAATCGAGTGAACGAAAACTAAAGAGAATTGGGAAAAAAAAATATTGTAATAAAAGTTTTAGTAATTGTTATAGAGAAAATGATACAGTTGAGTAAAGAAACTTATGTGTAATAATATTAGACTCTTGGGGACTATGTTAGTAAAAATATCTTAGTGGTGATACACATTGTTGGGTATATATAAATTTTTCTTTACGTTGGAGATAAACTTTTGTGGTAAATTTGATGGAAAAACAAGTAATGAAGGACTATCCGGGTCATGGTAGTTCCGTTGTTGTGTGAGAATGTGTGTGGGAAATTATGTATATTTTTTTGTGATTGTGTGTAAGAAAGTATAAAGATTTTGGCCTTTTTTGTAAGAATGTGTAAAATAGTAAATAACGTTTGTAGTTTGTGTGAGAATGTGTAAGGAAGTATTATACAGCTGTTTGTGTATGTGTGTGTGTCTGTCTGCCACAAACTACAGCCGGATACAAGAAGTTTTGTCATATATTGCAACCACATACCCCAAAATTCTCTAATGGACTACAGCCGGATGCAAACCCCCATATTGCAGCCGGATACAAAAAACACCCCCATATTACAGCCGGATACAAAAACTCCCATATTTCAGCCGGATACAAAAAAAACATATTACAGCCGGATACAAAAAATCACTGTATCGTAATTTAGAACAAAGCATGGATGGCTCAATTACTGTAATAGTTATAATTGGTGTGACTAACTTTTGAGAGATTTATTTAAAATGCCACAAAATTATTTATATGTACGAGTATGTGTATGGTTTTTTTTTAACAAATAAGCCGTTTTTGATCGAGGCAATTAGCTTTGAAACTATTTATTGTTTGTGTATCGATAAAAGAACCATTGTCTGTGTTTTATGGTGTGTGTGTGTGTGTGTGTATGTGTGTGTGTGTGTGTGTGTGTGTGTGTGTGTGTCGCTATATTAAATTGTCTTTTCTATCGCTGTAGACCCAAAGACTGCTGTTGGTTAGTGTATTTTGGTGTTTTATTGGATGAGTCTTTAGAGTGAGTAAGTGAATGTGTAGTGTATGTGTGTGTGTGTGTGTGTGTGTGTGTGTGTGTGTGTGTGTGTGCGCGCACAGGGTGGTGTAATGCGTCTAGTGTTAAGGTGCAAGCACTGCTTGCTTCCTCTCGCGTTCAGCTACCGCCGCTGACTAGCCCTCGTGGCGAACAGGGAAGCAATTTGCAAAGTCCTTCCCTGTCAGTACACAGCCTCTTCACCATCAAAACTCCTGCTGTGTCTCCTCGTGGCAACACACGGCAACTTTCTGCCTCGTGGGCCCAGGCTAGACCAGCAGGGGATCTCGGAGCAGCAGTGAGCCCCAAAGGGACGGTGCATAGGCCCACTGGCATGTGGACACATCCTGGCGCCTACGAACCACTGCCCCGCTGCCTTGTGGATTAACCTTTTGTAGGTATAAAGATACCGGATTAAACCCAGAACGAAAAATCTGTAGTGGGGCCCTGCATGAGGCAGACATGATTACAGAGCTCCAACAAGACCCCAACAAAACCTGCAGAAAGACCCTCGGCCAGATCAAAAGGATACACCAGGACTGGTTTGATGAAAATGACCCGGAAGTCAATGTACTCGTCGATGATAAACGTGCTGCTTTAACTGACTGGCAGAACAACCCTCAGTCTCGGACCAAAGCTGATACCTTCTGCAAGAGGAAAGCGGTGGCTCAGTGTAAACTTTGCAATCTAAAGAACAAATGGTTTAAAAATAAAGCATATGAAACATAAATATTTGCAGATCAACAGAAGATGCGCGAATTTTTTAAATCTACTAAAACATTTTATGGGCCAATCACCCATGGCGCAGCTTCCCTCCGCTCATCCGACGGCAACTCCCTAATCAAAGACGAAGAAGGCGTCCGTCAGCGCTGGAAAGAGCATTACCATTCGCTGCTCAACCGAAATACCGATGTGGATGTCTTGATTATCCAGCAGGTCCCTCAGCATCCAGAGCTGACCCGCCTCAGCTATCCTCCATCCCTGGATGAGGTAGCTACTGCCATCAAACAAATTAAAAATAACAAAGCCTCAGGGCCTGATGGAATCGCAGCCAAGGATAAAGTAGGAGGATATTTGTTTATCAGCCGTCTCCTCTCTCTCCTGGAGAATATATGGGAAAAGGAAGAAGTTCTCCAAGCTCTTAAAGATACCTCCATTGTCAATATTTATAAGAACAAAGGAGACTGGTCAGACTGTGATAACTACCGAGGGATCTCGCTGCTGTCCGTAGCTGGAAAGATTACCACCCGAGTCCTCCTAAACAGACTTCTTCCTGAGGCGGAAAACTTCCTCCCAGAATCTCAATGTGACTTTCGACCATCACGTGGCACCAAGGATCTTTGCTGCCCGCCAGATACAGGAAAAGTGCAGAGAACAGCGTCGTGACCTGTACATGGTCTTCGACTCGGTCAAAATGGAAACCCTTTGGCAGAGCCTCAGCCGTTTTGGCTGCCCACCAAAATTCATCGCCATTGTGAGGCAACTTCACAGTCACCTAACGAATAGTAAATGTAATGTTGGCGGGCAACTGAAAAGGTATAAGGATAGTCTTAAGACAAACCTGAAAAAATGCCAAATCGACCCCCTCACCTGGGAGACGATTACTCCACACCGTAACGCTTGGAGGAGCACCACACTAGAAGGTGTCAATACTTCTGAGTTAGCCCGACTGCATACCGAAGAAAACAAGCGCCAACGCCGGAAAGATGCTGCTGCAGCCTCTCCCACACTAGATGTATTCCTCCACACGTGCAACATTTGTGGACGACCCGGCCGGTCCTGTATCGGCCTCTCGAATCACCTCAGAGCTCGCCAACATAGGTGACATCCTTCATAACTCATATCATTGTATCATAGCTGGATGATCGTCATACTCGATTCCGAGTGACAGCAAAGTAGCGGCGGCGGCGGCGGCGGCGGCGGCGGCAGCAGCTGGTTGAAGCTACTAAAAAGATCTTTCACTGCTCCTGATGCATAATTAACTTTTTCTCGTCACCATCAATAAATTATTCAGTTACGTCATCACCAATGGGTCTATGATGGAGAGCAAGTTTATCTCATTAATACTTTCACACAGGTAAATACAGGTAAATACTTGACTTTTCACACTGATATTTGCCCATTCACTCAAACGTTAGATAAATCGTCAATATTCCCCCCTAGAATTCAAACAGGATTCTCAAGAGTCGTATTATACACTATTTTATTCACTATAGTACCTGAGAGAGAGAATTTCTGACTCATTTACATATCACTTATAAAATATTTACTTATATTTACTTGGGTTACGAGACTTACATGGAATTTTCAGAGACATTACCTGAACCTCTGCCACCGAGCTATTAAATTTCTCGCTCGTTAATGTCTTATGGTTTCATCTCTTGGTTTTATTACCTCTAGTTTTATTTCTCGTCTTTTAATCTCCCACACATTAATATTCCAAGCTTTAATTTCCCAGGCATTAACCCCCGAGCTCTAATCTTCCAGGCATTAACTTCAAGCATTAATCTCTCAAGCTTAATCACCCAAGCTTAAATCACCCACACATTAATCTCCCAAGTCTTTTGATCTCCCACACATTTATCTTCCAAGCTTTAATCTCCCACGCATTAATCTCCCAAGCTTTTATCTCCCACACATTTATCTTCCAAGCTTTAATCTCCCACGCATTAATCTCCCAAGCTTTTATCTCCCACACATCTATCTTCCAAGCTTTAATCTCCCACACATTAATCTCTCACACATTAATCTCCCACACATTAATCTCCCAAGCTTTAATCTTCCAAGCTTTAATTTCTCAGCTCAGGAACGCGGGAGTCGGCTGGCAGGAATTCAGGGGTTTTTTTCCCTCTGAAATAAGCTTGAGGCATTCCGTGCTGCTCTCTCTCTTTCTCTCTCTCTCTCTCTCTCCTCATCCTGTCGTGTTAACTAGGAATAAATTAACTCCCAATTGGCTTGATCTTCGACGTACTGTATTAAGAGTGGCACTAAGATTGGTTCACAAGGGTGCCACCATTATAAACCAATCTTAGTGCCACCCTTATAAACCAATCTTAGTGCCACCATTATAAACCAATCTTAGTGCCACCCTTATAAACCAATCTTAGTGCCACCATTATAAACCAATCTTAGTGCCACCCTTATAAACCAATCTTAGTGCCACCCTTATAAACCAATCTTAGTGCCACCCTTATAAACCAATCTTAGTGCCACCCTTATAAACCAATCTTAGTGCCACCCTTATAAACCAATCTCAGTGCCACCCTTATAAACCAATCTTAGTGCCACCCCTATAAACCAATCTTAGTGCCACCCTTATAAACCAATCTTAGTGCCACCCTTATAAACCAATCTTAGTGCCACCCCTATAAACCAATCTTAGTGCCACCCTTAAAGCTCTGTGGTTCCTTACACCTCCCCCTTCCTTTAATACCTCCAAGTACCTGTATGTTAATTATTTACTTCTTACATCATGGTGACGGAAACTACAAAAATTGGGTTCAGTGAAGTTTGTAACCTGGAAATATGTTCGACGAAGTATAACCCGGAGAAAAAAAGTATATATTTATAGTTGTGTCTAAGTACTGGAGAACAACGAATGTGATATACCCGACAGCTGTGTTTGTCACTCACTCACTCACTCACTCACTCACTCACTCACTCATTCATTTACTCACTCACTCACTAGCTCACTCACTCACTCTAAATTGCTTCCACAGTTTCACTCGTCTGTTAGTTCCTATTTTGTCTCTCCGTTGCTTGTGTTTTAAGTTTGGTGGTGAGGGGGTGTAGGGTGAAGGGGTGTGGGGTGAAGGGGTGTGGGTGTAGGGTAAAGGGGTGTGGGTGTAGGGTGAGGGGGTGTAGGGTGAAGGGGTGTGGGTGTAGGGTGAAGGGTGTGAAATAAGGGTGGGTGGAAGTAAGGGGTGTGGGTGTTAGGGTGTATTGGGATGGCAAAGAATCTTGTGGCGCTGAAATGTATTATAATTTTCCAGTTATTTCTCCATTTTAGAGTCACTGAGGCAAGGTTCATATTAGGTTGTACAAGGCTTTCATTATCTTAATTTTTTCCCCGAGGAGAATATGTGTAAAAGGTCGGTGATTGTTAGTGAGAACACTTAATGGTGTACTCGACAATCACCCACAAAATTCCTGTGGCCTCTCCTCCTGAACCACGAACCCCGGTGATTCAGACTCATGAATCCGAAACATTTATGGGCAGAATAATGCGTTGGTGTCTAACTGCTTTGGGTTCACGAGTATGAATCACCCCGGGTTCGTGGTTCAGGAGGAAAAACGACAAAACTGAAGTGGGTGATTGTACTTATTCTATACTCAGTAATTATTCACTGTTAGAGCGTCTGTGTTATGTAATGAACACTTGATCTTCCTCCACCACCGTCTCATTAATTATCACTATATCAGGACTTAAATGATATCCATTCCTCGCTCCCTGTCTTCTTGGTAGTTGTCGTATTTTTGTGTGAACTTATCATGAGAGAACTAGTTAAAGCGTTTGGAAATTACTGTTTTTAAATATTGGACGGGTAATATTACAAAAAGGTACAGAATTCTGGTGATCAATGAGATTCTTAAATATACTGTACTGTACCACCGTCAGTGAATGTTTTAAGACACTGGGGCACCTGTCAAACTAACCTTCCGGAAAAGTAGTGATAGTGACCACCTGCACAAGTCGAGGCTCACCTGGGGAAAAAAAGATTTATTATTATTATTATTATTATTATTATTATTATTATTATTATTATTATTATTATTATTATTATTATTATTATCGTTATTTCTACTACTACTACTATCTTTATCATTATTAATACTATCAAGGCCCACTCTCTACGTCTCCCTGACTATGCGCCTTGGTCAGGTTCGACAGGCGTAATGGGAAGTCATTGAGCGTAATCAGTTCGTAAATGGGACTTCCTCATACCAATTATCCTTTAATATAGTTATGAACCTTAATTGGGATATCCCTTTGAGATCCGCCATGGGTTATGTTAGCCCAGAACTGTCAACATTGTGAAGACCGAGTCAGATCTCCAATAACTGACTGGCCAGCTTGTTCTCCTGACCTCTTAACTTCAAAGACTTATCTGACCTCCTGATTTCAAAAACCTCCCTGATCCCCTGACCTCAAAGATAACCCCTGACCTCAAACACCACCAACCCTGACCTTAAACACCCCTGATCTCAAACACCCCTGACCTTCCCAAGAGAGGAGGCGGCGCTGTTTCCTCGGGTCACTGGCAGAAGAACGACTCCCTGACACGCAAGTTCAGTAAAATGTCGAGCTGAAGATTGATGAGTCTGTGTCGATAGTCTGATCTGGCAAAGTTTTCCTGACGCAGCCCGAGTTGTCCCCCTCAATGTTCCACCATTTTCGGAGTTGATTTTATTTATAGTTTTCCCAGGTAGATTCTCTTAAGGGATTGAGGTGGGTGGATTCATGGATATTTTTGTTTAGGGATTTAAGTGGATTGATTGACTGATATCTCTGAGACAATGTGGGTATATCTCAACTAAAATTGACACAGAAATTTAAATTTACAAAAATCTCAGGTGAATTAAAATCTTTGTCACTGAAAGATTGAACTAAATGAATTGATAAATACTCCTTTCAATTTCCACTGAGTTGAATACTAGATAAGATAGAGAGTAGTTGAATATCTTCTTACACATTTATAGGGACTCAAGTCGCTGACATAGTGAAAAATTATGAGTTGACTGCTATTTCCTCTTTCAATCTCCACCGACTTGTAAATTTACCGTCGAAGATTATTATTAGACGCTGCAGGTAACATGAGCTCTACGAGGGACTTAATCTAGTTGGACCTTTAAGGGGCTACAATTGACACCTTGGGACTGGCAATACGTTGTCTGCCTTCTTAATGAGTCGGTCTTAATTGAGTTTCCTGTTTAATTAACAGCTTTTACTTGAGCTTTTTGACATTGTGTTCATTTGCTTTATTTTGTTGTTGTTTTTCTAGGTAGTAGACAGCTACCAAACAGGGAGGTCCTACCGCCTGGGAAGATATTGTAAGCATAATGTGTTGTCTAATGGTAGACCCTGCTGCCATATGTGACCAAGTCCCAGGTTGATGATCTGTCTTTTTGCCTCGTTTACAAACAATTGCAGGGTCTCAATTGTTTATTTTACTTTGACAACACAACTTACATATATAATTTTTCACAATTGATCTTTTTTCCTTTTTTTATTTATTGTTATTATTTATTTTTTACCCACCCCCAGGCTCTGGTGTGGGTCATTGACTACACCCTGGTGAAGCTAATCCCGTAAAAAATAATTTAACAATACTGTATTGAGAGTTTGTGTCACTTTATTACTTTTGTGATTTGTTTTTTTATTTTTATTTTATATAATTTTACGTAAATTAACATCTTTTAATTGTTTTTTTCGTCAATATTTGTTGTTTTACGTAAGTTAACCGCCTTGATATACGAGTTAGTTTGGAAGCCATTGGTAATTGGTTAGGTTAGATTAGGTTAGGTTAGGTTAGGTTAGGTTTAGTAATTTTACGTGATATAACAAATTTCTCTCACTAAACTAATCCAACGAAACAATGGGACAATTAAGACCTGGGGAAGAGATTGGTTGGACAGCTCAATTAGTTGTATTTAAGAAGCTTAATTAGTGATTGTGTTAATTACTTAGTTAGTGATGGTGTTCAGTGCTGATGTTACATAATATTAAGGGATAACATAAT
>NW_024738620.1:0-30000 GCF_018991925.1 Homarus americanus | reverse complement strand
CTACCACACCACCACCGCCACACCACCACACCACACACCCACCACCACCACACCACACACCATCACCGCCACACCACCACCACCACACTACCACACCACCACCACCACCACCACACTACCACACCACCACCACACCACCACACCACCACCAATCTCCACCACACTAACAATAGACCACCACCACCACTCCACCACACTACCACACCGGCTGTACCACCACACCACACACCACCACACTCACACACACCACCAACCACCACCACCTCACACTACCACACCCCAATTACCACTCAACAACACCACACCACCACCACTCCACCACACCACACACCACCACCACCACCACTCCACCACACTACCACACCACCACCGCCACTTCACCACACTACCACACCACCACCGCCACACCACCACAGACAGTAAGAGAGTCATTTGTCCTTCACCCCATACTAATGTTACCTTATCAACTGGATGATGAGGAGTGAATCATGTTACCTGTGTCTCTGGCTGTCACGCCTCCTAACACACTGCTTTACGATGGCTTCAACATTCTGTGTGTGTGTGTGTGTGTGTGTGTGTGTGTGTGTGTGTGTGTGTGTGTGTGTGTGTGTGGACCCAACATTAATTTAAAGGCATATTACACAAATCAAAAATGTCATCCACATATAAGGCTGAGGATTGGTGACCACGGCCCTCTACCCAAGACATTTTCAAGGTGTCATGACCCCACGTTATGTATCTCCCCGGGGACCATAACTCTTAATTTCATTCATCTATCTTAATCTTGGCCTTCCCACCGCCCATTTGTCACCTTAATACGTCTTAAATCCTTCACTACAGGGACACCACCTTTAATATTTTACTTGGATAACTTCAGACGAGTTTATTCTGCGAGGGGTTAAGGATATCCGATTTGATGGAACAGATAATCTAATGCATTGAACTGAAGTGAACGAGTTTCTGCCGTCTCTATATAATATACTGGGTGATTGGTTAAATTCATCACAGTTCAAATGCAAAGTTGCAAGTATATCGAGCAGTGGTCCTCCCCACCCTACTATACGGCAGCGAGACATGGGTCTCACACACACACACACACACACACACACACACACACACACACACACACACACACACACACACACACACACACACACACACACACACACACACCTGCTGATGTAACCCTGTGTGGTTTACTGGAGTTCTAACAGAGGTGTGAAGTGTAGAGTATGTTACTTTATCTCTGAGGTGTAGAGTGCGTTATTGGGGCTCTACCTCAGGTATAGAATGTATGGTGAGTAATTACGTTATTGGATCCTCTTCTGAAAGTATTAGAGTTCGCGACAGGACTTAATGTAAAAATTAATCACATGAAAATTAGCACCCCAGATTATATCACCTAACCTAACCTATTCTAACCTAATCTAACCTGACCTAGCCACACTTTCAAACACTACCATACCTTCAGGTTAGGTTAGGTTAGGTAGGAAGAATGTAAGAGTGTGGTTAGTGTCAAGATATCCTTGCTGCTACCCTCATCACCTGTTCACCATCACCCTGCTGCCTCCTACACAGGTGATAATTAAGGTAATCAGCGCCAAAGTTGTGAAAGTCTTCGCTATTTACAGGTGTGGTGAGGTAGGCAGGTAAGTTCCAGGTGTGTGTGGCAACTTTCCTCTCAATTTCTGTTTATTGTTTACAGACTTCTGGGTACGAGTGAAACAATTACCTGTGTTTGGTGAGGGTCCTGTGTGTTACTACCTGTGTGTTACTTCCTGTGTGTTATGTGTTGTGTGTTACCTCCTGTGTGTTATGTGTTGTCTTATGTGTTATGTGTTGTGTGTTACTACCTGTGTGTTATGTGTTGTCTTATGTGTTATGTGTTGTGTGTTACTACCTGTGTGTTATGCCTAATCTGTATTTATAGGAGACTTGTAAATTTCAAGTTTTCAAGAAGCAAATTATCTTCCCCCTTCCCTCCCCTTCCCCATCCCTTTCCTCCCCTTCTCCTTCCCCCTCCCCCTCCCCTTCTCCTTCCCCCTCCCCCTCCCCTTCTCCATGCCCCTTTCATGTTATTGTATCTGGCACAAAAGGAGAATTTGGATCAAAATCTACACGTGTCATTATAGAAATGGCATCTGGCCTGAGTGAAGGTCGGCGGAGCGTGTCATATGACCCCCTGTGGTGCAGCGGCGGCGTCTTTGTTGTGTCTGAGTCCTGGTGCACTATTGGTGAAGTCAGCTGGTGTAGGGGGAGGTGGGTGCACCTTTTCAAAATTGCAGGTAAAATTTGAAAAGGTACACCTATTTTGATGTTGTTTTCTTTTATTCTACGTAAACTTGAAGTGAATGATACAGTTTGGATCATAGAAATATTTGGGAGATTATTGAGTTTATTTGCCGGAGTAGATACTGTTTTGTGTTGGTTCTGTGTGCTTTAACTACCAGGGTTCTTAAATACCATTCACTAGGTTTTAGTTTTTACAACAGACAAATTTTGTAGAGTTAAAAGGAAAAGTTACTCATCTTCACCTGACAATTCCCAAATCATATGGTTACCAAACTTGTCTGTGGTGACGATCGGTTGTTTCTGCACATAACTTACATCAAAATGCATCTCTCTTATAACCCCTCAAAAATTATCTATGAAGCATTTAAGTGTAATGAGGTAAGGAAACGTTTACACATCAGGGGGACCTTGTCTCTCGCCTCTCGCATTGTTTCACACTGAGTTCCGGCAGCCATCTTCACGGTGGAGAATTCAATTTGCAAACAAATAACTAGAGGATGACTTGTTGCCTCTAAAGTGTTCTCTCTCTCTCTCTCTCTCTCTCTCTGTACCCAAGTAAAGACCCAGACGTGTGTTTTTTCTCTCCCCAGGCGGTCAAGGCTATCTGCACTTCAGAGAGATTCCACGTCAACCTGAGAGACTAATGGCAAAGGTTTAAAGATGTCCTGTGTGTGTGTGTGTGTGTGTGTGTGTGTGTGTGTGTGTGTGTGTGTGTGTGTGTGTGTGTGTGTGTGTGTGTGTGTGTGTGTGTGTGTGTGTGTGTGTGTGTGTGTGTGTGTGTGTGTGTGTGTGTGTGTGTGTGTGTGTGTGTGTGTGTGTGTGTGTGTGTGTGTGTGTGTGTGTGTGTGTGTGTGTGTGTGTGTGTGTGTGTGTGTGTGTGTGTGTGTGTGTGTGTGTGTGTGTGTGTGTGTGTGTGTGTGTGTGTGTGTGTGTGTGTGTGTGTGTGTGTGTGTGTGTGTGTGTGTGTGTGTGTGTGTGTGTGTGTGTGTGTGTGTGTGTGTGTGTGTGTGTGTGTGTGTGTGTGTGTGTGTGTGTGTGTGTGTGTGTGTGTGTGTGTGTGTGTGTGTGTGTGTGTGTGTGTGTGTGTGTGTGTGTGTGTGTGTGTGTGTGTGTGTGTGTGTGTGTATGTGTGTGTGTGTTATTTTACTCATTATAACGTTAGACTGAGACAGGGAAACATCAAACTCCTCATTATTATTCATTAAATGATTAGTGTGCAACAAAATTTTTTTCGAGCTGAGATAATTTAATTACTGCTCTATTTTAAATTATTGTAATTATGTTATCACAGCAATCAAGCGAAGGCCCACACACACGCGTATATATATGACCATTTATTCCTCTCATTTTACCACATGAGTCCACATATTTCTCCTTTTCTTTCGTTTGTCACACACACACACACACACACACACACACACACACACACACACACACACACACACACACACACACACACACACACACACACACACACACACACACACACACACACACACACACACACACACACACACATCTCTAGGACCTCCACCAAGCTCAGAGAAGTTTGGTTCACGTGTAATGAAAACTTTCCCCAGTTAATGAGTGATCAGTTTAAAGTATTCTCTTTAAAAGTTTGTAGAAGTTACTAATTGAATATTACGAGGAAGACGAAGAAAAGAGAGCTACCTCTAAACGGTCTGGAGGAGTTGTAAGTTTTTTAAAGTTGTGATTTAAATATTTTTTAATAGTTGTTTTAAGTTGTATTTCGCTTTATATAACTTAACCTTGGTATTTTTTAGACAGAGTTGCTAAGAGTTGTATTGTACGTAGTAATGTAGTTATAATATTTTCAGAGTTGTAAGTTATATTTTGGGTTATAAATCACAAACATTATTTTGTAGTTGTTAAAAATGGTGTTGTAATTTGCTTATAAGAGACGTTAAGATGGAAATAACTATACCAGAACTTGTAATTACACAGGTAAGTCAAGGTAAACCGTTTTCACCTGTGGCTGGAGGAGGTGAGTTTTGAACGCAGTTCCCAGGCGTGAAAATTGTTTACATGGAATGACTAATGTTCTTACGGCTCAAAACATGTTGTAGTATGGAACACAACATGTTATTATTATTATTATTATTATTATTATTATTATTATTATTATTATTATTATTATTATTATTATTATTATTATTATTATTATTATTGTTATAGTTATTGTTATTGTTATTATTATTATTATTATTATTATTATTATTGTTGTTATTGTTATTATTATTGTTATTGTTATTTATTATTATTATTATTATTATTATTATTATTATTATTATTATTATTATTATTATTATTATTATTATTATTATTATTATTATTATTATTATTATTATTATTATTATTATTATTATTATTGTTATAGTTATTGTTATTGTTATTATTATTATTATTATTATTATTATTATTGTTGTTATTGTTATTATTATTGTTATTGTTATTGTTGTTGTTGTTAAATCTTTCCACCTATTTTTCTCGAGGCTCCAGAATTAATATGTTTATGTCTCAAGCAAAACTAAAAAGCTTTCACTTAATTCCTCTTAATAAGTATTATATCCCACTCTGGTAAACACTTCAACTAAGATTATGTCGGCTGATTAACTCCGGCCATAATGACTGTATCACATAAGAGTTTCCTTTGATATTCACTACAATATATAATAGATTTCTTTAGTACAAGATGATTTCGATAGACAAGAATTTAATCGCAAAATAAACTCTCTCGTCGTTCACTGAATTAGAAAATAAACTTCCTCGTCGTTCACTGAATCGCAAAATAAACTTCCTGAATGTATACAAACAGAAATTATATTCCCAAGAAAAGTAAGGAATCAAGAAATAAATCTGTAAAATGAAATGTAATGCAAAATAAATTCTTAACGTAGACATCACCGTCTAGTGAATATAACTAATATAAACTGAATCGTAAAATAAAGCGCCTTAAAATATATTGAATAATAAAAAGTTTCTTTAATATAAACTATATCATAAAATTTATTCCATCGACAAAGATTCATTATTTTTGTTATTTTTGCCAATTAATCGCGAATCGTCCGATGAACACTTGATAAGAGAGAGAGAGAGAGAGAGAGAGAGAGAGAGAGAGAGAGAGAGAGGCATACTGTACATATAAAGAGAAAAAAGAAAGACAGGAAGAGAAAGAGCGAGAAAGAAACAGAGACAGAAAGCGAACCAAAAAAGAAAGCTAGAGTAAGAGAGAGAAATATGAAGAGAGAAAGCGAGAGAGAGAGAGAGAAAACGAGAGAGAGAGAGAGGACCCCTTTCTCCTAATGGATTCACTCCGTATAATAAATTTAGTTTGGTAACAAAGTGGTCTGGGAAATGAGATGGTTCGGTAATGAAAGTGCTCAGTAATAATGGCTTCGGTAATGAATTAATCGGGAAATGACGTCACTTGCAATAAAATTATGTGAAAATGACTTAGTTCGGTAATGGTGTTCGGTTAGACATTTATTTCTTTCGTGATAATTTTGTCCGATAGTGAATGTGTCCGACCAACTAATTAGTCCGATGGCGAATTTATAACCGTATAAATGCGGCAGCTAGATTAATTTTCGCCAGATAATTAATTATTCTCTACGGTAATTAATTCGCTGGGTAATAACTCGTAACCGGCAATCCATTCATCCGGCAATAACTCGTAACCGGTAATCCATTCATTCGGTAATAATTCATAAGGTAGTCATCCGGTAATCCATTCGTCCGTTAGTCGAAAATATTTACCGGATGATGAATTACTGAGTTGACCCAACCGATGATGAGTTCAGGTAATACTCAGGTAATCCCGTAGTGATTTATTCCAAATATTAATTAATCCCAAATGATGTATTTTTAATAAGGAAGAACATATACATACATACATACATACATACATACATACATACATTCATACATACATACATACGTGCACACATACATACATACAGAAATAAGCACACACACACACACACACACCACCTGATTGATCGACTGCCACTCTTGGATCGTCCACTTGTTTTTGACCTGTTCAAATGGCCCACCCCCCCTTCCCCCTCCCTTCCTCTCCCCCCTTCCCTTCCTCCTCCTTCCCTCCCTCCCCCTTCCCTCTCTCCCTCCCAGAAAAGAAAACAGATTAGGCGGTGTTTGTTCAGGCAATGAGGAAGTCCGCCATACTGTGTGTGTGTGTGTGTGTGTGTGTGTGTGTGTGTGTTTCCACACCCAGCAAGGTCATCCTTATGTGGTCGAAAACACAATCAAAATCACAGACCCAACAAAAACAAACAATACAGCCTCTTGTGGTCGCTGCATGGAATGTCAGGACCCTTCTGGATACTGGCACAAATGAGCCAGACGAGGGTTGACTCACAGAACGGGGGACCGGCTTTACCTTCTTCTGAAAGGGTAAGCCTGCTGCGTTGCGGAGAGAAACCGCATTTATGGAGTTGGCTTTTCCATTTCCCAATCCATCCTTCATAGGCTAACTGAAATGCCTGTTGGGATCAACGAGCGCCATCCCACTGAATTACTCACGTCATGCCTTCTTCATCAGTGCCTACGCCCCAACACTGGATGTAGAGAATGACATCAAGGAGGCCTTTTAAGCCGACCTCAACAGAGTGCTAACCTCTATCCCCAGAGAAGACAAGGTTGTGCTCCTTGGTGACATCAATGCCAGAATTGGCAGAGATGCTGACATCTGGCAGGGAACCATAGAGAGGAACAGAGTAGGCAAGTGTAATCCCAACGGCCTACTCCTCCCCACTATCACCAATACCTTGTTTAGGCAGGCCGTCAAGTTCAAGGGTTCGTGGCAACACCCACGACCCAAACACCCGCATCTCATTGACTACATCATTGTCAGAGAAAGAGATCGCCGTGATGTCCTCATCACCCGAGCCATGTGTGGCTCAGACCACCCCTCTCTACACACCCACACACCTCCCCACACACCTCCACACCTCCCCACACACCTACACACCTCCCCACACACCTACACACACCCCTCACCTCCACACACCTTTCTATTCACTTCCACACACCCCAACACACCCCTACACCTTCCCTACCACACACCTCCCTAAATACCCCACACATCCTACATTCCCTCACATATCCTAACACCTCTTTACATTCCCCCACACATCTCCACACCTCCCCACACATCCCCACACACACTCCCACACCTTCCTACACACCCCCTCACAACCGCACCTCCTCCCTCTCTTCTCAGACACTGACAAAGCAAGACGGTAACAGGCTTACATAACAAAATTTCCATCAAACCTAACCTAACGCTTCCCTTGTCCAGGAGACGGAGCTGCCACCCTAAACCTCTTCACTGGCGGTATTTTATTGACAGAGTGTTTTACTGACAGAGTGTTTTACTGACAGGGTATTATACTGACAGGGTATTATACTGACAGGGTATTATACTGACAGGGTATTTAACATATAAGACACAACACAGACATAAGTGATTGCAAACAAAATTCACTGGACACTTTTGGCACTGTCTGGCATCATATACTTGAGTGCCAGTAAATAAAATGATACTGGGATTATAACAACTGTCTAGATATAATTACCATATGTAAATTAACCACCTATATTACCCACAAGTTGATGACAGGTGTTCGGGGAATGTTGGTCATAGCCGTACGGATGGGGGGTAAGGTTGGAGAGAGAGAGAGAGAGAGAGAGAGAGAGAGAGAGAGAGAGAGAGAGAGAGAGAGAGAGAGAGAGAGAGAGAGAGAGAGAGAGAGAGAGTGTGTAAGCTTGCGTGTGGGGGGGGATGAGGGAGACGGTTCGTGTTAGTTATTGATTCCTACTTGTAATTTTAAAGCCGAATTTTTTAAAATATAATTTAAGTTAAGTTTGGTTGGGTTAGGTTAAGATAGTTTAGTTTGTTAGGCTAGATTAAGTTAGTTATGTTAAATTAGGTTAATTTAATTTAATATTGTGTGCATTATGTTAGGTTAATTTACGGCTGATATAAGAACTGTCATTACCTGGCGCCATTTAATTAAGACTCAGGTGTGTTAACTAAGAGAAAGACTAACACAAGTGATGAAGTCTTAAGTAAAGAGACTCGTAGGCCACTCAGGCTTAATGGTACATTATTTTCCACGACACCTAACTCACTCAATCCTTATGGAGGAAAAGAAAATGTATAAAATTATAAGCTTTCGACAATTGAGGGATTCTTATGGTAAGGGATATCTGTCTGTCTGTCTGTCTGTCTGTCTTTTCCATTATCTGTCTCTCTGTGTTTAGATGTCTATTTGTCACTCTTTCTCTCTCTATCTGTCGATCTCTCTGTCTCTGTTTGGATTTCTGTGTTTACCTCTCTGTCTATATCCGTCTATTTGTGTTTGTCTGCTTATTTTGGTCTGTCCATCTGTCTCTTTCTCTCGCAAAGAAAAACTCAGTGAAGTATTATTGCATAGATTAAGTAATGTGGTATTTTGACAGACACAAACATACAGGAAAAGACAGACAGGCAAATGTATAGACTAACCTAACCTAACCTGACCTGACCTAACCTAACCTAACCTAACCTAACCTAACCTTTGCTAAACTTAACCTAATCAACCTCTTACCTCACCTAACCTAACTTAACATAATCAATCTTTCATCTATCTTAACCCAACCTAACCATAACCTAACCAAACCAAGCTTGCTATTTTAAAGTGTAAATCCACCTCTGAACATAAGAACATATGAATGGAGGAAACTGCAGCGGGCCTATTGTCACCCAACCCCTATCGCTCATATATCCATCCAACCTATGTTTGAAGCTATCCAGCGTATTTGAGTTAATGCTGATGATTGGTAACTTGTTCCACTCATCCACTACTGTATTTCCAAACCAATGTTCACCTAACTCGCTCAATAGCTGTGATGAACTTATCAAGGAGCTCCTCACTCCTACACCGGCCTCCTGCACTGAGGCAGATAATGAGTTTGTTCCCAGTACCTGACAAGATATTATCCATCCTGTCAACTATATCCCTCACCCCAGCTCCTGGTAAACACAACCCCATCCTATTTTTAGTTTTAGCACAGAAAGCTCTAGCCAGGTACCGTACCTGGGAATCACCAACAATTAAGGTTTTTGTACCTTTCCTCTCAGCCCTGGTAACATCCAATTCGTCTATCAATGGACTAAAAGAGGTTTACACTTAGCTGTTGTCGTTTTGGTGTTTTTTTCTCACCCCCAGTTTGGCCGTTCCTCTCCTAACAACCCTTCATTAGTCTGTGCCTTCGTCTGTGCCTTCGTCAGACACGGGCCTTCCTTGTCTCGTGTCTTCCTCCTTCATCCTCGCTAGCTCACTTCCATTAATTTCAGAAGGTCACAACTAGCACAAGCCATTACTGGTAATTAATCCCTGGGAACTATAGCGGCCGTGACTTTTCCTCTAGCAAGGTCAGGACACAACTAACTCGGGGACTTAGCCAGCATAACAAGACCTGTCATTAGAGCGCCTCGTATAACCACGTGTTAAAAGCTCTTGCATATGTTAGTTTATATTTTGAATATTCTAAAGCCATCAACATGCAAATTAGTGGTCCAGGGTAATTAAGGTGCTTTCTCCTCTTTGGGCCTGATGGTTTTCTGTGTTTTAAGCTTTCCCTAACTTTCTGTACATTCAATTTCTCTCTCCCTTTTTCTTCTTTACTCTCTCTCTCTCTCTCTCTCTCTCTCTCTCTCTCTCTCTCTCAACTCTGAACGAAATAATAATTCTCAACAATGCAAACCTGATTTCCAACAATGTACACAATAATTCCCAAGAGTGTTGGTAATGGGAGAGGCGAGTCTTGCTACGCTTAGGGTAAACATTTATGCAACAAGATAACACAACAATATGTAATGTTATGCAATATTACTCACCTGAAGAGTACAATAGGTATCGGTATGCAGTAGAATGCAATGAGAACATCCCCCCATGCATGACGCAGTATGCAACAATATGCAATGGTATGTAGTAGCAATGCAACGAATTCCTAACATTTTTCAACTGCATGAAAACAATGAATGAGAGTAATACACCTTCATATATGACTATACACCAGAAACTACAGCCGTAAATACAGTATACACACATAGTATACACAGAGGAATATTGTATGGCGTGCACAGTCTGCAATAAACGATGGCAAACAAAAGCGGTGGTCCGAAACGGGGAGGAAACACAGTGAAACGATGCAGATGGTATGAAACGCATGCAACAACTCTGCAACGGAATGCAACAAATTGCATCTAGGTTCGACGACACTGACACGATGGTTGTTACAAACTGACAGCAGTTTAGAGGTAGTTGAAAAGTATAAAGCGTAAAAACGATTATTTTCAGTTTCACAGTTTCGTTGGCATATGTATGTATGTATGTATGTATGTATGTATGTATGTATGTATGTATGTACCTATTGATGTACAGATACAGACACCATGTGAGAATGACTGTACCTGTATTATATAATAAGTATAATATGTACATACCCTTATATATTTATATATTGTATACGAATCTGAAGGTTCAGTTATACGACTCGAGGCTTACTATATGTTCTTCGTCTGCCCAATACTTGTCCCGTTGTCTCTTATCGACGTCTGTTTCTTTGGTAATTTATTTATTTAACTTAATTATTTATTTAACTTGTTGGGGAGCGATTCAGTTTGTGATAGTTGGTGGTAATGAACCGCTGGACTCTCGATATGTCGTGAAATATGTGTCTTTCACCAAGTGACGGAGAGAAATTTATTTAATTTTACATTTCCGTCGGGACTTTCTCGACTTCATTACAAGTTGAGTGTCTTGTTGGCGGGAAAAACAAATCTTGATGAACAAACTCAGGGAGACGAGTACTGACACTTAACTGTCAAGTCAATATTCCCCCAGAAATATGTTTTAAATAAATTCTTGTTTATCAGCTGTGACGTTAAACTTAACTTAGGTAATCTTCACACACACACACACACACACACACACACACACACACACACACACACACACACACACCGCCTCAGTCTGATCTGTCAGCGACCTATATTAATTCCTTTAAGTTTTGTTCCATTTAAAAGCGTTCTGGTGTTGCTCGTAGATCAGGTCAGGTCAGGTCAGGTCAGGTCAGTGTCAGTGTCAGTTGAATCATTGACCCCAACTCCTTCACCTGGCCGGGGTGTAGAGTAGTGTGGGAGTGAGTGACATATACACCTTAGCTGGGAGTCTAAAAGAACATAAAAACATAGGAACGGATGAAACTGCAGCGGGCTTATTGACCCATACTGGGCAGCCCCGTTTACACTCAACCGGGCCAACCCCTATCGCTCATACATCCGTCCAACCTATATTTGAAGCTACTCATCCACTGTTTACCTATCTCGTGCCTAAATCTAAATTTGTCACCAGGTCCCGATCAGATATTTGCCAGAGTATTAAAGGAAGAGCTTAGGAAATTTATTTAACATGTCATTAAAAGCAGAGGATAGCGAATGTGATACCGATTTTCAAGAAGGGAGATAGATCACTAGTAATGGTCCAAGTACTGAGCCTTGGGGTACTCCACTAGTGACGCTAACCCAATCGGTATTTAGTGCCATTTATGCTTACTCACTGTTTCCTGTCCTGTAACCACGCCCTAATCCATTTTAGAATATCTCCTCCAATGCCATGAGCCTTTACTTTTCGTATTAGTCTTTCGTGGGGGACTCTATCAAAGGCTTTGCTAAAGTCGAGGTATACCACATCATAATCGTGCCCGTCGTCCAGTTGGAAAGAATGTTAATAGATTAGTTAAACATGATCGCCCACTTGTGAAGCCATGTTGGGAATCAGTGATCAACTTGTGCTTCTCCAGGTGATTTCGAATAGAGTTTGAAATTATTGCTTCCAGTAATTTGCCTACAATTGATATACAAGGGGGAACACACAAGGGGTGACACACACACACACACAAGGGGTGACACACACACACAAAGGGGAACACACAAGGGGTGACACACACACACAAGGGGGAACACACAAGGGGTGACACACACACACAAGGGGGAACACACAAGGGGGAACACACACACACACACACACTAAGGGGAACACACAAGGGGTGACACACACACACAAGGGGGAACACTCACAAGGACTGACACACAACACCTTGATCTAACACATGTGATATTTATAGCTGTAATATTTGTCCATCTATTAGTATTAACGATCAATTAAGGTCCAATTGTTCCTGTGTAGACCAGCTGTCAGTCATCGTGTCAGTGTATCATGATATACTGTACATGTCTGGGTGATTGTGCTATAAATTTTATATATATATACTGTATATATTCCAGTATAATGTTATGTATAAGTCCGCAATTCAGTGCTAGAGACCCCCCCCCCCCCAAACCCCCTCCCCTTTATCACCTCACAGTCATCATCGGCCTCAGGTGAGACAGAGCCAATTAAAGCCTCAACACACCTGCCGAACTAATTAGAAAACCTTTCAATGCCAGGTGAGTCACTACCTCCCCCAACTACTCGTGATGTCATAATACACACACTCTCTCTCTCTCTTTCTCTCTCTCTCTCTCTCTCTCTCTCTCTCTCTCTCCAAAGTAATTTAGATCATTTACCTGCATGAAGAACCTCTCGTATCCCTTTGCAAAAATAGACGCTGTTTGAGTCCGTTCACATTAAGTTCAACTATTGTTATATTAGAATCTGGAACCAAGAAAAGGTGTGTGTGTGTGTGTGTGTGTGTGTGTGTGTGTGTGTGTGTGTGTGTGTGTGTGACAAAATGCCAAACAGTATGATGAAACAATTTGAAAAAAAAAAAGGCATGGGGAAATTCGCAAACGAGTAATACATAGACCCTGAAGCTGTTAGCAAGATGGTCATATTTTACAGAGATTACCCTCGTAGAAGAGAGAGAGAGAGAGAGAGAGAGAGAGAGTAACATCTTTACATCATGCATATAACACACACACACACACACACACACGAGAAAGACAGTAAACCATTCTCACTAAGATAGCCACAAGTCAGGAAGCAATATTTATTATATATTTGCTGTGGTGGAGGTACAGGTAATTCTCGGAGGAAGACGACAGCCACGACCACCAACTCTCATCTTGGGTCGACTTTAAAACTTCTCAGAATCTTTTAGAGCAGAAAATCTTACACTGTACCGGATTTAAGGTCAGGACCGTATTGACAAGAAAATGTTAACGTTTATTAAGTCTTACTGTGGTCAGCTGTACGTAACTGATGGTAAATTATTGCATGTTAACCTAACCTAACCTAACCTAACTTATCCCGACCACACCTAACCTAACCTAACCAGCTATCCTAACCTAACCTAACTTATCGACCACACCTAACCTAACCTAACCTAACCTAACCACTAACCTAACCTAACCTAACCTACCTAACCTAACCTAACCTAACCTAACTTATCCCGACCACACCTAACCTAACCTAACTTAACCTAATTTAACTTATCCTTTCCTAACTTAACCTAATCTAATCTAACCAGAGAGAGAGAGAGAGATAGAGAGAATTAGTTGAATTAAGGTTAGTCGAGTTAAGGTTAGCTTAGGTAAGGATAAAATTAGGTTAACGTTAGCTCAAGTTGAAGTTAAGTCAGGTTAAGCTTAAGTTAGGTTCATTCGGATTAGGTTTAGGTTAGGTTAGGTTAGGTTAGGTTAGGTTAGACATAGGTAAAGGTAGGATTAGGATTAAGTTAAAGTCAGGTTATGTTAAGGTTAGCCCAGGTTAAGGTTAGGTCATTGGCCACTAGGACTGGGTACCATTTGGCTCAGCAACTCATAACTTACTTGTGTACACCTTAACCTTCCCTCGTAGATTTAACCACAGTGATAAATGCCCAGCCATTCCTTGTAGTTCTCCCAGCCGCCGTAACTCAGCCCCAGTGTGTGTGTGTGTGTGTGTGTGCGTGTGTGTGTGTGTGTGTGTGTGTGTGTGTGTGTGTGTGTGCGTCTGTGCGTCTGTGTGTGTGTGTGTGTGTGTGTGTGCGTGTGTGCGTGTGTGTGTAACAGCCTGGCAACTGAATATTTATATCTTTCTGGTGGCCGCAGTTGCACAAAAATACTGCCCTGGTTTCTTAAGTTTCCATCCGTATTTATTTTCTTTCTCTTCTAACTTAACCTAACCTAACCTAACCTAACCTAACCTAACCTAACCTAACCCAACCGACGTAAAGGACGCAATTAATTGGTTGATGTAAATAAAATAAAAAACAAAAAATAGTTTCCAATATGTCGTTGAATTTACACTGAAATTTAAGCTTGGGTATTTTTTTTTCTTTCCTTAACGAGACAAAATTTGTTGTAACTGTAGCATTTTTTTTTTATTCTGAAAGTACTGTACATGTTTTTGTTTTTCTTCTGGTAACTGGTAACTAGAGAACGTGTGTAGTTATGGTAGAGTTTGAACGTAAAATCTGCGTCCATTTTTAACACACACACACAGCGAGGAGACTAACCATCACTCTACCCTCACTCCGGACCTGACCCATCTGCACCTACGGGATGATGCGACTGTAGCAGCCTCCACCCTGGGCTCTTGGGCGATCATTATTCAGTCCAAGACCCAGAGAACCAATATCTGAGGCTGTTTGAGATATTAATAATCCAACATGTTCCTCACCCTCTTAAGGCACTGACTTGAGGCAGTCAATTAAATTCGATAATGTTGGGCCTTAGATTTCTGTTTGGATGTGTGGACCAATAAACACAACTTTTGTCTTTGCAGTAACATTACTGCCTTCCACTAAGGACCAATCGGCTGGTTTTATGCCCGTATTCATGTGGATTTACTGGTTCAGGTACTGTACGTACACACTAAAAAAGTACCGCTTAGATTATGTGTGAAACAATATGACACCACGGACGAGGGATAGTGGAATATGTGTGTTGGTCTTGTGTTATGGTGGTAGCCCTGCTTACCTTGCCTGAGGGTATCCTCACATATCTGTTGCTACCAGAGGTAGGTGGAAACCTATGCCATACAGGCACGCATGCCAACTCTCCCGGCACATCAGGTGATGTACGGATCATTACGGAGGTCAGTAGACCCCCCTCCCCTGCGCGATATTTTTGTTTAGTGTGTGTACAGTGTTCACCTGCAGGTAGACGCGGCTGTGTGCTCACCAACCAGGCGCGTCCATCAACACCTCCGGCCCAACAGTGTGAGTTGGGCGTGAAATAGACATTTACATACAGGCACCTGCTGGTGATTTGTCACACGGGCCTCACTCCTATTAGGCTCCTGTCCTACTGGGCCCTCTCCTACTGGTCCTTCCTCTTATACTGGACCCCTCTTCTACTGGACCCCTCTTCTACTGGACCCCTCTTCTACTGGGCCCTCTTCTACTGGGCCCTTTTCTACCGGGCCCTCTCCTACTGAACCTCTCTCTTACTGGGCCTCTCCACTACCTTAACCTAGCTTAACATAACATAACCAAATTTTAAATGTTAAATTTGTATTATATAATTTTCAATGAATGACAACTAATAATCATGCAGGAGTGGCCAGACTTTCCTGTGACGGGATCTACTTTTTCCATGGTTATCCAAACGTGATCTAATAGCCCAGAGAGAGTACATACTTATATTGCCAAGTGTTTATATAATTTTCAATACATAATCATACATCTAAGAACGGTAAGGGGAAGAACTTGACGGATGTGATATGTGCCCCGCATGACGTCAGCTGGTTGGCGGATTTTTAAGTGAGTGGTGTGTCCCTTCAGGATCGCTGTTGATGGGCTACGCCGCTGCTGCCCATCCCGAGATCTACTAGAATTGCTTTGTGATCCACTGGTAGATTACGATTAACGTTTTGCCCACCCCAGCACCGTAACCTAACGTCGCTTAGCTTAACATATAGCAACATGCAGTAACCTAACCTAACCTAACCTAACCTAACCTAACCTAACCTAACCTAACCTAGCCTAACCTAACCTAACCTCGCTTACCTTAACATATAGCAACATGCAGTAACCTAACCTAACCAAACACTCTTTCATACATCATTACTGATTAATCCTGTGAAAGAAATACGAAATATTAATGGCTACAAGATGACTTACTCGCTGGTGTTTGAGTAAGACTTGTTATAAATGATATCCCGAGTTACTGAAGGTAAATATTAAGTCTCTTGATTGTTGATGACTGATTCACCATTTGTTGAAATACCTGTGAGTGTAATTAGTTGTTTGATTTGCCTTTCAAGGTATGTTTTCTCTCTCTCTCTCTCTCTCTCTCTCTCTCTCTCTCTCTCTCTCTCTCTGTCGTTTTCTTTCTCTTTATATCCTAAAAATTATTCTATAGCCTCGCCCCAAGTAAATCATCAATCATCATCATCATATCTCACCATTATCATCCCTCATCAATCATCATCATCATCATCACAGTCTTCCGTATGAACCTTACCTGTCCAATGAACACCTCTTCAAACTCCCCAATTTTACCTGTCCATTTAATTAAGCTCTATTCTGGACCATTTTTCCCCTGATGAGTTATAATGAATCGTAATTATGCTGACGTGAGTAATAATGAGTCGTAGTTATAATGAAATGAGTTATAATGTATGGTAGTTATGCTGAAGTGAGTTACAATGGGTGTAGCTCTAAAAAGTATGTATGCAAATTTTTGGTGGAACATCATTATGCTGTTTACTGTGTATTGAGTAGCATGGTGGCGAGTGAGTGATGTTTACTGAATCAGCTAAACCCCGGCACGACCCTTGAGAGAGATGCAAACCAAGTGATCTAGAGTCGTGACTAACTTGGTGAATAACATGGTGAATGACTTGGTGACTAACTTGGTGAATAACTTGGTGACTAACTTGGTGACTAACTTGGTGACTGACTTGGTGAATAACTTGGTGAATAACTTGGTGAATAACTTGGTGACTAACTTGGTGACTAACTTGGTGAATAACTTGGTGAATAACTTGGTGACTAACTTGGTGAATAACTTGGTGAATAACTTGGTGACTAACTTGGTGTTATTCATTTGGCTGCTTAATTTTATAAAGCAAAGGTGCTGTTACGACACAATAGACGCAAGGATTTTGACAACACCAAAAGAGACAAAAGGAGTCACAGTGTTCATTCTGAAATTTATCTACCCCTCCGTGAAGATACTATTTGGAGCGGTGTTAATACTTTTCAATATGTAGATGATAACGAGGTGTGTATGTATGTATGTATGTATGTATGTATGTATGTATGTAATATTAACACGACTATTAAATATTCTTATGGAAGGGATAGAGAGAGAGAGAGAGAGAGAGAGAGGCAAGCATGATAAAGAGGAGGAAGACGAGTGAATAATGGAGAGAGAGAGAGAGAGAGAGAGAGGTTAGAAAAGGGAGGTGAGGTCGTCTGAGTAGTGTTGTATGTATGTAAATATGTGTATTATTGTGTTGATCAGTGTTGATTTTGTATTTCAGCAACACAACTCAAGAACAGGAAGTCGATGCAATGGTTATTTTTTCAACACATTAATTCACTACTATGAAAACCAATGTAAATGTTTAGGATCATCAAGTCAGAGGTTAAGCCAGAGGTTAAAGCAAGAGGTCAAGCCAGAGGTCAAGCCAGAGGTCAAAGTCTCAGTATTATGAAAGAAAAATCAGGAGCCTGTGTAAAGTGCCTCCTCCTGGGGTGTGTGTGTGTGTGTATGTGTTCAGGGCGAGGGTGTACACATTTGTTGTGCTTCCCTTTGTATGTCTGTTACACATGTGTGCTGAATATATGTGTTGACTGTACACATGTGCGCGTTCTGTGTGATTGTGTGTACGACAAACTCACATAACATTGGTCAGGATTTTTAGACTGGAGGACCACGTACTGCCATTAAGACTTATTAATGGGACCTTATATCTTGTCATCAGCGAGTCCTGTCCAGTATTGTCTTATATAATAATGCAATTCTCTCTCTCTCTCTCTCTCTCTCTCTCTCTCTCTCTCTCTCTCTCTCTCTCTCTCACACACACACAGATATTGAATTTCCATCAGCAATTTAAAGTGGCCACACTTGTAATGTTATACAAAATAAGCAATATCGGATGGCTAAAGGCACAGGTGTGTGTGTGTGTGTGTGTGTGTGTGTGTGTGTGTGTGTGTGTGTGTGTGTGACAGACAGACAGACATAAGAGACGAACAGAAAGAGCATTATTAAATGTGTTTCTCGTGATGTTGTGTGGTGGATGAGGTGGATGTGTGGTGGATGGGGTGGATGTGTGGTGGATGAGGTGGATGTGTGGTGGATGAGGCGGATGTGTGGTGGATGGGTGGATGTGGTGGATGAGGCGGATGTGGTGGATGAGGCGGATGTGTGCTGGATGAGGTGGATGTGTGCTGGATGAGGTGGATGTGTGGTGGATGAGGTGGATGTGTGGATGAGGTGGATGTGGGTGGATGAGGCGGATGTGTGGTGGATGGGGCGGATGTGTGGCTGGATGAGGTGGATGTGTGGCTGGATGAGGTGGATGTGTGGTGGATGAGGTGGATGTGTGGTGGATGAGGTGGATGTGTGGTGGATGGGGTGGATGTGTGGTGGATGGGGTGGATGTGTGGTGGATGGGGCGGATGTGTGGTGGATGAGGCGGATATGTGCTGGATGAGGTGGATGTGTGGTGGATGGGGTGGATGTGTGGTCGATGGGGTGGATGGGGTGGATGTGTGGTGGATGAGGGTGGATGTGTGGTGGATGGGGCGGATGTGTGTGGTGGATGAGGCGGATGTGTGGTGGATGAGGCGGATGTGTGGTGGATGAGACGTGTGTGGTGGATGAGGCGGATGTATGTGGATGAGGCGGATGTGTGTGGTGGATGAGGTGGATGTGTGGTGGATGGGGTGGATGTGTGGTGGATGGGGTGGATGTGTGGTGGATGGGGAGGCGGATGTGTGGTGGATGAGGGCGGATGTGTGGTGAATGAGGCGGATGTGTGGTGGATGAGGCGGATGTGTGGTGGATGAGGCGGATGTGTGGTGGATGAGGCGGGTGTGTGGTGGATGAGGCGGATATGTGGTGGGTGAGGCGGATGTGGTGGATGGACGGATGTGTGGTGGATGAGGCGGATGTGTGGTGGATGAGGCGGATGTGTGGTGGATGAGGCGGATGTGTGGTGGATGAGGCGGATGTGTGGTGGATGAGGCGGATGTGTGGTGGATGAGACGGATGTGTGGTGGATGAGGCGGATGTATGCTGGATGAGGTGGATGTGTGGTGGATGGGGCGGATGTGTGGTGGATGAGGCGGATGTGTGGTGGCTGAGGCGGATGTGTGGTGGATGAGGCGGGAACCACAAATGAATGCAGCTCAAAGTAAATTTTGCTCGGATATTAATACTATTTAATGCATATCCTCCTGGGGATACTCTCTTTTTTTTTTTTTTTCTCTCTCGATTTGGTTAAACTATGTTACGTCAGCAGACACCATTAACTGCTGTAAATACCATTAACTGCTGTAGGACACCATTGATGATCTGGGATTACATTAATTTCTGTTTGGTGCTGTTAAATACCTCTGGATGTCCTCTCTATCTCTTAATATTCCTCACTGTCAGCCGAACGTTTCCTCACTGTCAGCCGAACGTTTCCTCACTGTCAGCCGAACGTTTCTTCGCTATCAGCCCGATATTTTCCACTTGACAGGAACATTTTTTTCCATTGTTAGCCAACAGCATTCTACTATTTGAGAAGGACATTTCCTGACTGACAGCCAGACATTTCCAGTGCTTGACATGCATGTTGACCTTCCTAATAGCATCAGCAGCGGCCCCTCGCCTGACACTAACCTCATCTGCATGTTGCTTGACGACGGGGCGAGGCTGACTTCTCTCTCTGGGGAAGGAGAGGGGAGGTTAAGGTTAGGTGACCCCAGGAAACAACACCTAAATACTTCACCTTGTCCACTCATGGCTGCTTTGATGCACTAACTCAACATAACTTAAACTAACTTACAGTAAACCTAACCTAACCTAACCTATCCATTAAGTTCATACAACAATAATATGATACATAATGCCTCTTAATTATCCTAAAAGTGATGTCGTCAATTTTCCTGGATATCCTTACATAGGCAACCTAACAAATGCGATTAGAATCCCTTTAGTGTAGGCTCAGAGGCTCTCAGGCTAAGGGTGTTCTAGTAGTCTCCGTGGTTCTTCCAGTACAGACGTCACCTGTGTAAACGTCCTGTCTATCTTAGCGTGATTGAATGAGGCTACAGTGGACTTGTAGCCTATGGAGAGAGAGAGAGAGAGAGAGAGAGAGAGGTAAAGTGGGTGAGGTGTGACGGCAACTTTGCACACGATGGAGGGAGAGCAGGAAGGAATGGGATGGAAAGGAGAGGGGAAAGGGATAAAGAAGGGGTATGGGAGTGATATAGGAGGAGAGAGGAGAGAAGGAGAAAAAAATAGGAATGGGGGAGAAAAGTATAGGTGAGAGACAGAGTTAGTGAAGAGGAACAGATCGAAGGGAGAAGAGAGGAAAATAAAGAGAGAGAGAGAGAGAGAGAGAGAGAGAGAGAGAGAGAGAGAGTTGAACGTAAGATATACCACCACTAATTTTAAACAGAACGAAACGAAAATAAACAAAAATAAAATATGCAGATATAAATAAAAAATAAAATTAAACGAAATAAACAAAAATATAAACGTCAAAAATAAAGAAAATAACAGGAATGATAAGCTGAAGACTAATGTTGAGCTTTTATCCATACAGAGATAACAAAATACCAGAAATGTGTTTTATCAGCCTAGGGGAAGGGATAGTAGGGGGTGGCAGGGGTGGCAGGTGGCAGGGGGTGGCAGGGGCAATGGAGTGTGGGGTGGCAGGGGCAATGGAGGTGGGTAGGGGTGCAGGAGGGGCAATGAGTGTAGCAGGGGTGGCAGGGGCAATGAGTGTGGCAGGGGGGTGGCAGGGGGCAAATGAGGGCAGGAGGTAGGCAATGAGTGCAGGGGCAAATGAGTGTAGGCAGGCAGGGGCAATGAGTGTGTAAAGGTGGGCAGGGGGCAGGGGCAATGAGTGTGGCAGGAGGTAGGGGCAGAGTGTGGCAGGTGGGGCAATGAGGTGGCAGGCAGGGGCAAATGAGGGCAGGCAGGGGCAATGAGTGGCAGGTGGCAAAATGAGTGTGGCAGGTAGTAGGAAGGAGGTGGTAGGAGGTGGGGGCAGGGTGGCAGGCAGGGGGCAATGAGTGGCAGGGGTAGGGGGCAAATGAGGTGGCAGGGGGTGGCAGGGGCAATGAGGTGGCAGGGGGTGGGCAGGGGCAAGGGAGTGTGAAAGAGGAGGTGGCAGGGGGCAGTGAGTGTGGCAGGGGTGGCAGGGGCAATGAGGTAGGGGGGTGTGGGGTGGGGCAATGAGTGGCAGAGGGGTGCAGGGGCAATGAGGCAGGGGGGTGGGGGGGGTAGTGGGGGCAATGAGTGTGGCAGGGGTGGGGTGGTAGGTGGAGGGGGCATGAGGTGGCAGGGGTGGCAGGGGGTGTAGCAGGGGCAATGAGGAGTAGGGGGTGGCAGGGGTGGGTAGGGGCAATGAGGGTAGGGGGTGGCAGGGGGTGGGTAGGGGGTGGTGGGGGCAATGAGGGTAGGTGGGGCAATGAGGTGGTAGGTGGCAGGGGGTGGCAGGGGTGCAGGGGGCAATGAGGCAGGGGGTGAGGGGGAGGTGGAGGGGGCAACAGAGGTGGGCAGGGGTGGCAGGGGGGTGGGTGGGGGAAATGGGGTGGCAGGGGGGTGGGTGGGGTGTAGCAGGAGGGGAGGGGGTGAGAGGAAGGAGTGTGGCAGGGGCAGGGGGAATGTAGCAGGGGTACAGGGCAGGGGGTGGCAGGGGGCGGGGCAGGGGGCAATGAGTGTGGCAGGGGTGTAGGTGGCGTGAGTGGCAGGGGGTGCAATGGAAGGAGGGGAGGTGGCAATTGAGTGTGGCAGGGGTGAGGGGTAGGGGGCAATGAGTGTGGGCAGGGGTAGGCAGGGGCAGGAGTGTAGCAGGGGTGGGTGTGGGGCAGTGAGGTGGGGGGGGTAGGGGGCAGTGGGTGTAGCAGGGGCAGGGGCAGTGAGTGTGGCAGGGGTGGCAGGCAGTGGAGTGTAGCAGGGCAGGGGCAAGGAGTGCAGGAGGCAGGCGTCAAGGTGGCAGGAGGTGGCAAGCAGTGGAGTGTAGCAGGAGGTAGGGGGCAGGGGAGTGTGGCAGGAGGCAGGGGCAATGAGGTGGCAGGAGGTGCAGGCAGGAGTGTGGCAGAGGTGTGAGGGGGGCAGGAGTGTGGCAGGAGGTAGTAGGGGGCAGGAGTGCAGGAGGTGGTGTAGGGGCAGGAGTGTGGGCAGGAGGTAGGGGCAAAGGAGTGTAGCAGGAGGTGGCAGGGGGCAGGAGTGCAGAGGTGGCAGGGGCAGTGAGTGTGGCAGGAGGTGGCAGGGGGCAGTGGAGGTGTGGCAGGAGGTGGCAGGGGGGCAGTGAGTGTGGCAGGAAGGTGGCAGGGGGGCAATGGAGTGTAGGGAGGAGGTGGCAGGGGTGGCAGTGGGTGTGGCAGAGGTGGCAGGGGTCAATGGGTGTGGCAGGAGGGTGGCAGGGGGCAGTGAGTGTAGAGGGAGGTGGCAGGGGCAGTGAGAGTGTGGCAGGGGGGAGGTGGCAGGGGGCAATGAGTGGGGAGGTGTGAGGGGGCAGTGGGTGTGTGGAGAGGGTGGCAGGGGGCAGTGGTGGCAGAGGTGGCAGGGGGCAATGGGTGTGGCAGGGGGAGGTGTGGGGGCAGTGGAGTGTGTGGCAGAGGGGGTGGCAGGGGCAGTGAGTGTGAAGGTGGCAGGGGGCAGTGGGTGTGGCAGGGGTGGCAGGGGGGCAGTGGAGGTGTGGCGGGGGCAGTGGGTCTGTGTGGGGAGGTGTGGGGGGGCAGTGGAGGTGTAGCAGGGTGGCAGGGGGCAAGGTGTGGCAGGGGTGTGGGTGGGAGGGTGGCAGGGGAGCAGTGGGTGTGGCAGAGGGGTGGCGAGGGCAGTGGGTGTGGCAGGAGGTGGCAGGGGGCAATGGGTGTGTGGCAGGGGGAGGGTGGCAGGGGCAGTGAGTGTGGCAGAGATTGGCAGGGGGGGCAGTGGGTGTGAGGGGGTGGCAGGGGGCAGTGGAGGTGTGGCAGGGGGGCAGTGGAGTGTGGGAGGTGTGGGGGCAGTGGTGTGTAGAGAGGTGTGGGGGAATAGTGGGTGTGGCAGGGGGCATGGGTGTGGCAGAGATGAGGGGGACAGTGGGTGTGTGTGGAGAGGGGGTGGCAGGGGGCAGTGAGGTGTGGCAGGGGCAGTGGGGTGTAGCAGGAGGTGGCAGGGGGCAGTGAGTGTAGCAGGAGGTGGCAGGGGGCAATGGGTGTGCAGGGGGCAGTGGAGTGTTGCAGGAGGTGGCAGGGGGCAATGGGGTGTGGCAGGGGGGCAGTGGGTGTGGGGAGGTGGCAGGGGGGGGCAGTGAGTGTGGCAGGGAGGTGTGAGGGGGCAATGGTGTGTGGCAGTGGAGTGTGTGGGGAGGTGGCAGGGCAATGGAGTGTGGCAGGGGCAGTGAGTGTGAGGTGTGAGGCAGTGGGTGTAGCAGGAGGTGGCAGGGGGGCAAGTGTGGCAGGGGGCAGTGGGTGTAGCAGGAGGAGGTGGCAGGGGCAGTGAGTGTAGAGGAGGTGGCAGGGGGCAATGGTGTGGCAGGGGGCAGTGAGGTGTAGCAGGAGGTGGCAGGGCAGTGGGGTGTAGCAGGAGGTGGCAGGGGAGCAGGGGTGTGGCAGGGCAGTGAGTGTGTAGGGTGGCAGGGGCAGTGGGTCAGGGTGTGAGGGGCAATGTGGGTGTGGGGGCAGTGGGTGTGGGAGGTGTGGGGGCAATGGAGTGTAGCAGGAGGTGTAGGGGGCAATGAGTGTGGCAGGGGGCAGTGGGTGTGGCAGGGAGGGTGCTTGGGGGCAGTGGAGGTGTAGGAGGAGGAGGAGGTGGCAGGGGAGCGGTGGAGTGTGGGGGGGGTGTGAGGGGCAGTGAGTCTGCAGGAGGGTGGCAGGGGGCAGTGGGGTGTGGAGGGAGGTGGCAGGGGCAGTGGGTGTGTGGGAGGTGTGAGGGGCAGCAGGTGTGTGGGGGGCAGTGGGTGTGGGGGTGTGGGGGGCAGTGGGTGTGGGAGGTGGGGGGCAATGGGTGTGGCAGGGGCAGTGGGTGTGGCAGGAGGTGTAGGGGGCAGTGAGTGTGGCAGAGGTGTGGCAGTGGAGGTGTGGCAGGAGGTGGCAGGGGCAGTGAGGTGTGGCAGGAGGTGGCAGGGGCAGTGGGTGTGGCAGGAGGTGGCAGGGGGTGAACATAAGAATGGAGAAACTGCAGTGGGCTTATTGTCTGGGCAGTCCGTTTACATCAGCTGTGTGGGAATCATAAACCAAATAATGTGTGTTACTCAAAACAATAGGCAAAACAAAAGTGAGGTTCAGGTGTTCGTTGCAAGACTAGAGGCCATCAAACATGAGACCACCAGTTCAGTTCTGGTCACCGTGCTGAGAATGGATGAGAATCCTAGATTCAGAGGAGAATGACAAAGACTAATCCTGGGCATTGGGACCTTGAGTACAGAGACAGGTTCAAAGCATGGTGGGGTGAGGTGTGAAAGGGACAGACAAATTTGGAAAAATTTGAAATAGTAAAACTGGTTTGGAAATAGGAAGTTATGGACATGAACAAGTTGCAAATATCATCATTAACTAGGTTAGGAGTTGGATCAAAGGTGTTATGAGGTGGGTGTGGGCGGTACCTGAGGGTCAATCCCAGGTGATGTTGACACAGGTGAGGCTCCTCCGTATCTCCTCTCATGTCTTGTTTGTTCACTTGATCTTCGCTTTCTTGTTCTTCTTTGTTCGTGGTCTTCTTGTTTGTTCACTTGATTTTCTTGTTTGTTCATGTACTGTACCTGTATATGTGTTGATATTTAAGAATATCAAAATATTATATTTGAAGACCGACGACCGAGCAGCGATGAAGCGGTTGTTCAGAACGGATGCCAGTCCTCCTTCACCTTCAGGAACAGCCGGTCCTGGGGCATCCAGTCCTCGCAGAGTTAAATGTTTTATTACAATTCGTCACTTGTCTGGAGATGACGACCTATGTCAGGCGTGTGTGTGTGGGGGAAGAGTGGTGTGAGGGGCAGGTGTGTGGGGGAGGTGTGTGGGGAGGGTGTGTGGAAGATGTGTGTATCAGTCAAGGTAAAATATGAACTTAGTGAATTTGTTGGTCTGGTCCGTAAGGCAACAAGACGAAAAATTGCTATCACATTCTGGGACTGGTTTAGTATAGCGAGGCGTGGAAGGAGTGGGAAGAGAGGGAAATGGGGTGAGGGAGGAGGGAAGTGAGAGACATGGGGAGAGAGGAATGGGGAGGGGGTGAGGGGGGAGAGAGGGTGAGGGTTAAAGGGATAGAAGGGAGTGGGAGGGAGAAAGAGAACTGAGTGGGAGGGGGTGAGACATGAGGGAGAGAGGGAATGGGGGAGAGGGAGTGGGGGAGAGGGAAGTGGGGAGTAGATGGGAGGAGAGGAGTAAGGTGTGTGTGTGTGTGTGTGTGTGTGTGTGTGTGTGTGTGTGTGTGTGTGTGTGTGTGTGTCAGATTTGGGTTAAGGTCAGGTCAGGTTAAGCCAGGTCAGGTCAGGTCAGGGCAGGTCAGATTAGGTGAATATTATTGTAGTGCCTTAAGTGCATTCGTTACAAGGCGATTTTCCATTGATTGTTGTTAATTACAATACTTATCAGGGCGAATTTACCTGTATTATCTAGTATTGATTAAATTAATTATAAAGTAAAACAACATCAGTATGAGTTTTAGATCGTGTGGTATGTTGTCATTACACCAGTCTGTGCGGCTGCCAGACTGGTGAAGGTGATAACCATTTACTCTGACGGGGCCACCAGGCACTCCTGAAGGTATAAATAAAATGTTTTAAAAGTTCTAGCACGATGTAGACACTTCAGATGAACGTTTTTGCTCTCAGTCAGTCAGAGAACACAGCCAACCAGAAAAAAATATTCATTGGAATCATCCCCTGTGCATGGGTGGTAGACCTGGCTAGAGACAAAGTGGTGCTAGGAGACACTTCCACCAGAATTTATAGTTCAGCAGGAGGAATCCAAAGAGGTACTGAACACATCCCGACGACGACCCGCTTGTGAGGTTAGGTTAGGTTATGAGCGGCAGGAGGTGATCTTCTTATACATGATCCACCTTATACCCGAGGTTGAGGTCGGGGGAGATTAAGGTCATTTACATTGTATAAAATTAAACAATAGTGGACCATGAAACTCACACACACACACACACACACACACACACACACACACACACACACACACACACACACACACACACATAATAAGTTTAAGATGAACAGTTTGAAGCATATGTCACTAATTCCTTCTAAGACCAATGGTTTCAATCATGTTTCAGTAGGAATGTGATGTAAACAATGAAGAAGAAGGACATGATAAAGAAGAGACGAAGAAAAGAAACACAAGAAAATAAGAGAAATGATAGAGTAAAGGCTGGGCATGAGGAAGGTATAGATAATATAGGTGCGGGAGGATAAAGAAGGGTCTAGGTGGAAGAGTCGTCAACAATGTCAACATTCTCGGCGGTGTTTCTTGTGAGGTTAGGTCATGTAAACAACCGAATCACCTGGATGAACCCGACGACGAGGAGGGAATAAAGACTCTCCACACCACACCCGAGAGATCAAAACCCGTATTTAAAGAGAAAAGTTCGAGGTATTAAAGGGAATTGGAAATAAGAAATACCGAAATATGGAAGTACATCGTGGTTGGTGAGGGGAAGTGATGAGGGAAATGAATGGGAGGGGAGTTGATGATGAAGATGAGGGGAAATGATGGAGGAGATGAAACTGGAGATGAAGAAGAAGGGAAATATAACAATATGTGAGGAAGAGAAAGAAATGAACACTGAAAGATGAAAACTGGGAAATGATAAGATGATGAAGATAGATAAAAGAAGATGATAATGAAGAGTAATGATGAGTAAATTGGTGTAATGAAACGGAATTGTCGATAAATGAGAGAACAGAGTGATGAAAACGACCACAGGGTAGGAGAGTGAGAAAGAGTGGGAGGGAGGGGGGAGGGAAGGAGAGGGAGAATGAGAGGAAGGGAGAGAAAGAGAGGAAGGGAGTAAGGAAGAGTGTGGATGGAGGGAAACAGAGAGGGGGAAGAGAAGAACACGGAATGCCGCATAGATCTCAATATTAACTAAATAAGTCACAGTAGATACTTTTGTGTGGGACAGTCAGGTAATACAATGATGGTGATGTTATACCTGTAAGGGGAAGTTGGAGGCAAATTCCTATTAAAAAGTTACAACAGCAGCAGTGAGTCACCCAGCTACTGCAAGACGCGGGCCATCAACAGTCACTCTTCCAGCTGGCCGCCGTAGGTCCCCAGCCCATTCTGAGCCTCCAAACTTCTTAATTTCATTTGTCCGTCTGAAAGTTGAGCTTTTTCTGGGACATTACTTAATCTTGGGGTCCAGGCGAGCATTTCCTGCGTCTTGGTATACTGTTCATATATTCCAGTGTTTGTTTTGACGTGTTCCAGCATTCCTTTAGTCCACTGTTGACGTCTACTATTCGGGGTCCTCCGCCCTTGCTACAATATATTGTATTTGTGTGGTATCTGTTCTCCCTCATTTGTTATGTTTTGTGTTAAGTCGCTTTACTAATACCTGGTACAGTGGCTGGTGTGTTTTGTGGCACCTCTGTGGAAGGCTTATCTTAGTCTTGGTAATATTGTACGGTTCCTGAGGGGCCTCTTACGGGGTTTTTAATATGATGTAAACAAACACAGAGTTGCCACATCTCACAAAACGTGCCAGTTACTGTACCAGGTATAAGTGCAAGCAACTATACATTATTTCATTGCCTCTAAAGACCGTGGAGTTTTTTCCGTTGTTTTGTACGCATTCTTCGCGCTCCTCATCTATAAGTCAACAGCGGGGGAAGAAATCAGGTTTTCTTGTTGTTTTGGAATACTTGATTTTGTTACCCCACTGCCATGCCATCATTTCTAAACTGGGCTGTTAGGGTAAACAATTATACTGGGGGACGGTGTTAGGGTACAAGAAGACCTTTGTGAGTTCGAATCCGTACCAGGAACATCATCGAGTCATCCCTCCTTGGCAGTTTGTTTGCCTTGTGAATACCATAACGTGAGGAACACATTTGATATTCTATTTTGTGTATGTTGAGAGGAATATGTAAGTTCTTCTGGGTAACTGTCTCCATTTCATAGTTATATTGATAATTAAATCGTAGTTTACTTGAGAGTTATGTTGGTATGTTGTTCAGTCAATAGGTTATGTTGGTATATCTTATTCAGTAAAGACTTATATTAGTATGTCGTTGTACCGTCAAGAGTTATGTAGGTATGTCGTTGCTATTTCACATGCATGGAGATTCGTGAATTTTTCTGTCTACATGTAAATCTCGTCTCAAACAGGACAGGCAATACACTTAAGATGACAAGAGATATCCATATAACACAACAATAAGTGTCTTTGATGTTGTGTTGTGTTGTGTTGTTGTGTTGTGTTGTGTTGTGAATAACGCAATTACATGAAGATTCTACTTAGTTCATACCTGATGCTACTGTGTGTGTGTGTGTGTGTGTGTGTGTGTGTGTGTGTGTGTGTGTGTGTTGTACGTAAGTCTACAAACGTGTTATTTTTAATCAGCAGGTTTTTATGACAAAAGAGTTGTGTTTGCTTAGTGGCCAGACTGGGATGGTATAGTCAAATACTCACAACCTGTCCAAATACTCACAACCTGTCAAATACTCACAACCTGTCAAATACTCACAACCTGTCAAATACTCACAACCTGTCAGATACTCACAACCTCGTAATTTTTCTCTCCATGCAGGTACCAGGAAGCAGAAGGACCAACCAACCTATGGACCCCGACAGCCACAAACACACGGTCAGTAGCTCTGTATTCTGTCTCTAGTTATGGCAGAACCTTAATTAAATTCTACCATTTGAAACCCTTATTTGTGATTTAGCATGTAGTCGGGTTAAAACGTTTCATACATATCACGGGTGAAGAATTTTCCATACTAACTTTTTGGTAATGAAATCTTAGGCCTCTTACACACGAGCGGGTTTTTTTTAGTCTTAAGTCGTAAAGTAAATGAGGTATTTAAATGCGTTCTTACAATCCTAGTTAAGAGAAAAATTACCATTACGATCTTTTTAAGTTTTCATCTTTCTATAACCCGTATTAAATGTGTCCAGGGTTACGAGACTCCACATATACCAAGGCAAAAATAATGTTAACTTACGAACCTTTTAGAATCTCTCTTTATGTCTTAACTTGAACGGGAAGCCAGTTAATACATTTCCTTGTATTATAGCAGTAGAAAAAATTTAGTAAGAACACTTGAGAATCCAGTTTTGTGTGGCAGCTGCAGATGAGGGTCGGATGATGCAGTGTGAGAATTTTACACACAGGCAGATCCGGATCTCTTGACGAATCCGGATCTCTTAATGAATCCGAATCTCATAACGAATCCGAATCCATTGCAGATCTGCAGGCATTGCAGGATCTCAGATCGAGACGTTGGGTTCAGGGGACCCTCCGATGGATTCTGATGGGGAGTGTCTGGTGTGTGTGTGTGTGTGTGTGTGTGTGTGTGTGTGTG